>NW_022197436.1:0-280569 GCF_009176525.2 Contarinia nasturtii | reverse complement strand
TCTCGGCAATGAGAAATGCCTAAAAATTAAAATCACATTAAATTCAATGGTGTCAAAGAAATATAGAAACATCAACGTGAATGTTAATAATAAAACCTTGAATAACCGTGCTTGGAGAATGTATATTAAGATCATCTAAAATGCCCATTTTATGCCACGGATCAAGCGAGCCGTGTGTAAAGTACACATTTGTCACTGCTGGATGTAAAGAACCATAAAAATCATTGGTATGATTCATATTTCCCTCGAAAGTCGAATTATTGAATCTAAAAGTTGGATGCACAAAATTAATTTCATTGAAAATTTATAAAATATCAATTTCAATAACATACACATCACCAAATACATCTTGGCACATTTTCAAATAAAAATCCACAGGAGATTTAGAGCCAAAGGGATGTTTTTGTGAGTCAGTTGTTTGATACCAACCAAATTCCGAACAAGTTTGATAAAACCACGGTCTAAATGCATTCGCCACAGATGTATTATCTTTTTTTAATTGTTTCAGTTCATCTTCATAAGAAATTGGAATACATTTTGCATTTGGTGGCAAGAAACTATCAATGTATGATTTCGCGAATGGACGAAGAGACTCAAGGTCATTTGTCGCGTTTGCATTTCCAGTGACCAAATATTTACAATACGAATTGATTGAATTTTGCGTACCATACTGTACAAGGCCAGAAAAAAAATCTTTGGCTGTACTATAAAAATTCCAAACATCCAAAATGTTGGTTATATCAAAATTATCACAAACTTTGAATACAGTTTTTAACGACTCGGAATCATTATGTTCAATCAAATTTTCTATAGCCCCAAATATGCCTTCAATGATGTTGTAACATTTGTCACCGCCTGTCGTTCGAATAGATTCTGCAACCGTTTCTGTATATTCAAAATAATTCAATTTTGCATGGAGCGGTGCACTTGAAGTAGAAAAAAATGTTAACATTTTTAAAAATTGTATTGTCTAGCCTTATCATCGAACCTTGAAGCCCAGCTTCCTTTAACTAAATGAGGATACTTTTGCTTAAACCAAGCTGCCATTGTTGCTGCATATGAACCACCTACCTGAAAATAGGTCAACGATAAAAATAATTTATTTGAACATGGAGCCTATCCCAGTCATAAACACCCACCAAAATTACACCGCCAGTTGCATTCATTTCTTTATCGGAAGTTATTACTCTTATAAGATGAGCTAAATCAGCCAATGATTGCTCAACACTTAAATACTTTAGATTTTCGGTTGATGATGTCCTGGATAAGAAAAAGATATTGGCCATTATTAATCACAAAAAAAAATTAGAATAAATACTTTGTTGGTTGAGATTTTCCATAAAATCTATGTTCACTGTAAAGCAGTAATCCGTTATTCTCCTTCGCCATGTCGTAAATATGTTGACCGGGTAAAATATGTCCTGCACTTATTTCCCATTCTCCACCGATCATTATGAAAATTGGTCCTCCACTTTTGAACCAAATATCATTTGTTAAGTAACGCTGAATGTCATAAATGTAAGATTATTGGTTTATTATTTTAAATTGAAAAAAAAAAAAAATACAATTATAGAAAAAGAAAAGTTCTCAATCACCATTTCAAATGTAAGATTATTTTGATGATCGAAGTTATCTAAACGTTGTGTAATGTAGTGTTCAATAACTTGGTCACTCATTTTCAAATTATTTTCATGTGGTGGTTCATGATAAATTAAAGTTTGCCTCTTTAAGGCAACAGAAAATGCTTCTGCCACCTGTATTGTCAAATGGGACAGAACCAAAACAAGCACTATTTGGCATAACATTTTTTTCATTCTATGTGTCTTCCGAATCACTTTTACTACCTTTCACATCAATTTTTTTTGCACTGATTGAAGAGGCGATCCAATTAATAGTAACCAAAGCAAAGTAGTTCGGTGCACCTTTTATTCAATGCGAAAGAATTGATTTATATTTGTTTCCTTATCTCAAAACGTTTTTTTTTTAACTAGAAAAACTGTGTTAGCAGCACAGATCGATTTATTTCGATTATATGCAGTAATGTGCGAGAAAGAATTTCCAAGGGGTATGATTTCAAAATTTTCTTCAAAAAACCCTAAGAAATCGAGAAAAATTTCGTTTCGGATGAAAATGCCTAGCAAATCCGATCCGATTTGCCAAATCGGATTTTGAAGTCATAGGGGGGTAAACCCCCCTTCTCCCACATTACTGATTATTTTATATATATGAATGCTTGAGAACAATAATAAGTCACGCATATACCGCCTCTTTTACCTATGCGTCTCGTAGCTACCCTGAGAGATAGTTGTAAAATGTCTTCGTATAGTTGAGATTAAATTGTAATCTTAAATTTTGCCAAGACGTTTCACATCTAGCTTTTAAAGTCACTATTATTCTTAACCGTTCATTGATTGTGTCTCTAATCATTCGTTTACGAAAAAATGTGTGGCCATTGAATAAGCGCGAACAATTTTAAGTGTGGCATTTCACTTGACCGTACGTGATTATTGCGTTCATTGTTATCTAATCAATAGTTTTAGCATATACATCGCCATTTGATAAGAACATCCGTTTGTTTAATCAACTTAATTAAGGTATTTCCAATTTTCAATTCAGTCAACGTTTCAATGACGCATTATAAATCGTGAGATAAAGTTTTGGCCACTTTATCTTTTAATTAAAATGAATATACAATGTATATGAATACCTGTCCTGAAATAATTAAAATGTAGAAAGTCGTATGATCGCAAGAGGAAGACTGAAACTAAAAACAGCGACGAAACTCCAATACTTAATTGAAATTACCATTATGTTAATAACTGATTGTTGAAGAAAGACTTCCATTTTAATGGTTTTCTTTATCCTTGAGACACCAAAATCTTTGAATTTCAAAAAATTGATATTTCGAAGATCGTATATACTTATAAGAATTTTTTTTCGAAGCGTTTTTAAATGGTTTGGAAGTGTGGAGAGACCGGTTAAATAAAAATACCAATGAATGATACGTTATGTATTTGATTTGCCATTTTTTTCGTAGACTCTATTTTAATTTACCAATCTTATACACTCAATAGCCAAATTAAAACTTAAATAAACAAAATTAACAAATCTGAGCAGGAGCTGGAGATGTACTGAGGACCAAAATATTTAAAGTTAACAACATAATTAAAATCCAATTATTTTTTACCTTTTAATATTTTGCTCCTCACTGAGAAGGAGCTATGCTCCACAGTGCTCTTCTCAAGCTCCTCCTCACATATTTTGCTTTGAAAAATACTCACCGAAATTAATAATTAATTACAAACCTTAGTATCTGTACAATACAATTCATTTTACATTTTTATGTCAATTCCGATTATCCCATAAAAAAAACAATCATGGAAATTTTCAATGGAAATTTTCTCGATTTGTTGGGTTTTTTTAAACCAAATTTCCTTACCTGTAATTAATTTTGATACCAGCTGAAAGCATCTTTAGATTAGCCCCCTTTAAAACCTTTACCACGCCCACCTATTGTTTTCTCTATAAATTATCTGACCATAAAATTTGGAGATTATATTTTTCCCAACCCAATTTTGAAAATTTATAAGTTGTAATATCACTATTATCCAAACACTCAGTAGCTTAGAATAAGTTATCTTTTATAGGAAGCGAATTTATTTTGTGGCCGATGCACAGATCCATGTAATGAGCACGCTGTTTCGATAACAATGCTCCCCATTCGATATCTGATGCAGTTGAATTGACATTCTTCTATTTCACCTCTTCAATAGCTTCTTTGAGTTATAATTTACTAACAAGCGTCCACCAATTCGAATTTTCGTTTAACATTTTCAGACATTGAGATTTACGTGCTAAATACTTCAAGAAATTTTCGGTTTCATTCATTAAGAACGAGACTGTATGGCCACTGTTTATGAGTTGATATGTGATTTCGTAAGCGTGAATTCCTCCAGACGAATAGCCACCAATTGCATACGGACCATTGGGCTGTACAATCTTTATCCACAATGGAAGTAGGTTTCTTTTTCTCTGGCGATGTCCAGGATAGCACATAAACCGGAACACTTTTATCAATATCGCGCGGTAGCTCAAAAGCATAAGATATATCTCCGTAGCCGCTTGGAAACTGAAATATTGATGTTTTATTACCAGATTGACGAGCCGGAATGACAGAATCACAATACAGTCTTTTGCAAGACTCACTTATTCTTTCTGCAAAATCTTTAAGAAAAGAGATCACGAGTGTCAGCATGTATGTCGTAGAGCTTTTTAGCTTGGTTAGTAAACTGCATGATAAGTAGTGAATGTCCGCCCAATTCAAAGAAATTGTTATGCCGACTAATACGTCCAATGCTCAACAGTTCACTCCAAATTGCGGCAATTTTTTTTTCTCAATTTCGCTTTGCGGAGCTTCATGCGACTGATGGGCAAATGACGCATCATCAGGAGAAATGAGTGCTCTTCGGTTCAGTTTACCATTCGGTGTGAGCGATTAGGACGACAGACAAACGTATTCTGCCGGCACCATATAGTCAGGCAGTAGTGATGTTAAGTAAGTTCGTTGCGGGTAAAACGGAATTTTAACATGTGACAAAATTTCTCCATGTTAAAATGGCATTTTGTCGTCATTTTAACATGCGGCTTTTTTTTCACATGTTAAAATGCCGTTTTACCCGTAAAGAAATGTGTTGCGGGTAAAATAATATTTTACCATGTGAAAAGAAAACCTCATGTTAAAATGGCATTTTGCTCTGATTACTTTGAATTTTAACATCTGAGTTTTCTGAGAGCAAATAGATTCTGAACATGTTTGTGGCATTAAAAGTCAGCAGTTGACATTGATCTCCAATTATATCCTACTTACATTTAACGCGTCCAGTTTTTCCACAAAAAAAAAAATAGTTTTATGGTGCTTCATGTAACCGGCTGGTGCCATAAGGCTAATTGCATGGATGTAATCATTATATGCAGGACGCTCTGACAAAAGAGTCATCAAACAAGTTGTACCTACAAAAAAATCCGTTTTTTTCACTATTTTCCATTTTAGCTAATTCTTTGATGAGAATTAAATCAAACAGACTTGATTTCATCACAATATAAGTATATTTTTCGGTTTTCTGTTGCCAGAACCTTCTAATATGAGTTCATCGCTATGAAAAATCATTTCTCCAATATGTACCATGGGAATGACCAACCGAATAAACTTTCGATTGGTTTGTCTCTTGAATAACATAGTCAAAAATGGCCGGATAATCATATAGAGCGGTCTGGTACCATGTAAAATTCCAAAATTGTTTCTCGTCTGGATTTAGTGTGATATGCCGTCGTGAATAAAAATTGCCCCTCGCGTTGGATAACCAAACGTCATAGCTAGCACCCGCCAAAACATATGCCAATGCATGACTCGGATCTGCCACGCAATAATCATCTGATGATGACACAATACCTATAAATAAAGTCGAAGAAATATGTTTAATTTTTAAGAAATATACAAATAAAGATGAAATAAAAAATTGGAAAAATAACACTATACCATGATGTAAGACTACAACTTCCTTCTCATAAGTTGATTTACTTTTTGAATTGCACCGAAAAATTGTCAAATTATATCCATCTTTGGTGATAACATTATGTTCTTCCGCGAGATAGCTGTAATATTCGATCAATTCATTCTGTCAAATAAAAGCAAAATACACTTTTCCAAATATCTAATTCGATGCGATTCAAAATTTACCGTTTTTAATGGGCACAGTTTCTGTGATAATGGATCCTGCAGAACCGAATGTAAATCAGAAAGTAAACCATCAATCGGAAGTAAATCAGCAACCGCAAATCGACCCAAAACCAAAATAACAAAACTGAGAATAAAGCGATAAACTTTTACTTGAAACATCTTCTTCTTCTTTTATTCACAACTACTCTGTCGTGACAGTTGGAAATCTAACGCTTTATACTGTGGGAAAGTGAATTGTTTAAACATTCTAAGAAAAAATGAGATAAATTCGCCGTTATCACTGATATTCATCATTTTTGACTGAAAAGTAAACAGTGCAATAAAAAAACCACTATCGTTGTAAACAACTCATGATAAAAGGAATATTTCAAATATTCATTTGCGACAAAGATTGTTAACGGATGTGTCCGCGTTCTTTGCACACTCTATGTATAGGCGAATTATCTACAGTCAAATGTAGTATGTTTATAGTAGTTTTGTCTATCGGTGAATACGATTTTGTATTAGAAATGGAATTTTTTTAATACAAATGGTTGAAAAAATATATCTCCTTTTTATGTCATAATTCTAAATATATCATCATTTGAGTAATTAAGATATATTGTACACTGAAAGTTTCAAAAGCTAATCCACATAGTCTGGCCGCAAAAGCGCTTCTCAGGGGGAATATCAGTACAAATATGATATATCTAATACCAAAAATACATATGTAATCGCCGTTCCATGGCATGCGTCAACCAACTGATAAAACGACTTATACAATGATCTGGTACAAGAGTCTCTCTGCTCTGGTAGATTTGATAATGATAATATGATTGACATTATGTTTACACGTAGCAAAAAAGCACTAAATGCATATGTACGTATATGCATGTAATAAGTTTTTAATATCCCACTGTTAATAATTTATCCTACTGTTGTTTGGCCCCTTGGAGATTCTCCTATAAAGCAGTAAATGCATAAAATTTACGATTCTGAAGTGACACGGTCATACATGTAGATTGTATTGCATGCAACAAATAAAAGCGTCACAAATGTTTCACTTTCGTTGGAAAAATTGATCGAAAATCTGGCACAATACCGGGTTCATGCAATTCAGAATATATGATTCACATGAAAATGAGAGCAACAAAAAACCTATTCATTTTCTGACTTTACCATTTTTTTATGTTTGTTTGTTTGTTACCATTACTGCTGTTGTTCAACTTAACTTTCGTTTTTCGTCGATAAATATGCGTATCATAAGCATGTGGTCTATGCAAATGTAAGCAGATCTTCATGGAAAATTCCATTTTTTCCATCATTGTTGTTCATATTTATGGATTTGTGTGGTCGGCTGCATGCAAACTCACATTTTTTTTTGTTCAAAGTTATGAGCGCGCTTATGCTTTTTTATTATTATTGGTGTGATGGTTTTGTACAGATAAGACAGACATGGAAATGCACCAACGATTATAATGCATTCGATTTACGGCACGATACGAGACAATAAATATATATTTTTTGTGCACTGTGTCACAATTTGGCCGCAACGAATAATTCAATTGAATTACAAACATTAGTCTCATTTGAAACGGCTACAAATCAACTTGACCGGGAGATACATAGATTTTTGTTGTTATTTGCTAATGTTGAAATCATTATTTGTTTTCTTTCATTTGGATCAAAGCTTAAATATTAAAAAAAAGTATTTTTGGTTGATCGATTATTTGTCAAAAATGAAAAGTGCATCGATTTTGATTGTAATTTTGTTTGTGGCGTCAATTGCTGTTGCATTCAATGTAAGCGACGAGATTAAAATCGATAATTTAGCGACCACACCTGAGCACACATTGAACGGTAGTAATGATGATGCAGCCAATAGTCGGATGGAAGTGGACATTCGAATTGATAAATTCAATATTACCAAATCAAACGAATCCATTGATTTTGGCGGCAAATCGAACGTAGATATAAAAAATGATGACCGGAATCAAACCGACACACTTATTACGTCCAGTGTTCATTTGCGAAATTCTATTCAGACGCATTCCACACGAACATCGCGGGGATTTTTGGGTCTGTTTATTATACCATGTGAGTTGAAGAAGGGATCCTTTTATTAAAAAAAAGTCGTGTTTTTTGACTCATTTTCGTATTTCAGACATCGTTTGCTTTTTTGTAGCGAAAGGATTCTGGCCCATGTATCCATCAATGTTGCAGTATCAAGTGAACGAAATGGGTAAAAAAGTGTTTTCCCAAAGCGATGAACGTATCCGACAATTCTGCTGTGGAAAACTTAATTTTCAAGAGTCATGCTATCGACCAGGTAATTTTCTTAGAATTTATAATTAAAATGGAACCCTTTGACATTTTGAGTCAAAGGTTTTGAATGGACCTGACTGAATTATATTATCAATTTTCTGCCGTTATTTCCGTTCAGTTTTATTTAAACTTGTACCAGTTGATCCGACCGATTGTCCGCCATTGCCATCGACTGAATCGACGCCAACAACTACAAATCCAGCTCCACCTCCAGCCTCGAATGCACCACAAACATGGGGCAATATGCCGGCACGAATTGCATCCAAACCATCAAAAACTGCCCAACAAAATACCGATGTAGAAGTCTTTGATTCTGGCAAAAAACCCTCACCGACAAAACCCGATGAAACGCCGAATATTAACATCGAAATTCACAATGTATTTTCGTTTGGTACGACAGGGAATAATACAACCAATGCACAACCACCGCGAACCGAACAAACCGATAATAAAATTAGTATATCAAAAAATGAGCAAAATAATCCGCCCGTCATTTTTGCATAAAGAAACAGTTCTAAAAGTGAATGTCAAGTGAATTATTTCAACGATATAAAAACACACACACATCGCATTAAATATAGGCAAATCAATTAAAAAAATTAAATAGTAATAAAACTATACAAGTAAAAATGGCTAAACATTTAGAAAATATGTAAATAGATGATTTAAGCATACGCCATCTAGTTGTCATTTTAAACATTTATCGGAGTGATCAAACTTCAGAGCGTATTTTTTGTCGCACATACATATGCATATTTTTACAAAAAAAAATTTTTTTTTTTGGATTTCCCAACTAAATGAATTCGATTTAGATAAAGAAATTTAAAAAAAAAAAAAAAACAATTGTGTCCGGCATTTTTGTTGTCTCTATTGCTTAATCAATATTTTCTAGCTAAATTGTAATTGTATTCCCGAATGTTTTTAAGCCATATTATTATTGTTATTATGAATTGATGACGATGTTGCGTGTCAACGCAAAGTGATACAGTTGGCAAATCAAGATGCATACGTGGTTATGATTTGTATAACAGTCGAGACAGTGCGTGAAACAAAAATGAAAAAGATCGACCATGCGAGAGCAGGACAAAAAATAAAATATGGTACACGTTCATAGGAATGAGAGGCCCGTGTTCAGTAGTATACATATACACACCGAACAGCACCGGATTCTTCAACATACACAACTAAACTACAGTTTAAGCCATGCACTAGCGCACTGATACGTATAAAAAACACACTCACACTCATATATACATGTAAATCTACGCATACACGCACGCACATACACATACAAATCTATTCGAAAGTGCTCTAGACAGTACAGTACTTTTGCGGTTTCATTCTCTCTTCAGTCAAATCTTCATTTATTGCTTGGAAGTCGGTACGTGTAGTTCGCCTTTCTCCCAAAATATTAATAAAAAAACACACATATTAGAGTAGTAGTATTGAAAAGAAAAGAAAAAAAAAGCGAATCGAAATTGCATTCATTAGGCATTTTGCAGTTTTGTTCGGAATCGATTAAAAACGCAGTAACCAAATAACAATAATAATAACAATAAAATTAAACATAAAACTCGGAAAATTAATAATCAGTTCATTGGTTCAAAAAAAAGAAGAGAAAAAAACGAAATTCGGTTGTGGTTTGTTGTCGCAAAAAGTTGTCGTCGTCGTCAATTCGGTTTTCTTTCACTTCAATTCGGTCTAAAGTTGTTATTTTGTTCGAACATTTATTGCGTTCTGAAGCAAGATTTTTGCCTACATTGGACTTGCACCCATTTTTTTCTTCTTCTTCTGCCTCGATTTGATTAAAACGTCAACATTCAAAAACAACACACAGAGAGAGAGACCAAAGAAAAGTTCGAAGTTTGAAAAACGCACGACAAGAAAAAAAATGAAATGAAACAAATTAATATGCAAGCGAACAATAAAAAAACGAAAACAAAGTATTAAAGTGATTTTTTTTTTGTAATGGAAACAATTTGTCCGAATTTGGTGATTAGAAGTAAAATAAAAGTGTGCGAAAGTCTTAATTATACCTGAAAATAAAACAATCTAAATACGCAAAAACCAATTTATTTTCAAATGAACCAAACGACCAATTAAGAATCGATTTAAAATATATCGGAGCACATTTTTGAGCAAAAGAAATGAAGCAATAAAGGATAAACGATCGAAATCAATGCCGAAAGCACATTTTTCTCTCCTCTTTTCGATAATACACATAACTAGATTCGAATATTTCATCATTTCTCTATCTCATAGACAAATTTTTAACATACATTGTCATTAAGATATAGACTAAATTGAAAGCATTGAGCAAATACATGAATTGATGTACTAAACGATATTTTTTTTAATATTTCAATGATTTGTTGTTTTTTTTTTTTCATCTGAAATAATTCTGTGTGTTACAGATAAGCGTCAACCAAGTGTTTTTCAAACTGGCTTCATTGATAAAATAATATTCAAGACCGGATTATTTGGATTACAGTACAGTAAGTGTTCAGCATATTTTCTCTCTCTTTCTATCATACTCACATATTCACATGCTCTCATATATACATATAATATAGAATATAGTTTCATCATTACTTTTCGTCGTTCATAGTCGCATTCGGTGCGGCGCGCGGCCCATACTCGTGGGTTTTCGAAAACTGAAATTATAATATTTCGAGAGAGAGATATAGATAAATTTCTATAATCATATAACATGCACATGTATGAATCTCTCTCTCTCTTTCTCTCTCGTCTATCTATCGAACATACATATGGAGTTCTATGAGAGAGTGCGGCTTTTCACCGCAATTAATGTAGTGAATTCAATTCTCTTTTTCGTGGTTCTCTTCATCGTTCATTTCGAATGATTTACATGGGGAAAACGAACGCATGGATTCATTTTGAACAATTTTTTAGTTGAATTTCATGCTCAAAGATCGACACTCTTTTTTCCCTACTTCTTCTTTTTCATCATCATCATCATCATCATCATCTTGTTCATCTTCTTTCATTTGATTTTATTGTGTTGAATTTCTTTTACGTGCACTAATACAATCGCATAAACATGTACATACGCCAAATGAATTTTTTTTTCTTCTTCTTCTTCAACTATACACATTTCGACGTTGTATTGACAACACACAGCCAAATAACCTAAAAAAAAAAACACTCAGAAAGGTATAATGACAATACAACTGTTGATGTGTGTCGGTGTGTGCGTGTGTGTATTCATATGGTTAATTTTTTTCTTCTTCTTCTGTGCGATCTCTTTCACATCGGCATGACGGAGTGAAAGAAAGACGATTCGAACCAAATTAAACACTCTCAAAGAGTAATAACAGCAATGAAGAAGAAGCAACAATTGCTTGTGATCATCATTTGTCGACGTGGTAGATTTTTGATGTGTTGTGTATATTTTATTACACACACAAATACACAATTCGGCCCCATTGATCCCTTCGAAATCAGTCGATTCATTCTTTTGACGATCCATATGGTTGAAGCAAATTGAAACGAAAATATATATTTTTGTTTGACTCTCATTGTAGAAAATTGACCATTTTCTAATAACACGCATTTATTTGAATAAACGGGATTTTTTTGTGCGGCACTTCAACTAACCTGAAACGCATACATACACACACACATATACAAATCCATCATTTCCGTTTGATTGCATGGAAATGTGCTTCGGGATCGATGTAAGTTGGCATAAATCCATGAAATTCAGATTGCCATTGGCTTTTCGTCATCGATCAATGACCAAATTCAACAACCGAACCAATGAAAAAAATCCACACTTAAAATAGATTTTTGATGAAAGAAAGTTAACTTTTATCAACGACCATATGGTTCGATTGTACAAATATTGATACATACACAAACAAACACTTGCGCCACACGCGCACGCACACACATCAATCTAATCGGGATATTTACAGCCAACTGAGTGAGCGGTAATTACGAAAATCTGATACGCAGATTTTCGCATGATTGTTATTTCATGTCAATTACAGAATAAGAGATGCACATTGTTCGCATTTGTCATTGACACACCGCATATTTGTTCACGGTCAAGTATGTATATTGTTTCAAACAAGTATTGTAAGTTGGTGCAATTTTTTTCGGACGAGAGAAAATATCCCGGCCAAATCAATCAATTCAACTTGAAATGATTTTTCATTACTTTCTCCGTATGCCGCAATGGGCAACACTTTTATTTTATTATTGTTGTTGCCTTTCTGAGGTGACTGCTTTTTTCATCATCTCTTTCGTCGGTTCGTTTTTTTTTTTCATTTGGTATGCCATCGAGATGCGATTGTGAATTGTGTGTAAATGCGAATGTGATTCTACCACTTTATTAATGGTAATGGTGATGGTGTTGTATTGCTGCGTGTATGCAACCAAGATTCATTGGGTTTTTGCATTTTTAATGACACGTCTACAAAAAGACGTTTACCGCATTTTTTGTTGTTTATCATTCAAAATTCTTATTTTTTTCCTCTTTTTGCGTGTGTTTTCATTTTCCGTGCTCGTTTCAATTCAGAAAAACGAAAAATTGTATTGTATCTTTTGTGAGGTTAGTGTATACGGTTTCTGTTTTTAAAAATGTGTTATCATGTGAGCTTTTGCTGTACAGTTGATCGCACGGAATGCCATTTTAACGTGGAAGAGAGACGAATGTAGTGTGTTATGTGCGAGTGCCGACACTACAACAGAAACACAAAACAACAACAACAATAATATAAAAAAATACTCTCACTTGCCAATCGTCTAGAATTTATGTCCGTGTATCGATGGTGTGTGTGTCTGTATTTTTTTTTTTCTGTTCAACACACAGAGACACAAACTGTTTCAAAGTTTTTGTTGTTGCTTGTTGATACACTAAATTGAAATTGTTTGTGATTCTCTGTTTGACCAAAAATGAACGGTGAATCCTATGTAGGAATTTTTGATTGATAATGAATAACATTTGTGTCGTCGTTGTCGTTTTTTATTTTTCTCTCTCTCTCTCTCGCTCTTCATTTCTATATCGTTTCTAATGGCTCCGATTCGCCGTTCTTTCGAAATGACTTTGCCACGCTGTGCCATGCCGTTCAAGTAAAAATCATAGCAGCAAGTTTTTCTTTTGTTCGGGTTCATTGCATATTATTACTGAGTTCGTTCATTCTTTTCATTCATTCAACTGTTTTCAATTTGTGTATCTGTGTTTAACTGATATGTATCGATATTCAGTTGGAACAGTCAAAAGGAAAGAGGCAAACATATTATACACGTGTCATCAGGCGATCATGAACTCATTGTGTAAGTATGCAATAAATGAAATAAAGAAGGAACAGAAAAAAAACAACAACAACGGACGGAGAATTAAATTGCTGAACAATAATTTGGTTAAAATGAGTAAAAGTGCTGGCGAAAAAAAAAGTAATTAGGAAAGGAAAGACCCGTCTCTCGTGTTTAAACGACCTCAAAAACGACAGACAAATCATTATCGTTGATTGCAACCGAATGAAACACATATCTCAAATAATGCAGAACAAAACAAAACCATTTCAAATGATCCAAAATATTCATATTTTCTGTTTGAAAACGAAAAAAAAAGAAAGAAAAACACATTGCAGTGTGCTTGGTGCGAGCAATTCGACCGAGTTTTTCGTACGCACATTGTTCATCTGGAAATCAGTGCCCAACAACGTGTTTTCGATAGACAAATGCAATTTGGAAAGGGACATTCAATTGGATATTTTCCATCGTTGCCTCTCTATCTCCTCTCTCTCTCAGTTTGCTATTGAATCGATGTTCAAAATGATTGTAACCATCCATTAGACGTGTACCATTTAACAAATTACTTTCACAAGAACGCAACACATAACCGCTTTTCAGACATTGGGCGACCAATCGACATATTTCAAGTAGACGGAATATACGCGGCTATCGACGAGAGGTGCCAAATCATCACATTAATTTGCGGTGTGAGTTTGTGTACGTATGTATGTGCTATTTTCAATTCAACATTTTTCATTCCATCTTCTGGCAAATACACGTAAAAATAAACACATCGCTTACTCTTCGCCGACATGGTGTGCGCAAAATTTGTGCTTTATGGTTTGGTATTTGAGGCCGATGTGTTGCTTTTCTTACGTCATTTATACATACATCGTATCGTGTATGTTTGGCAAACGGCGCGCATGCATTTCCACACACGAGCACACACACACACATCTTAATATTGTGTGTTTTGCAAAGTGCCACACACAATGTGGAAATGTTTATTTACTTCTACTCTTCTCTCCGAAGAACAACTGTACGCAGATGTTTTATCCGAGTTCAATGCGTTAAAATTGATATGTTGTCGCCGTATTCAATGCAATGTATTTGTTTCTCTACATTTCGGTATCATTTCATCACCACACGATGATCTAAATAAAATCAATTTATCTGTCAATGAATAAACAAAAGCTATTTCTTCATTTATTTTTTTTTTGTCCTCTTGCTTTTCAAAAGAGTTTATTGTCCAATTCTAAAGGAATTTCACCAATTCGGACATCACTCTTCTTCAAATGTTACTTCATATCATCCAACATATTGAAGTGGTTTCATTATTTTTGCCGTCACCGCAAGAACCAAGGTCATCGAAAAAAAAACTCCAAATCATTTAATATGCTTATTTAATGAATTTTATCGATTTCAATACATTATGCATTTAAAAATAACAATAAAAAAATCGTATACCATTAAAACATTCAATTTCGAAAGTGAGCGAGAAGAAGTAAACGTGGAACATACGTTTTATTTTCCATTGACGACATCTTTTAAGCATTTTTATACACAATGTCAATTTAAAAAAAAGTATCAATTTTCGACGCCTTTACATTTCGATTTTCACCTGAAATTTGCATTTGATTCAATTGGACTGGAATTGATCACATCCAACAGTGGCACCAGTAGAAATATGCATTGAACGATGAATATGATATGGTCAAGAAATCGATTGTGATTCTTTGGAGTCGATTTAAGAAATGAAACCCATCATTGCTCCAACAACAACATTCATTCGCGGAATATAACATGCGGAACCGATTACCATTTCGTACATGTTTCTTTCTTTTGTTTTGTTTTTTTCATCTTAGGAGAACAGTTAGAGAGATTACTGTAATCGAGCGAATTTCACCTCTCTCTTTTCATCAATGTGCAAGGTTTCATTTCATGTATTGCTTCACTGGTCAAATATCATGTTCGCTTGTTTTTTTTTTCTCTTCTCTTCAACATTGTGAATGCTTGCACGCTGAATTATCGAATCGAACATGAACCTTTTTTTTTATCAAATTTTACTACATTCAACCAATGCATTTTATTACATTTGACGCGTATACAATTCGCATTTTCGATCGGTTGATTTAACAGAGACGATAAAAACAAGAGAGGGAGAGAGAGAGAAAGGGACGGGGAGAGATGGAGCAAGAAAAAGGGAAATAGAGATAGAAAGACTTTCTAATGAAAATGCATGAAGAAGCATGAGATTTTCAAGATTTTCGAGAAAAAAAGAAGAAGAAGAATGAAATGAGCATGCAACAGCCGCAACAACACAAATGAAAACATTTTAAATAAATGTACATATATAGTAAAAGATTCCCTTATCACTATCATATGAAAATGAGCTACATTGTAAATTAATGTTTATCCGTGTGAATCTAATCAAAACAAGTACACGCAATTCATCACTTGTTTGTTTTAATTGATTTGCACGGCACACACTCACGCACACACATACTCATTGCGTCCAAGCGAGCTATTTGTGCTTTTGCCGCAAATGATGTGTGCTGATGATGTGCCGTTTTTTTTTCGCATGCATTTCTTTCATATTCCCAACAAGATTACAAGGGAGCGAGAAAGAGCGAAAAATAAACGAAATGACGTTCAAGTGGTTTGGACTGTTTTTTTTTTTCTCTTTCCATTTTGAAATGTGTGAGAGAATCTGATAAGCGATTTGTAACCAACATTTCAGATAATATAAACGAAGGCACAGAAAATAATCAACGTAGCTAATCAAATAGGCATATTCATTTATTATCGAACATGACTGTTTTTTTTTTCGAGAGTTGTACAGTTCTCGGTGAATATTTGTTAAACAATATGGACATGTTTATGACGATTGAGCGATTGCGGACGCAAGTCGAGCAAACATATCACCGTCTTTTCGGATGAAATGAACAAAAGGATCTCTCTATTTCTCTCTCTCTCTCTTTCTCTCGTCCAATCACTTGTGGCTTACATTCAATTTGCTCATCGTTTGTTTCTTCTTGAGTATTGTAAGATTATACGCTTACATCGTTGAATTGTTTTGTCGAATTGTACTTTATACTTATGTTTGCTATTAAAATAATAAACATTTTGTAGATAAAAATAAATTTGTTGAAGAATTTGGGTAATTGTTTTGCATCGAAAATGACCGGCCACACACTCTTTCCTTTAGTCCCCTAAAAAGAGAAGAATAAGAAAAAAAAGCGACGTACAATAACACATAATGATCAATTGTATGTGCAGTGTACGCTTATATTGTGTCATTTTATGGCTTTTTTTCGGTGCTCTAAACCGAAAATTAATTAGATTATGATTTTTGTTGTTGTTGTTGGTTGGTCACATTTATCTATTTTTAAAATGTGCGGTGGACAGAATGAATATATTGTTCCACTAGAAATTCACAGTTCAACAACGTTCACACCGAATTCGGAAATGAGTACGCGTATGCGTTAGTTTTTGAATGAATTTCAACATACAAAATTTTTTCTTCCGTGCAATTAAATAATGTTGCATCATTGTAAAGAGATTTAGATTGACAGTTTAACGTGCATACGTATGATATTAATTGTGCAAAAAACAATTCAATTTTTCCTCATTTCAGTGTGACTGTGACGACTTGGAACGGATCAGGACTCTTCTTAAATTCAGTAGTAATGCAAGCAGCAGTGATGGAGGAATCACAAAGTAAGTATATAACAAAAAAAAAAATGTTGCATGTAGCTGAATCAAAATTTGTAAGTTTGATTCAAACAAGTGACCTGACAAAATTGTTCAATTTGATGGTTGTTCTAGAAACGAGTAGCTATGAAAAAATGTGACTGAATTATATGTAATAGTTTCATAAATTGAATTAAATTACAGTTAACAACAACAACACCACCACCAATGATAATAACATTGACAACAATGCGACCACGGCCCCGCCAATACGCACTTACGAAGATCTATTCCCGGCACTAAAGGCCTCAAAACCTCAAAATCATATTAACAATGCTTCCACAAGCAAGATGCGTGTTGAAAGTTCAACGGTATCAAAAACGTTTGTCGTACCATTCGAAGAGCGTAAAATTGATACGGAAAAATTTGGCGAAGGTGAATCGCAACGGATTTGCAAATCGATAATGAAAGACACGGGTGCTCTTATTGAAATCACCACCGGCAAAGATCAATCGATTACATTTTCGATTCGTGGACGTCAAAATGAGGTGCAAGATGCATTCCGTTTAATTTCGATGAATTATAAAACGCAAACGGTTAAACAAATCAATATACCAAAAGAGCATCATGGTTTGATATTGGGCAAGCGCGGTGAACGTTTAAAGGAAATCGAAAAGCAATCAGCAACGAAAATCAATGTGCCGAGCATATCCGAAGAGAGTGACATTATTACGATCAGCGGACCGAAAGAGGGTGTTGAAAAGGCCGAACATGAAATTCGTTCAATGTCCGATGAACAATCGAAAAAAGCATTCGAACGTGTACATGTGCCGAAAATTTTCCATCCATTCATTTTGGGACCGTCGAATGAAAATCTAAATGAGATGGCCGCACAAACTGGTGCCCGTATCAACGTACCACCGCCATCCGTGATGCAAGATGAAATAACAATCACTGGCGAAAAAGATGGTGTGGCCAAATCGAAAGCAATCATTGAAAGCATTTATCGGGATATGGAAAAGAAATGTTCAACGGTATGCGTTGAAGTGCCAAAAGCCCAGCATAAATATGTATTTGGTCAACGTGGTTCGACAATTCAAGAGATTCTTAGAAATACTGGCGTTTCGGTTGAGATTCCATCATCGGACACTAAATCCGATACCATCACGTTGCGTGGACCACAAGAAAAATTGGGCGGTGCATTGAGTATGGTTTATGAAAAGGCCAATTCAAAGCGTTCAACAATTATTGAAGCACCAGCATGGATTCATAAGTACATCATTGGTAAAAAAGGTGAACACATCAAAAAAATCACCGGCGATTCAAATGTGCTGGTCGATTTCAAGGACAGCATCATTACATTGGAAGGACCACCGGAACAACTTGACTTGGTCGAAACCACAATTGCTAGAATTGTTAAAGACTATGAAACAAATTTCACATTTGTCGATATGCAGGTCAATCGTAATCATGCCAAACATATTATTGGCAAAGCTGGCGCCAATATAACACGATTGAAGGAGGAACTTAAAGTCGATATTAATATCGAAGATGAGGCTGGCGGTAATAAAATTCACATCGAAGGACCCATCGAAGGTGTGCGCCGTGCACACAAAGAAATTAAAGAGAAAGTCGAAAAATTGGACAACGAAAAGGAAAAGGATGTGATCATTGATTATCGTTTGCATAGCACATTGATCGGACCGAAAGGTGAAAGCATTCGTGAATTGCGCACCAAATATCCGCTAGTTAACATTTTGATACCGAATTCATCGGAGAAGAATGATGTGGTTAAACTGCGTGGCCCAAAAGATGAGGTCGATAAATGCCACAAACAATTGATGAAATCGGTTAAAGATGCTCAAGAATCGTCATTCGTTATGGAAGTGCCAATTTTCAAAAAATTCCATAAATTCATTATCGGCAAGGGTGGTGCAAATATAAAAAAAATTCGCGA
Organism: Contarinia nasturtii; assembly: GCF_009176525.2. Lineage (NCBI taxonomy): Eukaryota > Metazoa > Arthropoda > Insecta > Diptera > Cecidomyiidae > Contarinia > Contarinia nasturtii. The sequence continues at coordinate 261,616 of NW_022197436.1, read as the reverse complement.
CGATACACAAACGAAAATTGAATTGCCAGCCGAAGGTGATAAAAATGAAGTGATCGTTATTTCAGGTCGTAAAGAGAATGTAAACGATGCACGTGAACGCATCCTTAAAATTCAATCCGAATTAGCCGATGTCATCACGGAAGAATTGACCATTCCACCGAAATACTATAATTCAATTATTGGCGCCGGTGGCAAGCTTATATCGGCCATCATCGAAGAATGCGGAAATGTATCCATCAAATTCCCAACCACCGAATCAAACAGCGACAAAGTTGTCATTCGCGGACCAAAAGAAGATGTCGAAAAAGCCAAGGTAAACTCTATTTTCGATGCCGCCTTATTTTTCTATCGCTGATTTTCTTCTTATCTTCTTCTTTAAACTAAATTTAAATACGCTTTTTACATATTACAGCAACAATTGATTGAATTGAGCAATGAACGACAGCAATCATCGTTCACCGCCGAAGTACGTGCCAAGCCCCAGCATCACAAATTTTTGATTGGCAAAAATGGTGCATCGATTAAGGAAATTCGCGATCAAACCGGTGCTCGCATCATCTTCCCTGGTAATAACGATGAAGACAAAGAAGTCATTACAATCATTGGCAAAGAAGAAAATGTATTGGCTGCCAAAACTCAACTCGAGGCAATCATCAAAAACAACGGTGAGTGCAAACAATCCCTCTAACTATATCTATCGAACCCAACATTCATTTGAATTATTCCAAAGAACGCAAATTTGTTAATCGATGTATATATGCTAAATGTGAACATTTTCTTCTTCATCTAGATAATATCACTGAAGGTGAAGTTTTGGTTGATCCAAAGCATCATAAGCACTTTGTTGCACGTCGCGGTGAAGTATTGCGTCGCATTTCAGACGACTACGGCGGTGTTTTAATTTCCTTCCCTCGTCAAGGTAATGCCAAAAATGAATTAAAATTCGATATTTATTTGAAATTTATCATTAATTTTTTTTTTGTGGAACAACACAGGCACCGAAAGTCATCATGTTTCATTGAAAGGTTCTAAAGAGTGTGTTGAGCTTGCCAAAAAGCGTATTTTGGAAATTGTTCACGATTTGGAATCTCAAGTAACAATTGATTGCGTTATTCCTCAAAAGCATCATCGTGTTGTGATGGGTCCGCGCGGTAGCAAGGTAATAAATTGACCAAGCGAAAAGAAAATGTGCGAAATAATCATTGTAATGTATTTGTGGTTTTTCTTTTTTTTGTTTCGAATTCAAATAGGTTCAACAAATCACATACGAACATGATGTGCACATTAAGTTCCCCGATCGTAACGCAACCGACGAATCGGGTGAAACAAATGGTGATTCGGCTGAATTGAATGGTGAAGCTGTGCGTCAATGCGACATCATTCGAATTTCTGGTACCGAGGAGAAATGTGAGGCAGCCAAAGCGGCATTGCTTGAATTAGTTCCAGTGACAGAAGAGGTGAATGTTCCATTTGATATTCATCGTTGGATAATCGGTACAAATGGTCGTGATGTGCGCGCATTGATGAATCGTTATGATGTTCACATTGAATTATCGCCACCTGAAGAGAAATTAGATATAATTAAAATTACCGGTGCACCGGCCAGCATTGCTGATGCTAAAAAAGCCATCGATGAACGTGTCGAAGAGTATGAAGCGAATCGTAAAGATCGTGAATTACGTTCGTTTGAGCTAAAACTTGAAATCGATCCAATTTGGCATTCAAAGATAATTGGACGAAAGGGTGCCGTTATTAACAAAATACGTGCCAATCATGGTGTACAAATTTCGTTTCCACGCAAAGAAGACGATGTCGATAACATAATTACGATTCAGGGCTATGAAGCTGCTGCAAATGCGGCCAAAGATGAGATCATGAAAATTTACAATGAATTAAATGATTTGGTGCGTGAAGTGATTAAAGTTGATCCACGCATTCATGCCCGTTTGATTGGTCAACGTGGTCGTAACATTCATAAAATTATGGACGAATATAAAGTGGAAATTAAATTCCCAAAACAAGGTGAAAATCCGGATGATATCACAATCATTGGTGCACCAGATGCGGTTAGCGAGGCCAAGGACCATATTCTTAATTTGGAAGAGGAATACATGGAAGACATTATCGATAATGTTCCAACTCATACAAATGATTTTAGCACCGCATTGGAAACGGCAATGCAAAAAGGCCCCGAAAAAAGTAAAGATGGTTTCGTAGTACAAGGTGCACCATGGACCAAAAAGGGCAACAAAAATGCACCAAATACACAATCTCAAGAAGATTTTCCCACATTTGGCGGACTTGCTCAAAATGCTGGAGCCAACGTAACGAGCGACGCCCCTTTGTCTTCGGTATGGGGCCAACCTCGTTAAGTTTCTCAAACGCGTATTAAAACGCACCATCAAAACCACCAACACCACCACCACCACTACACCAACGGCAACGATATTCTGCCGCCAATAACAACAACAACAAATAGTAAAACAGCAACAACAAAATATAAACAAGCCTATAACAACTAAGAAAGAGAAAGAGACAGATGAAAATTAATATTAACAAGATGTGAAGAAAAAAACCGCTAAAAACCGATATATATATTATTGCAATATATCTAACTCTTTCCTTTTCTACATACAAATTTTTTAATTGTAATTTTATCGCTCAGAGTTAATCTCGTTTTTTTTCCTATCGAAAATGCAAAACGATTTATAATATTGTAACAATTTTGTTCATTTTCTCCATTTTTTTCGATAAAAACTATTATTATTTTTTTTAAAAATGAACCTTGGTCTCTTCGTTATTCTTCTTTACTCAAAACTAGTAAAAGAAAGAGTGAGAGGAAGAGATGAGAAAAAAAAACACATAGAAAATATGATGAAATATTTGCTTTTCAATTTAGTTTAATTTTGTATACGATGGAAGTATGGACACACAAAACAAATGAATATAATGAAGGAAGTGACAGAGAGACAAATAGAGAAAATCTATTCAGATTTAGTGAGTCTATATCATTGCAAGTAAATGATAAAGATTTAAAAGAACATTGTTATCGAAAACTCGAATAATGGTTAAATTTTTAATACAACGTAAAAATTTTCATTGTTATGGAATTTATACATCGTATAAAATATACAATTCGGCCGCCGAAATATGAAAAAAAAATGTCAGTTTTTATTTTTTTCGTTTGTTTGTTTATTTTTCGATTTTTATTTGGTTTTGATCCTTCTACTCACCCGCCCTCCCTTCTAGAAAATAGAAACACGAACACTAAAAGCAAGTATAAAAATGTGTGCAATCCATTTGATCATCTTACAAGAAGGAGTTATGTTACTCTTACAAGCGCTGGCAGAAAAATGCCGAAAATTGAAAACTAGTTACAAAAATCAGGTAGAACAAAATCATCTGGAATATAGTCTAATTATTTATCTTTTTTACTAATAAAAATTGGCTTTAAATACTTCTTGAAGATCAATCTTTACGTCTAATCAATTTTCTGGATCGAATTTCCTACCCAAACCGTTTAATCTAATGGGCATGAATTTTAAATCGAAATATTATTTTTTGATTGAAGCAACTACAATGTAAAATTTATAATATTTCATTTTATAGGAAGCGAAACGCAGAAAATGGTCAAAATGTTAAATTTAGTGACCAAAAAAATACATCACTTGTGAATTTGCTTCATTCAAATTCCAAAATTGACATTTTTCGGTATTTAAAATGGAAAATGAAACTAATATCCAAATGAATTGATTGAACAAAACATAAAAAAACCGAACTGAAAATATTGTTGTTTTTTATTATACATAATTATATGCTCATAAAAAAGACTTTTTATCATTATTGAGTTATGTAAAGTGTTGAAGACAATGAAAGGAATGTGTTTAGACGGGACAAAAAAATGAATTAAAACAGATTTTTTTTCCTTCGGGCTGGCATTGTTAAAACTAGAAATAAATTTATCTTCTTTTTTTCATTAAATTTTCATCAAAGGAGAGAATCGATATCGATTGCAAAATTCACAATAAGACTTCTGATTTTAATTTTTTTTTTAAATGGAAATGCTTCATTTCTGTTCATTGAAAATAGAGATTCTTTTTATTTGCAAAGAAATGTTTAAGAAGATTTCCGATTTCAATCTGAAAGATTTCTGATTTGAGAGGTATAAAAGGAGTGAAGAAAAAAATAACACAATAAATAAATGAAAACCTTAGCTAATGCTGACGATAAATGAAGAGGAAAGACATGTGGTGGAGATGAAACAAACAAAAAAAACGAGATATTTTATATTTTTGTACTGAAATTAATAAAAAAAGCGAAATATGTAATGTAACGAACTATTTATTTTAAAAGAAAAATGAAAAAAAAAACACTAGTTCTTTACACAAATGGCTGAATTTTCTTATTTTCTTTCCTCATTTTTCAGTTTTGATTTTATCAGCTCATTCAAAATGCGTGTATTTTGTTTATTTTGATGTTTTTTGTTGGTTAATGTCACTTCGGTCCTAAGTTGCAAACTGGCAAAAAATCGAATAAAAAATTGGAAGCAAAGAGAAAGATAAAAAAAATTCCGAACAACTGCCAAATATGTACAAAAATAATATTTTGAAATTGTTTTTTTTTTTTTAATACAAAGTCTCTTTGAAAAAAAGTCAACGACACTTTTTGTTGAACGATCGTTTTTTGTAGCCATTTTTTGTTCATCACATTTTTCGTTGATCACGTCATAACTACATTGCGATCAATTTTCCAGAAACTCAAGAGAACAACAACTTTTTAGACTATTTTATTGATGGGTTGAAAATGATTCAATGTTTAAATTCATTATCATTTTTTTTTAACATACAATAACTAAAACTATTACAACAAACAAAGAAAACAAAAAGGAACGTGTAATTTAATAATTTGTATATTTTTTGAGCAAACATTTATTTCAATTGAAATGACTGAAAAAATAAACAAACAAAACAAATGAATGAAAATGATTAAGAAAATAGCAAATCTACGCAAAACAATGATGATTAATATTGAGAGAGAGAGAGAGAGAGAGAGAGAGAGAATGAGAAACAGATACACACACATAGCTGGGCAGACAGGGGGGAGGGGGGGATTACCCCCTCCTGAGGCATCAAATTTTAGCGTTACCCCTTTACAAAATCAACAAATTTTTGCGTTACCCCTTTACAAAATTCATGATTTTGGATAGAATTTTTCTCATTTTGCTAGGGTTTTTGGATCATAGATGAAATTTTCCTATTTTGCTAGGAGTTTTTGAGAAAATTACCCCCCCAATCCCCCCCTGAATTTTTCAGTCTGCCCAGCTATGTACACACATTGATTGAAGGCTGAACAATTTGTAAATGTGAAAATAAAATGGAATCGAATAAATGAATTTAAAAATAAAGTAAAAACAAAATCATTTTCTAATTGTATTTTTTCTTTATTTATATAATTTAAGTTATGTCCATAAAAAACTGGATGTGTTTGACACAATTATTAAATTTAACAATTCAACTTAATTTGATAGATCCGGGTGAGATGGTCGGAGCCACAGCTAGCCAATTGATAAGGATTATTGGCCGATGGTCGAAATTGTAATCGTTTCACGGTCAAATGATGTGCATTACTGTGGAGGATAAAAAACGAACAAAATAAAGTCGATTCAACAAGTGCCAATAGGCAAAGAGTGTCAACACAGACTAAAGTGTGAATAAAAAAAAAGTGTCTCGATCAAAACTTACACTTGATCAATTGTAAATAGGATTGTCCAACTTGTGTTCAGCGTGCAAATATGAATGGAACCACTTTCCAATCCAATGGCTGCCACATAATCACAGTTGTTCGGTGCAAAGCATGATGCAAAAGCAATTGCTGTGACTGACTCATTTTTTGCCAATTCCAATGTAGACAATGCACCATAATTTTTCAAACTACATCCAGAATCATTGTCATTTTGTTGCCAGGCCACCACTTTTCCGTCTCGCGAACCAGTCGCAAAATGTTTACTATCATGTGTCCAGTCACATGTCCAAATGATACGACTATGAATACCATTCTTTTTATCCGTCGTTGCGATTAATTTAAAATTACAAAGGGCATCAGTCGCCGTATCATTTTCAAATAGAGTCCATCGACGATCCCGACTCACGGACAACAACCATTTATTGTTTGGAGCAAATTTCAATTGTGTCACAGTCAATTGATGTGATGGCAATTTCTGAATTTGTTTCCATGTCGATGTATCCCATAAAATGATTTGTGCGTGTTCGTCATTTGTTGCACGACAACTCGATGCCAATATTTTACCATCACTTGTTGCACTCAATGCAAAGATCTCATAACCATGTCCGTACAATTTTTGCACTTCGGGCCATAGAGTGTTTTGCATTAGAGTCTCTTCGGTTGGTGGAGCTGCAATAAAAGATAAATAGATTTAAGTCTTCGTTGGAATTAAAACTGACATCTTTTTTTTTTTTTTAATAAAAACTCACAGGTCATCGAAATCGGAACAAAATAATTATCTGGATACTGATCTTTGATATGACGTTCGTCAGCAGCGACTGGTATTGATTCGTCGAAAACCGCTTTGTTTGATAGACCTAAAGATGGTACCGATGCTCCTTTTGGCGTTGCTGAAATAAAAGGAAGATTTCATGAATAAAAAACAATGATAACTTGTCAAATAAAATCGTCTTCAAAAGAATCGTCAAGCTTACATTCAATAATTTCATCTAGTTCGGAACTTTCAATGTTACATAGTCTCTTTAAATTCTCAATGAAGTTGACGGGTGCTTGAAAGGTTCGAACGATTTTCTCTTCAGCGCCGCTGGCAAATTTAAAACGTTCCAATAAACAAATTGCCTGCATATCATATCCGTGCACTTGGGGCCGTGCGATTTCGTGCCATGTCTAAAAAGCGAATAATGAAAGAAACAAAATAAGTCAATCACTCAACAAAAACCGGAAAATTCATTTTACCGTCAAATTGTCAGTGGTGTCTGCTCGTTTCCATGGTGCATGGCATCTGGTCGTTTGATCAGCGGACACGGTTAGAAGAAATTCACCCGTTGGATTCCAGCATAAATCACGCACTTCGGAAAAGTGTCCGCCAACATTAATGCCCGGTATCCAAATATTCTCATTTTCGCTTTGATGCCAAATATGAAAGCTACCCTGATATCCATGGCCAATAATTGACTTTGCATCCGGTGAAAATTTCCCACCATAAAATCCAAGTGTATTACCACCAACTTCACCAACTCGTACTTTTTCCATCCATACACCGTCCTCTTGCATCGCCCATATGATCAATGTTTTATCAATTGAACTGGACAGTAATTGTAAACGATTATCGAATGTTTTTGACCAATGTACACTATAAACCCAATTATCATGACCCAGCAATACCGATTCCAATGTTACGGCATAGCTCAATGATTTACCACCGCTTGTTTTTACCGTAAAGATTTTCTCTTCGATTTGAATGTCTTCGTTTGTTGCAAAAATGTTTGCTTTTTTTCTGATTTGAATTGGTTCGATGGTTTGACGAGCAGAAATGCGCCACAGCCGAATGAATGTGTCTTGTGACGATGATGCCAACAATAATTCCGTATTATTCAATTTGACAATATCTAAGCCACGCACCCAATTCTCATGTCCGACTAATGTATCAACCTTAACAAATTCCCGTTTACCATCGACAATTTGTTCGCATGTCAAATGAATGTTATGATTATCCGTTGAATATGCCAACAAAACTTTATCTTTTGAATTTGGTAAAATGGCAAATTTTAATGCAAAACAAAAACCGCTGCCCAATTTTATTGTGTAGAAAACTTCGTATGCATCATTTTCAATGGAAAATGACCAGAACTTTATGGTTGAATCGAGTGAGGTGGTTGCAATCAACCATTGATCGTTGACACGAATTGCATCCACGAATGTTACGCCATCTTCATGACCGATCAATTTCCAAATTTTTGGCGCATTTTGATCCTTAATATTCCATAAAATACAAAATTTGTCATAGGCGCCCGACAGAAATTCATGATTCGAGATCCATTTGACCGTATTCACTTTGGCCGTATGCTCAACAAATGTTTTCTGTATTTTCACGGAACCATTGGAATTGGGCTCGAACACAGCAACGGAATTACAAGCGGCAAAAATTACTTGACCATTTTCACCCCAGTCAGCTGATTGGGGAGTTCGATTACAAGCAATTGACGTGTAAACATTTTCTGCGCTCATTTTTATCCGCAACACTTGATGCACTGTCTTATTGACTTTTAGTCCAAAAGTTCTTTTTGTTGACTTTTTCAATCAATTGAATCAATTTTCATACTATTTTGAAACGCACATGTTCGCACAACTGTCAAACTCAACATTTGTCAACGAATCAACTTTTAATACATACACAAACAGAAACTTTTTTGACTGTATATAGAGTATAATTGATGGCACGCCGATTCAATAACGACATCTATGCGTCAAAAGTTAATCATGCATTTTTTGAATGTGTAAACTATATATATTTTATTTTGCTAATTCAAAAGTGTTGTGATTGATCGCAGTAATTTCATAACTGTTTCCTTATTTGAGGATTTTGTTTAGCGTTGAATACAAGAAAACCGGAATGAATGTTATACGTAACAAAACACTAAATAAAAATAAATCATTGGTTTAGTGAGTACAGCAACTTTGAATAACCATTTTCATTTGAATTATTGCATAAAAAGTGTGGTTTTGTACTGGGAACTTCCGCTTTTACCATACATTTGCATAGTTTTATGTGACACAAAAATTGCCCGTTTCAATCGAACAAATTGTAACAATTTCGGCTCAAAATCTCTATTTTTCAATTTATTTTGATTTTTTTTTTCGAATCTTGTTTTGAGTTTCGTGAAACTTTGCTTTCCTTAATAATTGTGAATAACATCTCTTCTTTGAAATTGTGAGTTTCTTTCAAGTGGATAGCAAATATTTTTGATAAATAATAGTAATTATTTATAATAATAAAAAGACAAAAATCAACCGAAAAATGGTGGACATGTTTTTAGATCTTTTCTTAAGTTAAAAAATGAAAAAAAAAAAAACAACATGTTCGCACCAGGTTTCGAACCTGGGACCTTCTGTGTGTTAGACAGATGTGATAGCCACTACACCATGCGAACCGATGGTAGTTGAGCAAACAACAGCGTTCGCTAGTCCATTTCATCGATATCACAAAATTTGCTCCTTAAAATCGAACTAACCGTAGCAATTGAAAGTGTCGATTTGTTTAATTATTAAAAGGTGTCGATTATACGGAAAATCGAATCTTTTTTGGTTATGTATAATAAAAAAAAATTAATTTTAAAAAGCAAAAAACAGAAGAACATCATGTTCGCACCAGGTTTCGAACCTGGGACCTTCTGTGTGTTAGACAGATGTGATAGCCACTACACCATGCGAACCGATAGTAGTTTCGGCATAAGTAATCTGTTTTGATAATTTTGCACACTCGGTCCGAGTGTATGCATATGAGATGTTGAAATCAATTGGTTATTTGAATAATCGAAATGTTGTGATCTTCAAGTGGAAGGTCAATTAAAAACCATCATGCTAAACCAATTGTCAGTCGTTCTCTTTCACTTTATCCCATCGATGAAATATTTAGCTTCAATGAATACCGAATCAAAGTAAATTTTGCTTTTCAAGTAACATGTAAGATAATAATTTATTTGTGATAGCTGCGTGAGACTATTTTTAATTTTGCTTGGAAAGAATTGGCACCGTATGCACATGTCATCGATCAGAAGAATTAATTCAAATAACATTTCGATTTAGTCGTTCGATTTGTGAACAATTTTAATTTCTTTATTTTGAAAACAAAACAAAAATTCAGGGAATTACGCGCATTTGGGGAAAGACTAGGAATATGATGGAACTGATGCTCGTCATTATTGTGGAAGAAATTTCGCAGTAATCATCAATGAACTATTTATTTATAACTTTTACTAAGAGTTTGCAGTGCGCATGCGTAATGTTTTTTTCTTTTTAAATCTCAACAGAGCATGTGAACATGCTTTGTCGTATGTAGTGCAGTAAAGTGGTCATTCGTCTATCATTCATCTATGATGTGTTCACAGCCGAAAAAACAATAGAAAAAATGAAGAAAAAAAACCGCTCGACAAAAACCCTAGCAAAATGATTATTTTTTACGAAATACCAGCCAGGAGGCCAGTTATGACAACGAGATCAAAGAATCGATTAATCAAACCGATCCATACATTAATATCGGGATGATACTTCTTAACTTAACAAGTGGCAAAATCATTTACGAACAGAACGAGATTTACGATTTACGATCAATTTGCAAGTTCCATGAAGTTCATAACATTGCAATGTTATTACATACATGCATGCATTTTGAAAATTTTACGGCACGAATCACATTATTAAAATTTCGAGAATAGATGATGATTACGTCTTGGAAATCAATCATCCTGAATTTTCAACCGAAGATCTCGATAATGCTTTGACTGTCATCGGAAATAATACGAAAATTCGTCATTTTCGCTTCCACCGAATCCAGATATTGAAACGGTTATGTTTACGCGTTACTGTGGCGGCGCACAAGTCACCAAGGCGCATATTAATAAAAATTGTGTCAGATTGCAAATGAATAGAAATGAAACAGTGGATGGTTCGCGTGTGATGAATTCGGAATCAATTCCTTATAACATTGTGGAAGACCTTCAATACACCAATGAAAAAGAGAACTCAGCTGTAAATGTTATTGATAATTTCTTATACATAAGTGGAAATATAACTAGCAATTCGACCGAATATCAGGAAGTAGTGCCAGAAAATCATTTGAATAACATAAAATCGACTTTATTACAACGAATGGCAAAGTTCGGCTTCAATATGTATGGATCCATCATATACGGTCCCAAACCGAGTAATGCCATTACGGTTGTATTAATTCAAAAATCGTTTTACAATATTACATCGAAAACGTTGAAAATATCCAATAATTTTGTTTTCAATTATTTGACCGCTGATATGGTAATTCGAAGAATAAAAAAACGTGGTACGATTCAGCGCTGTTGATCAAGGAGTGTATTTACGATAGATTTGGTATTAATTTAACAGATTCTGCATTTGGTGCAGGTGCCGGATTGTTACCTTTCCTTCTTCCAGCACAATTCGATCAGATATTGAATGCTGTACAGAGCATATACTAAGCATAGATATATATCCTGGATATTTTGTCAGTATCCGATATTCATTGGAGCCAGACTTTGAAACAGAGTAAAAACAATAGAAGTTATTGTTATAGTGATTGTAGTAATGTAAATGGTTTTATACTTAGACCTATAACAATCACTTCTATTGTTTTCACTCCATTATAATGTCTGGCTGCGATAAATATCGGATACTCACAAAATATCCCGGATATATATCTATGCTCAGTATATGCTCTGATGCTGTATCATACCGATGATGGCGCGACCAAACGAAAATATCACTTGAGGATTTATGCAAAAACTGGTAAAATTGAACCTGGCATTTCATCGATAATTGGATATGTTTACGATAAGTATGTTTATATAGCTTTGTCATAGTTAGCAACAACTATTTGGGCGCTCAGAAGAAATATGATGATTTAGAAGATAAAATCATTCGAATAATGTTAAACACTTTTGCACATTGAGCCGCTGAAGTGAACATCTGCACAAAACTCAGTGATTTATTTCAATTATCTTACTTATTTTAACTTGAATTGTTAAAAAATGTAATAATGCGGAATTAAAAGAGAATATTGATAAAATAATGCGTACATAGCATATCGATTTTCTTAAAAATAAACGAATTGATCACACAAAATTTCATTTTATTTTATTTTATTTTTTAAATCTTGGTCGTTAACATTTACGACATTTGCGACTGATTTAGCATGGATCTTACTCATCAAATGGAATCGTTATTTCTGTTAGCGTTCAATTGATGATATGATATTAGAAAAAGAAAATGTTGATTCATCCTTTGCTATATGCAATCAAAACATTGATGGACATGAATTTTGAATTTAACCCGCGAAACCCCAAAGTTCACCACTGAAACAAAACAAAATGTCACACAAATGCGCACTTTCATTTAGTCAACTCGAAACTCAATGCGCTATTGTTAATTTTTTCAGCCAATTCGCACATTCAAAGAATTTCATTACAATCATCGCTAAAATTAAATCAAGAACTCATCATAAAAGTACACACATGCTGTAAAGCAAATTTGAATTTATTTGGTAACTACAGCCATCCAGTGAAAATGTACGGAACTATATTTTGAACATTCATGCATACATTAGCTACTGTCAAAATTCAAACTTGTTGATTGTTTTGGAATTTATCAAGACGCAAAAGACTGTTTGAAAAAACATAGTCGTCTTCGATTATTTACGCCGCATCAAAGAAGAAAGCATAAATACGACGTCATAGCTGCGTTCAGGTAAAATTAAAAATTGTGTGCATAAATTAAGCGTGATTAATTTATTCAAAGACACAAACGACAGTGATTTGATTTTTTTTATAAACAATTCCAGTGAAAATATTGTGATATTTTTCAATTATTTTTAGATTTTGACAAGAGATATTAAACAAATCGAGGGAAAAGTGAATATCAGTATCACAAGTGGTAATAGTAATTTTTGTGTGTATTAATGGAAATCCATTTAATTTTTAATGATTACGTCATTTTTCAGCTGTGGCAACCTAAGTTTCTTCTAAAAAAAGTACCGTATCACGAACAAAAATTGAAATGGCAGACTCAAGTGGGCTGGAAAACAAGCGTCCACGTCGCGGACGAAGCGCAACTAAAGCTGGAACATCGACATCTGAACCGAAAACCAATGCACCCGAAATATCGTCAAATTCATTGCTACGTTTGAACGATGAATCTCTGCAAAAGTTATTTGACCATTTGGACATCGAAAGTTTGTGTCAAATGGCAAATGTTTGCAAACGATTCCAACCGATTACTCAGGAAGCATTCAGTAGACGCCATCGAGAATTCGTGTTCAAAGGACGTGCATGCAAAAATTCCGAATTTCGTCGTGTGCTCTGCAAATTCGGTCATCTGATTACATCGATCGATGCATCCCAAGCATACATGGCCGATTATAATGAATTACTTGATGCAAGTGCAATCGTAAAATATTGCAACAACAATTTGGAATCGGTAATTTTACAAAGGGCCACCATCGATTGTGATGCATTCAAGCCGTTATTCTCACGCTTGAAACGTATTGAATTGTTCAAGTGCGAATTCACTGGCAACAAAATTGATTTGTTCAAAAATTGTCCAAATCTTGAAATTTTCAGTTTTCATGCTGATTTTTTCGGCCCCGATCCATTGAATTTCAATTATGATCGATCAATTGGTTTCGTTGTACGAAAATTTCCGAAATTGAAGTGTCTTGGTTTCGATTGTAATTACGTTGGATTTGCGACATTTTTTGATTTATTGGCTCTTAATCCACATGTGAAAGAAATTGATATCGCGGCCAAATCAGAAGACATGTTTATCCAGGCCATTGCCGAATACTCGAAAAACTTGGAAAGTTTTGCAATGCATTCGGGCGATAGTTTTCCAGAGGAACAGACGCGAAAAGGATTTTTAAAGTTGAGCAATTTGAAAAAGTTGCAACGATTATGCATTGAGGCCGGCGACGAAATTTATGGTAAAATTGTTTATTTATTATTATTTATGGTTTATGATATAAAAGCAAGTATTATTTTCAAAAGGAAAATTAGTTGGCCCACTCATGGATGCATTTGCGAAGGAAAAGGTGCCTATCAACTATTTGGATTTGTCTGAGTTTTCGATTGGGCCCAATGACATCAAAAGCATTCTTAAATTGAAGACAATGAAAGTTTTATTGCTAAATAACATCGAAAAAGCCGTTACCGATGCTGATTTGGTACCGTTGGCCACTCAATTGCCATTGTTGGTACATTTACAACTGGACTTTGGAGAGAAAGTAAAGAGACCCTCCGATTCTTTATCCATTCTGTTCCATTACTTATTGATTAATTTCAATTTTTTTCATTCTTTTCTTCTGATAGGTAAAGACACCCATCACAGTCAACGGTCTTGTAAAAATGGTGAAAGATGGGAAGCAACTTAAATACTTGGCATTGGTTCGCGTCCAGAATTTGAAAATCGACAAAAAGGCATTTGAAAACATATTGAAAGCGGTTCAAAGTCGTCGCAATGAAAACAAACTCACGATTGATATTAATACCAGTTCCAAGAAGACAACCACTTTCAATGTGCCCGAACATGTTCAACAAGCCTCCAGTGCACATTTGAAAATCAGATATTCATCAGAATAAGAAGAATAAATATGTAAAGTTCTATTAATAGAACTCATCGCAACAAACCAGACACAAAAAAATCAAACATAAGAAACATACCATTTCTTTATTATTATTATTAATTCTTTGCGATTTTTTTAAATCTACCTTTTATTTACCTTTTAAAAAAGGTTCTTTTTTTCGATAGAAACGAAAATTATTTTTTTTTTTAAATAAGACATTACCAATGGGTTTCCATTACCAATTTTTAAAATACGCGTTTTTTTTTTCAAACAAAAAAAAACCGGACATTTGCTCCCAATATGAAATTTGTTGAAAATGGGAATAGTAAGACGAAATATTTTTTATGCATTTCATGTATTTTCATAAAATTAATTCTTATTCAAACAATTTTTATTTTTATTTTAATCAATGTTACTTTGGTTGGAAGAAAAAAAAACAACTTAACTGAATTTTAAACTAAATTTTAGTTTACAAAAAGTGAAATCAGGAACGAGCTGATGATCTTAGACGTGCATAAAACAGATGAGTCATGAATTAACAAACGATAAAAATGTGCAGTTACATTAACTCAATCATTTGCGACAGAGTTCTTCTTCAATATCATACGATGTCATGCTTTATGATAGTGGTGTTTTTGAGTTTGAGCAGCAAAAAACACTGTTGCGACTGATTGATAAAGTATTTTTTCCACGGAGCACGATAACGTTGTTATTTGAGTTTTTCGCTTCCGAATTGTTCCTTTTTTGGGGATTTTTTTTTTCGAAATGTTGCTAAAAATATTTTGTTTTCACACATATTCATATTCGTTCTTTTAGTGATAAAATCTTCTCACTTGATTATGCAACCAATACACGTTCATCATAATAAAAATTGCAGCAAAGTTTTGCAATAAATAAGGTGTCGAGTAAAGTCAGAAAAATCAGTACTCTCATTTATTCCATTGCGAATGGAACGATTATTTTAATAATTTCTGAATTCTTCTAACCAACTAATTATACAGTGTTTTTTTTAATTTCATTAAACATTTGAATAAAATAATATTATTCGAAACATACCTCATTTGTAACAATGAAAGTAAAATTTATGATTGTTTTAATATGTTTGTCTCTGAAAGTGCAGGCGCTGTCTGATTTGGATAGACAGTTATTCATTCCGATTAAATAAAGTAATTTAAAAAAAAATCTTACAAAATGGTTTATCAATCAAACTCGAAATAATTTTGATCGATATTTATTAACACTTAACCATGTTGCGGAGCTGTGTGGATTTAAACTGGAATATTCACACATATCCGCGCAAATCCGAAATTAAAAAAATCGAGCAGACATTATTCAGTATTGTAGTCATTGTACTTAGGGTGTTTCCCATATCTGCAAATAAAAAAATGGTATTTCTCATATTAAAGTATGGACACTCGCCCAAATGTCGAACTATTTGTTTGAATTTTCAATTTCAATTTAATATTTCAACACTTTTCGGCTCCTAAATCTCGACATATTTCATGAATTTTCACTGCGAAACTTGAACAACTTTAAGTTTTGACAGCTCATGAACGCATTCTTTCTTCTTTAGATTGATATATATATATTTGCTGCATATTTAATTTTATTTATTTTTTCATAATAAAATGGCAAAAATATTTAAAAATATTACGTTATTTCACTGATCTATAATATTTTTGGTTTGAATTTCACAATGATCCAAACACGACTTTATAACTGTCACATCTGTCAAATCCAAAGTATTTCACTTCGAAACTTCGGTGCTTTATGTGTCGGCAATTGGACGATCTATTCCGGAATAATATTACAGTGAAAAATGAAAAATAAATATAATTGTTTTTCTTTATATTTTCAATATTTCTGTTCAATAACTAAATTAAACTATCCACAATTCGCAGACATATTTTTTTTCAAATTAGTTATTTTTTCATATAAAAAAAATGCATTTTACCGGCTTGTCTCAAAATGACATAGTCTAACTTTTTACGTGAAAAAGTGATAAAAATGCCGATTTTTTTTGAACGTAATTTGTGAAAGCAATAATAGATTTTTGATTAAAATTTGGATTATACAGTAGATTGCCAAATGTCGACACACGACCAAATGTCGGAATACCGAGAGGTGAATTGAAATTAAAAATTGAAAATTCATTTGAATTGCATTTTTAAAAGTAAATTATGAAAGATCAATATCAAATCTCTTTATTATAATCCAAATTTTAATCAAAAATCTATTATTGCTTTCACAAATTACGTTCAAAAAAAATTCGGCATTTTTATCACTTTTTCACGTCAAAATTAAACTATGTCATTTTGAGACAAGCCGGTAAAATGCGTTTTTTTATATGAAAAAATAACTAGTTTGGAAAAAAATTTATATCGGCGAATTGTAGATAGTTTAATTTAATTATTGAACAGAAATTTTGAAAATATAAAGAAAAACAATTATATTTATTTTTCATTTTTCACTGTAATATTATTCCGGAATAAATCGTCCAATTGCCGACACATAAAGCACCGAAGTTTCAAGTGAAACACTTTGGATTTGACAGATGTGACAGTTAAAGTCGTATTTGGATCATTGTGAAATTCAAACCAAAAATATTCTAGATCAGTGAAATAACGTAATATTTTTAAATATTTTTGCCACTTTACTATAGAAAAATCAGTAAAATAAAATATGGAGCAAAAATATATCAATCTAATAATTTTAACTCCAATATTTTGTATTGTTTACCTCAATGTAAATAGTGCGTTCATGGGCTGTCAAAACTTAAAGTTTACAAGTTTCGTAGTGAAAATGCATGAAATATGTCGAGATTAGGGATCCGAGAATTGGACGAAGAATATCCGACATTTGGAATTTTCGATGTTATGACGAAAAAATGGAAAAAAATAATACATTTTTGGAAATTACTATCTTTTGAGAAACGTGAAATGAAGCACAATTAAATTCTGCATCGAATTGTGTATAAAGTGATATTTTTTCATGAAATCAAAAATGTTAAATATTAAATTGAAGTTGAAAATTCAAACAAATAGTCCGACATTTGGGCGAGTGTCCATACGTAATAAAGAGATTTGATATTGATCTTTCATAATTTACTTTTAAAAATGCAATTAAAATGAATTTTCAATTTTTAATTTCAATTCACCTCTCGGTATTCCGACATTTGGTCGTGTGTCGACATTTGGCAATGTACTGTAGATCAAATTCTTTGGTAATTGGTGGCAAAACATCACATCGATTAATATTCCGACTTCCCGAAGCAAAAGATGGTTCTCTGACCTACATTTGAGTATTAATCGATCCGGTGTATGAATAAACTATTTCAAACTAATTTAATAATGACATATGATTCTTACAAAGTAGCAGTTGCAGATCACGAGCCAAAGCTCCCGCTCCAAAGAACTTGACGTTGGATAGACTCATTCTGTAAAATATGATAAGAAAATTACAATCACATAACATTCAAACTAACAAGCTATTTTCACAAACCCGAGCCGTTAATTTTTTTGATTTGTTTGAGCTGGCTTTATATTGTAGTTTTCGCCTCGTGCCCATTCACCCCACCTCTCCCAACAATTCAGAGCCCCCCATTAGGGTAAAATGATAAAAAGTCGATTTGGCCATCCTGAGTGACCCAATTCGGAGGGCAAGGGTTCATTTTTATATTATTCTGACCCCCGCCCTTCGAATTGGGTCATTCAGGGCGGCAAAAACTATATACCAATGGAAACTATATTGATATGCGTATTAGTGTATCATACTCTGTTAGCTCACTGGTTACTTAGACTATATGACAATATGTTGTGTGGTACAAAATGCGTGCGGCAACCGCTTCGATTCAGCATCTGGGCAGCAATGCTGTTCAGACGCTGCGAATAGCTAGCGCCATTCAGATAGGAAAAAACCATCACTGATTGTAGTCATTGTACTTAGGGTGTTCGAGAGGGGTAAGCAAAAAAGTGAGGTGTATTTTGCGAAAAGTGTACTTTTTTCGTTTTTTTTTTTTGCTCTTCACTTTTTTGGCGAAAATCCCTAGCAAATTGAAAGAATTTTCGTACAAGCCAAAACTGAAAAGCAAAAAAAAGCACCGTGAACATAAGTTCGTTGTTCGAAATTCATCTACAATGTGCACTGTACATTTGCGCATTTGTTTTAATTTGTTCGCGGTATCCTTTTGCTATCGAATTTCCTGGTAGAAAACAATCGCCAATGAACCAAGGGGAATGTCACAAATCATTCGAAATAGGTTAGGAATATCATTCGAAATAGGTTAGAATAGTTTGGAATTAGTGGTAATGTAAATGTCAACAAATACGCCGATATGGTATTCAGAAACATTGAGTTTTCAATTCAGTCAGAAACATTTCAATATTTTTGTGAATATACTTTTTGTTGTAAATGTTCAATATATGGACACTCGCCCAAATGTCGGACTATTTGTTTGAATTTTCAACTTCAATTTAATATTTAACATTTTTTATTTCATGAAAAAATATCACTTTATACACAATTCGATGCAGAATTTAATTGTGCTTCATTTCACGTTTCTCAAAAGATAGTAATTTCCAAAAATGTATTATTTTTTTCCTTTTTTTCGTCATAACATCGAAAATTCCAAATGTCGGATATTCGTCGTCCAATTCTCGGCTCCCTAATCTCGACATATTTCATGCATTTTCACTACGAAACTTGTAAACTTTAAGTTTTGACAGCCCATGAACGCACTATTTACATTGAGGTAAACAATACAAAATATTGAAGTAAAAATTATTAGATTGATATATTTTTGCTCCATATTTTATTTTACTGATTTTTCTATAGTAAAGTGGCAAAAATATTTAAAAATATTACGTTATTTCACTGATCTAGAATATTTTTGGTTTGAATTTCACAATGATCCAAATACGACTTTAACTGTCACATCTGTCAAATCCAAAGTGTTTCACTTGAAACTTCGGTGCTTTATGTGTCGGCAATTGGACGATTTATTCCGGAATAATATTACAGTGAAAAATGAAAAATAAATATAATTGTTTTTCTTTATATTTTCAAAATTTCTGTTCAATAATTAAATTAAACTATCTACAATTCGCCGATATAAATTTTTTTCCAAACTAGTTATTTTTTCATTTAAAAAAACGCATTTTACCGGCTTGTCTCAAAATGACATAGTTTAACTTTTGACGTGAAAAAGTGATAAAAATGCCGAATTTTTTTTGAACGTAATTTGTGAAAGCAATAATAGATTTTTGATTAAAATTTGGATTATAATAAAGAGATTTGATATTGATCTTTCATAATTTACTTTTAAAAATGCAATTCAAATGAATTTTCAATTTTTAATTTCAATTCATTCCGACATTTGGTCGTGTGTCGACATTTGGCAATCTACTGTATTTATTTAAATTATACAAAAAAAATATTCACAAAAATATTGAAATGTTTCGGTGCCGACGACTGAATTAAAAACCTTATGTTTCTGTGAACAGTACAGCGTATTTGTTGACATTTACGCTGCCGCTTATTCCAAACGATTTCAACCTATTACTACCTATTCCGAATTATATAATTCTAGTACGTTCTTTGTGACACTCCCCTTGCTACGAAAACAAACGTTTTTTTACCATTCGCCATTTCTTTCGCGAGTTTGCTACAATATCGGTTGACCTCCATATACTTTAGCAACGATTGCAAAGTATAATTGTATTGACAATATGCTTCACTCTTTTCATTGATTCCAAATTCCAACCAGGAACAACATATTTTTTTTAAAGTTGTTTTATCTATTTGGTTTTCAACTATAGTTATGTGAAAAGGATGGGAAATAAAACAAACGCGTCATAATTCAAACAGAACTTTTTATTAAAAGAAAAGTGCTTGATTGATCGATAATGATCATTGATGACGATGATCATAATGCGATGTTTCACTTTTCAATTCCTCGTCCATATCTTGCATTAAGTTTGCCATTCTGTGATAAAGATTAGAGTTAAGTAGCGATTAATGTATATGTGATTAAAACCAATACTTACTCAATACGAAGATTTATATTATCTTCGATCAGCAATTTCGTGTTCATTGCATTCTCTTCGGTTATTTGTCGCATAATTTTTTGGATTTTAGCATTTTCATCTGCATCTGCATCTGGTGTGGCAGTGCTATTTGTATTTGACAATGTCAAATCAGATGTGCTCGTTGATACGTGGCTGTGACTTTTTTCCACTAGCGACCACACATGCTCATTTAAACTTTTGTTCGCTTCATTTAATTCGATTCGATATTTTTCAGCCGGAATAATCGCCTTTTCCAGCGTTTTTTTTATTTCAATAAACTCGTTGTGAACACAATTCAGATTTCTGCGCAAAAATTAACAAAAGATGGTATTACAAGAATGTCACGTCTACTTTTTGAAGAAAAAAATTTGCATACCTTCTAATTTCAATGAAATTTTTATTTCTCAGAAGAGATTCACGTTGCTTAAGACATTTGAAAGCACAATTAAATAGCTCAAAATGTGGTTTGGCCGGTAGTCTGTTGCTTAGGAGTTGGGCGCGAAGTGTGTCATATGCCTTGATCACATTGATAGTACCGTAACCGTCGTGTGTGTTCATTTTTATCAGAAGCTCATTATGGCTTATTTCGCGAATGCGACGATGAACTGAACCATATCTTATTTCAATCTTATTACAGGCAGTAACAAGTCGTTCAACATTTTGCATGATTTTTGTGTACTGTTCCAACCATTTGGCATCACAATGTTGTTTTTCATGTAAAATGTCCAATGTTTGTTTGAACAATTCAAGGGAACCCCTTGTGCCGTACACCAGTGTCTGCATTTTTCGAACATTGCTTTGACACATTTCAATCTCATTCGCAAGCTGACGGGCAAAACAAAGCCAACCATCCAAACATGTTTTATATGTGTTGATTTCTTTACGCACAAAATATAATGTATCGCGAGCAAATTTCCAAAGTGAATGAATTTTTAACCGGTTCTCGGGACTATTGAGTACACATCGAACACTGGCCGGTAAATCAATCACATATGACACATCATCATCTTTATTCAATTCACATTCTGATACTGCCATTGTCGATCCAACTCCACCGCATTGCGTTACAAATACCATTGGTTTATCAAAATAATTGTCGATGTACAGATCAATTGGCTTATTGAATTGTTGGTGTGATTGATACGAATCGATATCTTTCGACAAACAGTTCTCTGTTGATGTGATAATGTAACATTTTGATATTGGAATACGTGTCTCTTGTTCAATAAATGATAAAAAATCGGCATTTGTGGTGTTATCGTCGACCAAAAAATTTAGATGTTTGTGATTTGTTAATACAAAAATGGTTAAAATCTTTTGCTCCAAAATATGATCAACGGTTTCAAAAAATTTCAACGTTTGTACCGGTGCCACATTGACATTCTCATTCGATACGGAATTAGATTTTTCAAAAATGCTACCTCTCTGCTTTCCATTCCATTCAAGTGCTAATTTAAACCATGGCACCAACAGTTTCGCAAAACCATGCGATAAATGATTTTCGTTCGAAATTCGATCGGAGTAAATGAATTCACCGGTATCATCCTCAGTAATGGTGATATGTTCTGATTTTTTCTCGCGAACACAAAGAATCCATTTTGCCAATGGTAGATGTTGCACAAAAGGTCTAGTACCCGTAATTGTTTCGTATAAAATGGTACCAATTGACCAATAATCAACCGAACGATTATACTTGTCCGATGTTATCAGTTCGGGTGCAATATATGAGCACATTTTGTCAATTTGATTTGCATCAATGGTACGAAAATCATTCGGCTTACTACATCCCAAATCAGTTAGCTGTGAAACGTATAACGAATCAATAAAAACATCTTTGAAAACATAAAAACATTCTTTGAGTATTTGTTTTTACCTTGTAAATGGTTCGTCCGTCATTTGTTACATGAATAATAATGCTGTCGGGTTTAATGTCTCTCACAATAACCGACATCGAGTGTAAGTATGATACAACATTTTTGAGTGTTTGAAGAATGTTGCGCACTTCTCTTTCCGGCATT
This sequence comes from Contarinia nasturtii, assembly GCF_009176525.2. Taxonomy (NCBI): domain Eukaryota; kingdom Metazoa; phylum Arthropoda; class Insecta; order Diptera; family Cecidomyiidae; genus Contarinia; species Contarinia nasturtii. Next base: position 239,168 of record NW_022197436.1, on the reverse strand, counting down.
CCGCATGCATTTTGTGTGTAATTCAAATGCTTTCGTAAATCCACACCTTCGCAATATTCGGTGATCAAAATGCCATCGGTCGATGGATGCGATTTTAATAATTCAATTAAAAATGTATCCGGCTTGATTCGAAGGCCACGAACAATATTTATATGTCGAATTTTATTGGTCATCAAATCAATTTCTCGTTCCCATTGTTCTTTGTCTTTGCTCGCATTCGGACCACCCAAAACTTTATTTGTTCTCACAACTAAATTAGTTCATTTTAAAAGAAAAAAGCAAAAACAACATAAATAACATTCAATTCAAACATAGGATTTTCGCTTAAGGAACAACCACTATTAAAATGTTGTAAAAAACTTAATTTTCATGAAAGAAAGCAATAAAGAAAGGGGGTAACAAGCAGCCATAGCAGTCTAATTATTTTTTCTTCTTTTATTACTTGTTTCTATCTTTCTTCCGTTGGTTAAACAAAGAAAAAAAAATACGAATTTTTCTGGGATGGACAAATGATCCGACTTGAGAAGTTAAAAGAAGATAAATGACAAAACAAACGGTAAAGTTTTGTCACTTTATTGCTACAGTGTATAGATGATTATTTTTAGACATTACACGCACTATACTCTGCTACAAGCGAAAAAATAAAACATTCTAATAGATTCCTAGAATATAGACGAATACACGCACCGATTTTCTCTTTGGTTTTTCCATGTTGCCACAGCCAAACATCGGCAAAAGCTCCACATCCTACTAAAGTATATCGATAACTTATTGAATTGTTAGATTATAATCGAATTAATTTACATTTAATTGACCGATGCCAATCGCCGATAAATGGAATATTCTCCAACATATCTCGGCTCCACGACCAATATTTATATTATTGTGCGAATGACAATGTTGTTTGTTCCGTGTTGCTTTGTCACCGTAAATTTTCCCACCACAAACACGTACCCACAATTGATCGATCGTATCGATTATTTATTGATTCAGTTCATTGGTCGTAATCAACGCATGTTTAATGCCCGGCGATTACAAACAACCGAAAAGCCCAACTGACGTCGTCGAAACTAAAAAGTCAACATTGACTAAGCCAACACCGAAATATCGCATTTATTTTGTTTTATTTCATGCGCGTCACTCTATTTTTGTCCGACAGCCCAAATGATGTCTATAATTATAAGAGAAAACCATCTGTTTTATGTTAGTGTTGTTGTTTTTTTATTGCTTAAATTCTCATTTTAATATTTACATTCAAATTGAGTTTGCGGTGAATAATAGAAGGTATAGGGAATGGATATTGTTGTTGTCGGTTATCGTTTTTATGGCTTGCTTTTGTGATCATTCTGAATCATTTATAAAAACCCAGTGCCATTGTATCTATTTGGAATCTACTCCAAAATCATCGCCTCATGAATCATTTAACTCTTAACTCATTGTATGAGATAGTTTGTATTATGCAATCACGTCGAAATGATTGTCCAGTTTTTTTTCTTCTTTTAAATTTCATTCGGCGTTACTTCTCGAATTTACCATGCCAATGTGAAAATTGATCACAACCGATACCAATGTAAGTGGCCCCACTCTACGCTCTACATTTACAGTGATGATGACGAATAGTCAATAGCTCGTTGAATGTGGAAAATACGCTGCGAGATTAAAATGCCGACATCATCAAGCATTCGACGAAAAAGACGCACAATAATTGCGAGCAGTGGCGTGTTTTTTCTTCCTTTCCTTGTCTTTCTTAAGCGATTTATATGCTGTATCGAGTTATTAATGCACTAGTGTGTGTCGTACAAACGAGTTTACCCACATTTATAAGATAGCACAACCTACACAACAGCAAACAATATTGTATATGTATATAGAAGAGCAAGGCGTCGTCATCGCTGTTTTACATGCAAAAATCCAAACAAGCGAAACTGAGATCATCCATTTCGGCATTCTTTACACGAATACATAAAAGTGTCAGCATTCCTATATGAAGCCATTCACTTGTCTCAAAGAGCATTAGTTACTGGACGCTCGCATTTCAAATAAGCCGGACGAACAAATAATTCGCTGAGTTTTTTTCTCTTCATTTTACAAAAAGTAATAATTCTTTCTAAACATATTTTAGAGCAAATACAACTTAAATTCAATATTTTTTTGATCATTTTAATTGTAATAATTCTTCAAATTTGAACTAATTTAGTGTTGTTTGAACAAATTTCCGTAGATATTTGAAGTAAAAAATAATTGTCGTGTTGTACAGTTACTCCATTTGAGATTTAAGAGAAAAATCATTTTAGTGTACAGCTAACGTTTTGTGTTAATTTTCATTGTACTTAGATAAAAAAAACAAGTTCTATCACAATGGATTTCTATTACATCCCAGGATCAGCACCATGCCGTGCAGTTCAAATGACCGCAAAGGCAGTTGGCGTCGAATTGAACTTAAAACTCACCAATTTAATGGCCGGTGAACATTTGAAACCGGAATTCATCAAGGTTCGTACTATTTAAACGCATTCTGACACACTATTAGTTTTTTGTAAACGTCATCATTACTAAAGATAAGATTTGAAGTGTTGTTTTTCACTCAATTATTGTAAAGTCATGATGAATTGTATTTATATTTTATATTTGTGCACTCTCTTATACACAGATTAATCCACAACATACCGTACCAACATTGGTTGATACCAAAGAGAACCTAAATCTCTGGGAATCTCGTGCGATTATGGTATATTTGGTTGAAAAATACGGCAAGACCGCATCATTGTATCCAGCTGATCCAAAAGCTCGCGCTTTGGTCAACCAACGTTTATATTTCGATCTTGGTACATTGTATCAACGTCTCGCCGATTATTACTATCCACAAATTTTTGCTAAAGCACCAGCAAATCCAGAAAACCTCAAAAAATTGGAAGATGCCGTTGGTTTTTTGAACACTTTCTTGGAAGGTCAAACATATGCGGTACGATTTTGTTGTTGTTGTTTCTCTTAATATTGTCTTCGCAATAATTATATCGAATTTAAAATAACTGATTGTTTGAACATTTGTTTAGGCCGGAGATAATTTGACCGTTGCCGACATTTCATTGGTTGCAACTGTGTCCACTCTTGATGTAGCTGGATTTGACCTATCAAAGTATCCCAACGTTGTTGCATGGTACGAAAAATGCAAAGCCACCACACCTGGATACGACATCAACACAGCTGGTCTTGCTGAATTCAAGAAATTCTTCAACTAAAACTTTTACATTCACATTTGCTTTATTGATGTGCACATTTTTCGGCACCATATGCCCAAATTGCACCACATACACATTTTGAATAAATTTTGCACCATACAATCACATTACTACTTCTATAGTTTAAATACATCAAAAGATTTTAAAATTTTCAAAAATTGTTCAATTGTTTGTTTTGAATAAAAAGCACCAAAAAACACAATTTTTATTGTTTTTTTATTTTCTTTTACCAACAACCACAGTTGCGCGCATATTTTCTCATTTTTGGTTAAATATTACTTACCGAATCAATTGCGCATTTTGCTCTTCAATTTTGCTTATGTCATTGCAATATCAGCACACATAAATAAGTGGAATGTTGACCCAGGTGAGTGATGAAGTCGTGACGAAAATAAAAAACATTCTAATTAGTTAACAAACGTATAGATCGTAGTTATTTGCGATGACCTTCGGATTGGTAAGAATCCATTCTAAGCTCATAACATTAGTTCTAAAGCAACGATGCTCATTTAACAACAATCCATTTGTATTGGAATGAGACAGGGCAATAGACAGCAAGAGAAAAAGGTATCATTATGCTAATTCGGTTTTTCATTTGATTTGTCATGTTCTCTTTTTCGTAACATAACAAATTCTTTATAATAACTTTAAGCACTAATCTTATCGTAGCATTCTTATATATTTGAAGTGATATTTTGTTGAGTTTTTTCTTTGTTTCGTTTTGAAAATTATATGCTCCGGTCCAAGCCAAAATAAACTCAAAAAGCTACCATCACTTACAATGGCAAATAATGTAAAAAACTGCATGATGGCGCCATCTCTATGTGCTCATGAAAATTAGAACAAAAAGTTTGTGTAGAATGTTAATTGTTTGAAGTTTGAATACGGAATCATTTGTTGTGACGTCTGTCATTTTACGCTCGATAAAGATATACCGTGTAAATTGAACAAAAACCGATTTATTATTTGTATTTAGTGAATTTGTGATGGAAAATAAATTGAAATTACTTTGCACAGTTAGTGTCATCGAAATTAACTGCGAGGACGTTGCATATCACATGGTTTTTCTTCACACAAAATCAGTTGACATTTTTGACTTTTTCGCACCAAAAAAAAAAATGTTTTAATTGCCTTTGGTGCTCGTTTGGATCGCGAGTTCAATGCCAAGCACATAGAGATGTCGCTCGGAACGTGAAGCTCAAAAAAAATATACAGGTGATATAGAAAGCAAGTGATGGTAGTCAAAAAGGCACTCAAATAAATCTCTATCATTATGTATGCAATATTATTAAAATCATGAATAATGCATGTTTCCATTTAGATAAGAAAAAAATCCTTTTTTTTAGAAATCCGGATGAACATTTGTTGGGAAAAAAACGGAAAAGAATGATAGTTTTAATTTTATAAGAATAAATTTATTTACACTTATCAACAGTTTCCAAACTTATGTTGGTGTCGTTTAAAAGACGAACATGGTTGATTTGTTCTATCCTTTAAGTTTGAAATAAATATTTCTTGATGGTTTTGTGGAAAACGGTGCACATATCAGTTCATCAAATGTCTGAAAAAAATTGAATTATATATATTTTTCACACATTTAGAATGTTTGTATGTCAGAATGAATACCTTTTTTGTGACCAGATTTTCTAACTCTATTGATTCACGTATCGAAATAAATTCAGCAATTTCTCTGTCGGAAATTTCTTCGTCTTGCTTCCCAGTAAATAATTCTTCTATTACTTGGAGCTGTGCAAAGAAAAAACCATTTATTCTCAAACATGATGTTAAACTCATTGAAATATTTAAGGCAAATATTGATCGTCTGTAAATACCAAAAAAATATAAATAAAATGAAAAACTTACGACTTGTATTGATGTTGTATAACTCTTTCCATCATTTTTGTGAATTTCAAATAAATATTTTAACATTTCAATGATATCTGTGTATCGTTGCAATTGTGCCCATGCCAATAACAAAATGTGACGATTATTAACATACAATTGTTGCTCTTCATCTTCGATAATGTCCAAAGCTAGTTGAGGTTCATTTTGTTTTATGGCCAATCCAGCAACGAACGTTCGACTTTTGCGATATTGATGACTTCCATTTGATTGCATCTCTTTCCATAAGGCATACGCCTGCTTTAGAGCTTCTGGCGTATTCTACAAATTCAATAACAAAAAAAAAACTTCGACAATGTACGATTGCATGGGAGGTAATTTGAAAGTAAACAACCCTAGAAGCAAATTGATCTGCTGTTGCCAAAGAATACCGTGCGATAACATTATTTCATTGGAATTGCAACGTAGACATCTATTTTTAGTATTTTCGATTTTAAAATTTGTTTGTCTCACTTTGAAGCCAAAGAATCGAAATGTACCAAAGTCTTATTTAAATTTATCCGATTTTTATGGATTTATTCATCGCGGCAATGTTATCGGATGGTAGTCTCTGGCTGTTGATATCAAGCATTCACAAAGTGATACATCAATACAAATCATCGAATGATGCACTCCGAACGCACTAGTGATGAGCATCAAATTTGTATCGATGTATCACTTTGAGAATGCTTGGTTGATATACAACAACAACATCGTTCTCTCAGAGTGAGAGACCGTCACCAGTGATTTTGTTTGAGAGTCAAAAAGAAGAGTTACAATGTGAATTGTGGATGTCTTTTTTCTTTCACTTTCATACATAAATCGTTGAGAGAACGATGTTGGATTATCGCAGCCGATATGCAGTTATCTCGGTCTAAGGTCCGTGACTTTCAATTATAGTACCAATCGATAGTATGTTGCCAATACTATAACATCGAGATGTCTTCTATTGTTACCTATGGCGAAACCACAAGAGAAAAAAATAAATTGAAATTACACAAAAAAAAATCAGAGCAAACCAAATGGCATGCATGTCAATTTTACTCTGGTTGAAAAACGTTTCAGTGTAAAATAAATCGGATCGAATAGATTTAGTCGCTCCGAAAAAAATTGTATCGTTCTTCTTTACACTGAAATTGTTTTCGACCAGTGTAAAATATCATTCTACCATTCATTTCCTTCTGTTGAATTTATCTGAGTTAATCAAAAACAAAAACCAAGTCTATTGTTACCCCTCAAATGTCCTCGTTTATCTAAAGATTCATAAACACGAAGTACGTCATCATATTTTTTATTTTCATATAGCATGTCCAACAGAACTTGATGACCAATATTGTCAGTAAATAGTTGACCAATGATTTTATCGTCAAAAAACTGCAAGTGAAAAAAATGTAAATTTTGTTGATAGTCCAAAAGCTATTTTTAAAAATTACTTTAATTGCTTCAACTGGCATATTTAAATAATGAAATGCTCGCATTATCACCGTACTGAAACAATACTTTTTGCCCATATATCCTTTTCGTTTTTGTACTAATGTATTCAATGCACCTTTGAGAATACGAATGTCATCCGAATTTTTATTTATCATATAAATCAAGTCTTTTAATTTATTCTCATATTTCACCATGTCGCATTGATTATCAATAAAATGTTTTCGGAAATTTTTTTTGTAATCAGAATGATTGGCGACAAGATTCTCAACATCAGTTCTTGCATGTTTGTATCCTTCGATGCCCAATTCTTCCCAAGAGAACAAATATCTTAGTTGACTATTTACGATCGTAAAACCTACGATGAATGAAATGAATGAATAGAAGGAATAGTTTAAAATAAGCCGGTTATTACCTTTTGACTGAAGAATTGAATTACTTAATCGCAACATATTTTTGATTAAGCCAATCAACCAAAAAGCGATTCGTTATATTTATTTTCAAAAAAAATCGCCGAATTTAACCTATGTGTTAACAAAATAAAACAATTTGACAACACCATTATTTGTAAATTGACAGTGCTTAAATCTGTTTTTGTATATGCAGCCAACTTCATATCAAATCTTCTCATCGGTATTCGTTAAATTAAATAAAAAAACTGTGATGCTTTGTCCCGAACTTTTCGTTAGATCGAACCAAAACGTTATCTATTTTTATACCATGCTAAAATTTAAAATTCTCTGAGTCAACAAAAAAAAACCCGATTAATACTTACTCTTAATATTTGGATGCAATATTTCTGTCAAAAACGAATGAAAATGAAACATCAAAAATAAAAACAAAAAAAAAACGCTTTGCTTTTATTAAACAGTTTATTATTTTGTTTTGTTTTTGTTGTTGTTGAAAGAATATTATAGATTGACATTTTATTGACATGAAAATAATAGAATTGAAAAAAGATAGTATGTTTAATGGTAGAAATGCTATCAACGAAATTGCACAATATTTACTTGGAAAAATGTTGATTGTATGTTTTGTGATAAAAATTAAACTAAAAAACAAACGTTCACGAAACAAAAAATAGTGAATCTAGAATATTTCAAATAACAAACGATCGAAGACCTTGAATATTGTGCGATTCCAATCAATACACAGTACTTTTCGAACTGTTTTTTTAAATTGCGATTGTTCCCTTGTTTTATATGACTGAGAGGGCCTTTGTTTTCGTTCAAAACAATAAAAAATTCAATATCAGTTCTATCACCATTTGGCTATGTACCAGATGCTGCATTTCTCTGACCGGCTCAAACCGCATACATAAAATAGAAACAAAACGATTGTCTGAGCTGAGCAAAAATTCGGACATTTGCACCCAAGAAAAAAACCATGGAAATACAGCTGATATAGATTTTTTTGTTTTTATTTAGATAATAGTTGGAAATCGAATAAATAAGAAACAATTAATTATCATTTGTCTCATTTTCTTTTCTCTAACATATACATATCTGATTTTGTTTTGGTCAGATTGTTTTGTCGTTTTATGCATAAAAATGGAAGATTATTATTTAAAAGAAAATCGTTTCATAACTGCTTCAAATCTGACACAAACACAAAATCTCGTTTTTTTTTTTGCCAAAACATGGCCTCTTGATTGATTGTTTTGCACTCGTTGGCATCTGACTGTTTTTGATACAAAATTTTGGTAGAGTGTTTTCTTTATATAGTCTGGTATTTTATTGATTTGAGAGTACATACAAAACGTCATCAAATCCATAAATGAACGATTTCTTTTCTTTTTTTTTAATGAAATAAATTAGTTTCCGTTTTGTTTGTTTTAATAAATATATAATAATCATCGCATATTTTAGTTAAACCTTTTTATTCGCTTTCGGTTTTGAATTGCGTTTTCGTTTTTCTTGAATACCAGCACGCGTTCTCGAATTATATAAATTAGTATGAAAGTGAATTTGCACTTAAAAATGCAATATAAGGTTATTTTTCATTTTAAAACCAGCATAGTTTTTTCATATATATTTTTTTGTTCATTTTTATTAATTTTTGAATCTAATTTTTTTTTTTCAATTTTCTCACTCTTGTCACACACAATTTTTACGACTTATTGTTTTTTTTTTATTTGTCATTTGAATCTTTATTACTTTATTTTTCGTTACGCACAGATTTAGTTTCCGTTATTAAAAAATAAAATTGTTTTTAATATTCATTTGTATTTTTCTCATATATAAGATAAATTTATGTACAAAATACAATACATAGTACGTTCGTACGTTGATTTCGAGAGGAAAAATCGAAAAAATTGTAGATTTAACGATAATATTGTTCGGGTTTGTTTTTTTTTCTTTCTTCATGCGAACGAATTTTACATATTATATTTATATTATATTGACAATTTGTTCTAATATCTTTCGTTATGTTTTTCAACTCCTCCGAAATAAGTGTTATATGCAAATGTATTGGCAATTTACAAGATTTTTTCGTTTTTCTTTTTTAATTGTTTTTTTTTTTTGTAGGTGTTACGATTTGTGGACTGTGTTTCGATTTAAGTATGTTTAAATTTCTTGGTTTTATTGTTTAAACGAAAAACAAAACAACAAATTATTCCGACATTTTTGTATTCTTGTTGTAAATTTTGTACAATGTTATCTGTCCCTTGATGTGTTTCATTTGCAATAATCGGCAGAGTGATATTCGAACTCGCGAACAATAGACAATATCTAAATTACTTGATCAAGGGTCGTCAACATTTTACATGCATTCGAAATATCGATTATCATTTGTGAATGAATAAAAAAAGAATTAGACACTTATCTACCAGAGAATATGCGATGAATTAATTTTAGAATTAACTCTATGGTGGAGTTTGTTTCATTTTTTTTTTCTTTGTTAATAGTTATAAAACAATTGTTGTGTATTTTTTGTTGTTGATTTATTCAAATGGCCAATTGGATCAGATGTCTTGTGTGTGGGTGTTTTTTTTGTTCCAATGCGAATATCGATTCATCTTCGTTTTGATACGGTTGGTTGTGTTTTAATAAACCAATTTTCAGATTTGATGTGTGTTCGCATTTGTTTGTTATGTGCAAAAACAGTGTAATTTTATTACTCTGTCATTGTTATAATGGTCTTGTAAAATTGGCTGGGAAGAGCCCTTTTTCAGTTGTTCCCTCTTTCTGGCCCATCAGCCATCCTTCCTCCTGGACAAAATGAAAATTCCCAATTGAAAAAAAAAATTGATTTTAGATTCTTGGTCTGGTTACCAATTGGCAATTCTGTCGCTTTTTACCTGATCTTCAGGATCGTCGTATTCAATAACTTGTATAGTTTCGCCAACATCAAAACTGAGTTCATCCACATCCTCTTTAACATATTTGTATGTGGCCTTCACTCGATACAGCACACCAGGCGGTAGATCTGTTGTTGTTGCACCTATGCATTTGAAATAACAATGAAATCAATTGGATACCTTTTAGTTTGAACAAAATTAAATGCATATTCAGCGTTCACCAGTTAGCGGTCACAAGTTCTTAGACGGACACATGACGTTCGTCCGTCGCTTTAAACTTAATACTCGCAGATGTACAAACATTAGAAAACCTACTTTCCAAATACCATGGACAATCTAGGTGTAGGAAAGTGTACAGCAGAATTTGTTTTCTGTTAACAACACCCGGGTGGTGTGGCCACTTTTTTGTATACACAAAGATTTTTCTCGTATAGCATTTTCTTACAATTTTTTTTCCAAAAACTATAAAAATTGAATAAATTTTTCTTTGGTACGAATTTTATTGAACCCAAATAAAATGATTTAGTGATTTATTTGAAAAATTAAAAATGATTTATTATTTTGTAAATGCTTTTTGTTCCAAAGAAAAAATATATTCATTTGTTGTCCTCGATATAACACCAATCATTCGTTACTCAAATCGTGAACAATATTTTTTCTCAAAATGGTTCTGTTCTTTTTCAGAATACATCTTGTGACCGCTAACCGAATTTCAAACTATTTAAATTCAACAGTTTGTATCGATATTGTAAATTGAGTTTTTGTTTTTTGTTTTATATTAGTTCTTTTGTCTATTTTTTTAGCACGTTAATTTGTTGTTTTAAATAAAATCAAATAAATAAATTGTTCCACTCTTTTAAGTTTAAATTCATTCTGTAAATTCTAAAAGACTAAATTAGAAAATGGTAGCATTTATAAGTAAACAAAAAAAAAAACTTAATTTGCTCCTATTTTGGAAGCAAATGAAGTATTTGCGTTCCACTTTTCTGATTACAATACTCTATATGTGCATTTATACGGAAGGATAAATGATAATGAGCCAAAAATAAAGAAACATGAAAAAAGAACAAGAAAAATTATTGAAAAAAGCTCACGAGTACTATGTGTGCGTGTATATGATTTGAAATAAGCCAACAAAACACAATATAAGCAAATCGAAAGAAAAAAAACATTCATGCATATAATCACCCGTGCTTCTTGTTCATATTGAAAACAATGCTTTAAAGAGTCATGTAATAAACTGTCTCTAACGAATGAAAAAAAAATTCTCAACAATAAAATAATTAATTCAAATAGTCGTTACAACAATATAAACACAATATATGGTCGAGATATAAATTGATGTCGATGTGTTTAAATGTGAAGTGTTTTTGTAGCAACGTGACAGTGTCACGTGTATAATTGCGAATTGAATTTTACTAATTGAATGTTTGTTTTCATTTTCCGGGGAATTCCGTAGAGAAATAGAGATGAGAGAGAGAGAGAGACAGAAAGTGAGAGGCAGAGATGGATAAATGTGAAACTCACCGACGGGCACGTCATACAACTGGTCCTTACTTGCAGCATTCAAATTATCATCTGATTTGGCAGCTTCATTGGATTTACCATTAACTAGTTCACATTTGGCAACATTGTTGTTGTTTGTGGTCGCATCAACGACGACGACGGCAGCAGCAGCAGCAGTAGCAGTGTTGGCAGCATCGGTAGTTGTCACGCTACTGTTACTACCATTCAAACCATTCGATTCGGATGTAATTTTCATGGTATTTTCATATTCGGCATCCGAATTTGAGGCATGCGATGTTCGTATGATTTCCGCATTTTGATATGATTCGATAGCATCCTCATCGGTCTTTCCATTTGTCAATGATTTGTCATCAATTCCATCGGCATCGACATCGACAGCATTCAATACTGACTCATTACCTGACGATGATAAAGATTGCGGTTGTGCTTTAGGTGAAGATGGTGAACTGCCTGACGATGTTGCTTCATGTGCAATTTCGAAATGATTCGTTCGAGGTGATTTTTATAGGGAGATGGTGGGTATTTTGGGGTATTCGATATTTGCACATATTTGGAAAATTTTGCGTGCAATGTGTTTTAATTGGTATTGGAAATGTTTTTGTATTTGCATATGACGTGCGATTTATGTACACAATTGTAGTTGTTTGTTGTTGTTTTTTGTCGGATAAGTCGTGAATTTAGGCAAATTCAGCACGTAAATTACACACAACATTCCGATCGAATAAAATGAAAAAGAGAAAAAAGAAACGAGAAAAAAACACAGGGAATGTTACACGTGCATGCTGTTAGATTAAAATAGAAAATAAAAAAAACCAACTCGCTAAAAAGGCGCTTCATTTCATTTAAATTGTTTGAAGACGACGACAATTTGATTTGGAGCCAAAAAATGTTGAAGACGCAAATTTTCGAAGATATATCCAAAATTTGAGTAAGAAAATATTATTATCGGTTAATTTGTTTCACATTAGGTTATGTTTTTTTAGATCGAAATTAATTGGGTAAAAAAAGAAATTTAGCATTCCAAAGAGAATCCAAAATTATTTAAAGACACATTTAGCTTGGTTATCAATGTGTTCTTATGTATTATTTTCGTTTGCAAACGATTTTATTGGAATGAAGCCGCTAAGAATTCAGGAGTTAGCTTGAAAATCAATAACACCGGACGTAAACGAACGCAAATTTTTATACATACGACTGTTTCCATTGCTTGAACCTCCGCCATTTGTGAGCGCATTTGTTTCTGGATAAGAATTATTAACCGTGGCACTGTTCAATTTGATTGGTGATTGTGGTGGGCTGTTATTGCCACTCGCTGTACAACAGGTGAAATATAAGGGAATAGAAAGAGAAATTAGTGACTTAGAGTGCAAATAGGTGATGATGAATGGAAGAAATTGTGCAGTCAAGAGTGATGCAAACAACACACACATACACATACACACATCGTACCTGTAATTTTCTTTATAGTGTAAGATCCGCGTTGTGAATCTGTGGCCAATTTATCAACAATCGCTTCAAGTTCAGCATAAACCTAAACATAAACAGAGCCATATAATTACATGTGTTTGCATGTCTTAAGATTTGAATTTCAATAGGTCATACTTTTTGCGTTTCATTGTGGAAAACTTGTTCCGATGCGAAAAGCGTTTGCAAATTGGTGACTAAAAATAAAATCCGTGAATCATACAATGCAGGTAGCTCGTCATGCAATTCCGTATTCAAAATTTCATAGGTTCGTCGTGCTTCGTCCAATTGTTCACGTCCCTTTGTCACCTTCACATCATCCTTGCGCTTCGCTGAACTAGCTTGAAGACTTTGAAATGAGTGCCGTTGTCCATCGTAGTCAATTAATTTTCTGTTACGTTTTTCTATTTTTTTCTAGAATTCGAAATGATAAATTGCCATTTTTTTTTTAAATTATTAGAATGATTTACGTTGCGAATGTTCATTTTAATGGTCGTGCAATGTTATAGGCATCACGGAGGTAAATACTGCTTCTTGTAAGTGCTTTATCTTGTATTCAGGTGCAGCCACTTGAAAAATGGTATGAAAGCTCTGCGATCATGTCATTTCAACTACTTACTTTCATTTCGGGAAATTGGGCCGTGTATGTGTTCAAGGGAATCAGAACTTGATCGCCCAATTTATGCGAAAAGTCTTGCCACAATGAATCCATTTGTTGTGTTTGAGCATTCAATGCATCGGCGCCCGTCCATTGTGATTCATACACATCGGCAATCGCTTCCATCAATGACTTTGATGCCGTTTGCATAGCTGAAAGGAAATCAAACATTTGAAAAACGATAAAAATGTATGCAATGAAAAGAAGAAGAAACATTTATATGTTACCTCGGATGCAACGTATGTAGTTGTTGAATTCCTTTTGGAGGCGAGTCGCATTGTTTTGTTGACGATTGAAATTCGTTAAATGTTCATCAAATATTTCATCGGCCGTTCTATCGACTTTACCAAGATTTTGTAATAGCTGAAAAAGAACAAAAAAAAGCATATTAACGATTTTTAGGCATTTATTTGAATTGATTGAGTAACATTTTTTCTACAACTGCATATTGTACGTGAGAATATTGTAAATTTAAAAAAAAATTCTCAAAGTAACCTTCGTGCCTGAGATAAAACACACACACACAAAACAGTTTCCGAAAAATATTTTTTCCACTGTCGTTTAAATCAATACGTTTTGTTGTTATATACTAATGATAAAAGAAACGATTCTCTTATTTTGTATTGCTTCGTCTCAAACTGTACAGTGTACTTGATGAAGTAATAGTAATTTATTCAGGGATTTTCTTTAGAAATATGTTTAGTTACAATGTATTTCTATTGATAAAGGTGCCACTGTCAAAATGTGGAATATAAATGTGATATTCCAACAAGCAATTTTACTATGAATGTTCTTTGCCATTTCGCTTCTTTGATCATACAATTTCCGTCTTCATGAAAATATGTGCAAATATTAGTAGCGTAGAAATGAATGTAAGACATAGTTGCAAGTGGCAGCACAGACTTTGATTTATTATAACCAATTGCACTGTTATTTCACTTGAAATAGCAAAAGTAAAGCGACAGCAAGAGATTTCACCTGAATCTCGATTTCTCGCTCAACTCAAAACTTGTGCGTTCTAATTTAGATTTATTCATTTCATTTGCTGAACGAGAAAACAACAACAAAAACAAGCTGATCGAACGTGGAACAACTAAAAGGAACAGTATATGGTGTACGAATTTAAATAAAACGTATTGCATTGCCAGAATGTGATTGAATCGGGATATTTCAATGTAAATTTTTCGACTTGCTTGCATGCATATAGCAATCTTTGGTGGCTATCGATGTTTGATTTAATGGTGTGTTCACTTATTCAACCGTGTCTACCGACAGCAATGAATGGAAAACATAAACGAATAATTTCGCTCTTTTAACGGTACACTTTACTTATTCAGATATTATGGAATTATTATATGAATATTGGATTGTTTGGATCGAGAGTGCAAGAATGTTGCACTGAATTTTCGAGATCTGTTTCTTTAACTGTTGTTCACATCTGATCCACATTCCATTGCATTTGATTCGCCTTTGTACAACAAAGGTTCTTTATTGAAAAAATGGTGCTTCAGTCATTTTATGCTTTGTTTGGTCATTCGTCTAATTGAATTACATTACTGAAGCATTAAATACAATGCGAGAATTAAATGGACGAACACGAACACATAAAGTATGTAAGAAAGCATATTACTCTCATTGAATTACAACTCCTGATTGATTTTGCACATAACATTCTCTCTCTCTCTCTCTCTCTCTCTCTCTCTCTACACCAAAGCTAATGCTAAACAAATGACAAACGCAAAAGTTTGTAATTCAATTTAAATTGAATTAAGGGGTCAAATCGAATCAAATTTAATATCATCATGTCTAATTTTATTAAATTTCAACATTTTTATTATTTGTTGTGGTTCGATTTCGAAAGAGCCTATTTGGCACTCGTTGAATCATTTCTAACCAAATGAAACTTGCGTTCATTTTTTATTTTTATATCATTTTTTTCTCAAATTAAATTATCAATATTGATATCCTGTCATCTTTCTTTACAAGTGTACTATTTTTTTTTCACTTCTCACAAAAGTGTACAAGCTGTCTTCCTCTCGTTGCTTTCAAAAAAAAAAAATTCGTTTAAAAGTGGAATCTAGTCATTCGGTGTTTGAATTTTGTCTAGTTCGATAAATATAGAAATTGAATGTAAAAAAGTAAATTTCGTCAGTGCGAGTAGCGATACGATCAGTACTAACAGTGGCAGTATAAAATGGTGTACATCAAACGTGCTTGATTTTCATTTCACTTCAGATGTATGTGCACATACTGTCTAAAGCTTACATTAACTTCCATTGCACGCACTGAAAACGACACCGTTTTTTTCATTCTTCAAAATTGACAAAGGGCATATGCCTCTCAAATTCAGTATCAAAAAATTTAAATGTCGCCAAATGCATTCGTATGAAGTTCATACCAACCATAAGAACCGTTACTTTTTCGAAAATGAAAATTGAGATCAATGTTTGAAGCCAACCAACGAACCCGGTCATATAAACAAACGATAAAATATGAGACATTGCATTTGCAAGTGTGATTGCGATAAGGAGATAATGAAATTCGAGCGAATCAAACAAATGAACTGTAAACAGAAATGTTGTTTGTTTGTTGTTGCATGCAACTGCTGCCGTTTTAGCAAAATCAACGAAAAAAAGGTGAGCTGGCAAATAAAGAGAAAATGTCAAACATACACACTCAACTCACTAGCAATGTTCTTATTTGCCGCTTGGCATATTTTTTTTAATATTTGGTTTACTCGCATGCAAGACCGAATTCATACACGGCGCAGAATCATGAAATAAAAAACTTGGGCAAATTGTGTGTCTTACTTTCAAAGCCGGTTTAATACATTCTTGCATGCTTCTTTCTGGATCGAAGAACAGCCGAGCGTATTTATTTATTTACTTGTTGTTGTTGTCGACGTGTCGATGTCTTTGCCGTTCTCGCCATATAGATAAGAGAAAGTATCGATTATTGGAGACTTGCAACAAGTTCAAAACATGCACTCACATTTGCACAAATTCATTTTAAGAATATATCCATGACTGACGACCGAGCTAAATTGCTATTTTACTCCCGATTGTAAACGACATGGAGAACATACAAAAATATTCATTCAATATGTATTTTGTTTGATCACAATGAAATTGAAAATTATTGTCGATGAAAATATACAAAACTAGTATTCAACAGATTACACCGACAACAATTCTCTTAATCAATCGACGTGGCTTTTTGGTTCATTGAATGGATCGCATTTAAAAACAAATGTTTTGACAATCTCATATAAGGTTTATTGAGAGTTGATTGATGGTCTCCCTCTCTCTCTCTCTCTTTTTATCTTTCTTCATTTTCCCCGTCTCTCTAAGACAAATCTAAAAACATGTTTGTTTGCGCCGCACATCGTGTCTTTTTTTTTCATTTGTTTGGGCAGGTTTCATTCACCTGTTTGGCTCAGATTTATTTTTAAAGTGACATTAGTACAAATAGCTGTTTAACCATTTCTTTTTGACTTGGTTTGATCATTATTTACTTTCGAGTTTTAGATATTAGATACATTATGATTGTATTGCTTTGATTCAATTCCATTGAGTCCATTCGATTTGTTTTCGATCTCTCTCACTCTCTCTCTCTCTGTTCTTTTTGGTCGTTCTTTGAGACATTGCTTGCATTGAAACTTACGTTGAACAGTGCGGCAAATTGAAGAGATAAACAAAGGAGCGCCAACGACCAAGAAGTAAGTGTAGTAGTTTTTGGTATGCGACCGGTTTCTTGTTACGACTGAAAAGATGTCGTGTTCTCTTTTCACAGTGCATTTTTGTTGTGATTGTTGTTGTTGCGCGATGCCGTTTTACTTAGTTTTATAAAATTCTTGCCGCTGGATTTTTCTCATTGCCTTTCTCTCATCAATGCCATTTTTGTCAACTGCAATAATGCATTTTTAAATATTTAGATATAATTTATATCCTTAATACAATGTTTCGAACGTGAGAGCATCGACTTTTTGAACAAAGAAATATAATGACTTTGATTCATATGCAAAATGAAAATAATAAAAAAATGTATTATCTTACGTTCATTTGTGATATTAAAGCCGGATATAATAATTGTCAACCGATTTTGTTTAAGAAATTTTTCAACAATTTTTGTATACTACTTTCATGAATTTCTCATATAAATGTGCTTCACAGATAAAAATATTTTACACTTTATTCTTGTGCAATGTGTAAATGGTATGTGTGATAAGAGAGAGAGAGAGAGAGAGAGAGAGAGAGAGAGAGAGAGAGAGAGAGAGAAGAAATGCATTGCATACAGAATATTCCAGAAGGCGATAAAAAAGGCACATTTTCACAACAAATTTTTATGAATTTTTCGAATCCGAATATTAATTGTCAATTTAACGACGTAAAATTAAACATACCCACAATATTCAATTTCTTTCGTCAACATATGAGTGCAGGCGCAACACACAGCTGCTAATTTTAATTTAAATCGCCTGCTCAACTGACACACATGTACATGTGAATAATAAAGCGCAATGAAGCAATGGAAGCATCTCACTGTTGTGGCACTGTATGCATTTGTAGTCGCACAGTTTTGTAAAAAAAGAAAATCAGTAAATATAAATATCATATAAGCATTGTATTCAGCGCTTACATTGGAGTCATTATACTGAATACGATTTCATGATGGGCGAAACGTTCGTAGCACACGTTAGTGTGCACATTACGTAAACCGACCTAGAGCAATGTCAATCACAAAATTCAACAGCAAATTTGATTAAAACAAACGGCCACGTCATTGTGCACATGATCAACCAATAAGATGACCGAGAAACCACATCATGGTGATGTATTCTCAATTGACACGACACACGAAATATTATTTCCCTGATTATCACCAATCACTAATTAATAACATTAAATTCGAGGAAAAATCAAATTAACAGGATTCTACCCGAACTAAATGGGTGGCACATTTCCTGTAACAACACAATTTCGTCTGAACGCCGCGTTTTTCGAAATTCTTTAGAAGAAAAAATGTTCAAACAAATGAGTTCCAATTCAGCAAACTTGGATTTAAGAAAATCACATTTCTTTCAGCCCTCAAAATGACAAGCAAATAAAGTCACGATACTTTGTTATTAATCAATCAATTCGCATTTAATTTACGATTGTTTCTTTTTTTTTTCAAGCAATGAATAACATGTTTATTTCAAAAAAAATGATTCAACATTTAAAACAACAACAAATAATTGTTAATAAAATGCGCTCGTGAAAACAATACAATATTTGAAAAGAAGAAAAAAAAAGTTGCCAGTGCAATTTGCGCTCTTAGCACTGACCCGTCGCAAATAGAGACGATATGGGGGCATAATACAACGTTTTTTTTTTGTTTGCTAGTGAATATACTAAAATGTTCCGTGCTTCGTGCTTCGTTGCTCGAAAACATACGCACATTTAAAATTTATTCTGTAAATAGATAAGTAGATAAAAATCATTTCGATATGTGTTGCGCTATTAATTTTGTGCATTCTCAACGTAATTGTTATCATTCGAGCCAAGGAATCATTTATAGGTTGTTTTCGAATTGTTTTTTTTTCGCTCATTGTTATTGAACTCGTGGGCCCGAACAATGCCACAATCATGATTTCGCTTTTTTATTAGATAAAATGTGCTTCACACTTCCAATTAGCAGATCGAATGGAAATTTTCGGTCGATTTTTCTATTCTATATCGTTTGGTATCTAGAACCGCTAGCCAGACACTAGATTTTTTTTTCGTGACATGGATGCGACCATTTGAAATGGTCACATGAATCACATATTCTATGGTGTATAAATATTAATAGCACAATTAGTTGTGTTGTTGTGATCGTGCTTAGCATATTTGACCGAGTTTGATATAGTTTGAGGGAAAAAAAGTGTTAAAATTTAATATAAATTTGTAGTTTTAATCAGGACTCAAACTAGAGCGTGCGGTCATTATTTGCAATAATTTATGTTGAAATTAGTTTTGTGTACGCATTCAATTTGTACGTAGGTTATTGATCGATGGTTATCTCATTGACAGAAAACATTCCATATCAAATTAGTATCAAATTTATCGATCGATATTTTTCAATATTGCCCTCTCTCTCTCTCTTGATATAATAGAAATATTTGCTCTTACGTCACACACAACGAAAGAAATTTCATACTAGTGACTGTTGAGATATCCCATGTTCAAGCCTGCATATCTCAAAAGGGAATCTTTTTTTTGCATTCACTTGTGCGACGCAGTAGTTTAAGTGAACAGCCCACCATAGAAGTTGAATTTATTCACTGTCACTAGAATTCTCGAGAGAGTGGGAAACAAACAAGTTTTTGATTGTTGGTTTACATTTTTTTTTTTGCATTGAAAAAAGTAAATAATTGCGCATTTGAATCGATATATGGAAAATGAAGCTCAATCATGATATATGAAAAAGGAATCAAATAGACTACACCGAATAAGCTTTGAAAACACACACACAAAAACGATGATCATACTGTATTCTTGATGAAATTTCTATGGCAACTTCGATATATGAACATGCACATGGTTACGTTGACTTGTATTCAAGCAAAATGAAAATACAGTGACTGATAAACAGAAAAATGAAAATCTAAAGAATTCTCTTCTCATGTTCCAAAAAAATTGAGTGAAAATCCTTCATATGTCTCCGTATAAACTTAAAATGCGGTAAAAAATGAATTCTCTTTTAAGTTCGACAAAGTTAGCAAAGAGCAAAAAGTCGATCGCTTCTTTTACATATCATAAAAAAATAGTTTAAACACAATATTTCCCAAGTGATGATGGATGCATTGCATAGATTTTGAGCGGTTTCCCACAAATGGAACAGATGAGCATCATTTTTTTTATGTCAATGTGACCAAACATATTTGTCAATAGACACTATGTTGTTTCTTTTTTTCATATTGCCAAATGTGTTATCTAATCTCACAGCGGCGTCGGAGGCGGCATTGATACAAAACTCAAGCATTTAAGCAAACGTATAAATGTGCTTTTCTGAGTTGGCTCGAGATGTTCACAGTTTGTATGTAAGCGATAAAGTCGCGGGTGTTTGCTATCTTGTGTAATGACGATTTTTATCTGTATATGTATGTTTCGGTTGTATCTCTTTCTCTCTATCTATCTATCTCTATTAAATTGAATGGCATTCACTTTGAACCAAACACTAAAATATTAACGCGAGCGACAAAACAAAAATACACATATTTCGCATAGGCATCGCATACACAGTGTAAAGTGTAATTCCATAGATTGTTGAACAACCTAATTTATACCTCATTGTTACTGTCGTTTGTTTACTTTGTTATTTGTTGCCAAGTTTATAAGTGTGTTCGTCATGGTATGGAGGCGAAAATCACTGCATGGAATGTTTGCTTCTATGACTTCATTATAGCACTTTTTATTTCTCGCCACAAAAAAAAAATTATTATAATAACATGGTCTTTCATTCGACGCTTCTCATGCCGTATTGTCATCAAATCGCTCTGTAAACAAAATTGTTTACCATTTTGGGTGCGTTTGCGCGCATGCTATTCGCACCATAATTTGTAAATTTTTCAAATTAATTTCTCAAACTTGTTTAATCTGCCTGTTCATTGATTAAAAAACAACCATCAAAATTGAACAATATATTCCATTTTATGCGGTTTCAAATCAATAATGAATAAATTGAGTTCATCTGATTCAATTTTTGAAAAATTTGAAGAAAATATTTATTTTTAATTTTGTGTATAATATTTGAGAAAATTCATTTTCCGCTGCTGATGTGGAAGAAAAACGAAAGAAAGAAACTCATTGAATTCAAAAATCGGCTGTTTCTAGAGATTGTCATACAAATATAGAAAGCAAAATTTGCTCGACTTAGGTATTTATGTCTCAAATGAAATAGTCCGTAACTTATTACAACAAGAATAATCTTTGAGTGTATGAGAAAAGAGGTTCAATTTTCACGTTTTGCGATGAAGTGTGTATTTGCGCACATAAGAGAAGGCACAAAAACGGAAAACCAGCATATATATTGCCGCCACCTTACAGTCGGCCACTCATACGCCGGTTTGAAAAACTACAAAATGATAGAGAGAGAGAAATGAGGATAGTGCTCGAGAAAAAAAAAACGATATATGTATGTGACAACTGTAATGTGTCAATGGAAGAATCATAATGCAACTGTCTATGTTTGTTCTGCCGTTGAAAATTCGTTGTTGAATGTACTTTTGTAACAATGTTCACTTGAAATGATCTACGTACACACATGCTAAAGCGAGCGAATAAAGTACGTGTTGAGAATCAATCAGAAAAAAAACAGAAGAAAAATCGACTTCTAGTGACTCGAAGCATAGAGCCGAGCCGAGACGCTCATTCCACACGCAGAGAGAAAAAGTGATATTTTTAGAATTCACACAGTTGAAGATTAATTTTATAATATTAAAAATAGGGCTGCCGATCAAGTGCTTCTGGTTGTGCTTTTTGGTGATGTCTACTGTCATATAGGATGTGATATTTCTAACAATCCATTTCGGCCAACACACAAAAATCATACACACAGCCCATGCACGCACCGCATTAAGCAAAAGCTTGAGCTATTCATTATTGTGCAAAATGAAGTGGACTGAGACCGGCTATGCAAAATTCCAAATTGATAAATGAGAAGAAATCGACATTTGAATTTTGCCTGAAGATTTATTCAACACCAGCATCGCTGAATCGTTGCTGTGTATTAGAATTGAATGCAGGTGGTTTTGAAAGGTAAAACACAAAGAATAATAAAATTCTAAATACTGAATAATTCGCATTTATATGTTTCATTTTGTTATGTTTCATAAAAGTATGTGTAACCACAATTTGTTGATTTTTCATCTCTTTTTCACCATTCATTTCATATTTGCTTACAATATTATACGTTACATTTACTGTGTTTATTTCATGTCAGTACAGTAGAACAAAAAAAGACGCAAAATGTGAATTGAACACAAAGAGGGAAATGATGGTGTGCTGATAGGTCTAGAATAAAATGGCATAAACACAATCTAGGTATTAACAAAATGCATTGCGCACAATAATGAATGGAATGACTTCACGATGGAAATAGAGAAGAATATGAAGAGAGAGAGGGAGCGCGCGAACAAAAAATGGATGTGCAGTGCGCGCGTCTGACCAACTTACAACAAATGAATCAACCTTCTTATTTTGCAGCCGTTTGAACGGTGTGTCTCACACAGCACACACACACACACAACTCGATCACTGAAATCAACTCCATTCAATTTCCTTTCCATTCCATTCAATAAACTTCAACAATATCTTCGTTAAAATGCTTAATGACTTTCTTTCACGCACATCTGGTTTTAAATCATTTTTCTTTTTCTTCTTTCAGTTATATAAAAAGGTGGACTTTGAATGGTTAATTAATTTTATTTTGCCGCATAGAACCGATTTGAAAGGCTTCGTCAAAATACATTGGAATCGAGTTTTTATTTTCTATTGAAATCACTTTGCCAAATTTGAACTCAAAGAATTTTCAAGTGAATTGTAAATATTGTAATGCGATCACAATTTTTCAGTGGTTCAATTATATTTGAGCGATATGCACCTAGGCGATGTTAGATAATTCACACTGGATGACGATTACCGCCAAACAAACAAGCAAATTACAAATTATACAGAGATTTTGTATTTGCAAACAGTTAAGTTTTTCAAGTGCATGCATAAATTTATTCATTACAGAAAAAAGGTAACGGTTTTCAATGGATGCGTACACTATGTGCTTATGTTTCACTCATGCAATATCTTTTTTTTTTCATTTCGGTTGTTATTGTTTCTCTCTCTCTCTTTCTCTTTCCCTCTTACACACTCTCGTCTCCTTCTCTTTTTAATACATGCCATATTCACTTGTTCATTACGTAGAGTACGATAATCGTTGTTTGTGTCGGTTTCTGTCTCATTTCACGAGATGCTTAAAGCAGGACGGCAGCAAATTAAAAACAATCATTTTTAAGGAAAGAGAAAAAAATGTAAGTATGGCCTAATACTGCTCGACTGGCGTATGAGCCAAGCGTTAAATATTAGGTAAAACATGCGTTTTGTCTTTTCGCTAGCATTTCCATATGTTGTTACTGTTGTTTCAAGTGTAAGAAACATTTTAAACAAGCGATAATTAGCCAGTCATTAGAATTTGATTATAATTTATTTAATGATATTTTTTTTTTTTTTTCACTTCAACTGGCCGCTAGTTTCAGCAAAGTATGTATTTTTATGGTTGTTACCATTGCGTTACCAAAGGGGAAGGAATTCCATAAATGGTAGGCTGATTGGCCTGGATTCCATTATTTATCGTTGTCTCGCTTCAAATGTAACGAAATACCGATCATATATTGACACATACGCTCATTTTGAGTTTCCTCTCGAAAACTATCCATCTCAAGATTATAGGTATTGTGGGTACCAAGCACATGCATTGTATACGTGCTTTTCATTGAAAATTCATTGTACCTTGTCTATTTCATTTTGTTTCCATTCAGTAACATGAAGTCGGTCACGTAGTCACATTATAACAACCAGCTACTGGTCAACCAAGCAATCAACCAATCGCTTTGAAAGCGTGCTATCTCACACTTCTTTAATAAGGAAAAATATTATGTAATCTGAACTCGTCTGACAAAATGATGGAAAAAAAAAAGACACAACAGAGAATTGAATCAACGAGCCAAGAACGCATTGGCCACGATATGTCGATTTGGATTAATGGCGATGCTCTAAATGTCGATCGTAAAACCTAACACAATGCTAAATGCATTAGATTACACTCTAATTAAGTTCAACGGTGCTAATGCTCATCGTCGATCCGACCATCTTCTGTGTCATTTGTGCATTTTGTGTTCGCATCTGTTCTAAAATACTGTTCACTGACGCGGTGTCAACATTTAAAGTGAATATATCCAAGTGCAAACCAAAAACACAAAAACAAAAAACAGAAACATTTGTTGGAATCAATTTATTTCGTTTTTGCTTTGTTTTGCGCAAATAGGCAACACTATACACACACTGGTATCACGTGTATTGCACACACAAACGCTTGCTATGCTGCTACTCTTGCTATTTTATTTTCGTTCTGTTGTTGTTATTTTGCTTATTTGCATTTTCGATTGTATCATTTACAGTTTATTTACACTTGTTTGGCTTTAATTTCTGTAGTTTTTTTTTCCCATTGTTATTTCTATCAGTTAAATGGCAAAATACACCAATTAGGAATATATTTATTTTGTAGTTGAAAAACAAGCGTGCACGCGCTCGCGCAAACACATACGGATTGAATCGGAAACATGGGGCGAATCACGCTAGTAAATACTAGAAAAACTAGTAAATCTAGTGCGAATAATGACGTCACAAACGAAGCCAACTTCACACCAAAGGCCATATAATTTATATGAAAAACTACTGAGGGCCAACTTCACGCACTAGAATTTTCTAGTTTTCTAGTGAAATCTTATTAAAAACTAGATACACTAGAATTTCGTGATTGACCCCATGATCGGAAATGCTGGGAAAACTGAGTAAAAATTCAGAAGTAAAAAAAAGTGAAATATCATTGAATCATTGAACGAAACGATATGCGCATCGAAATGGGAATGAACACAAATGGAAATGATGGTTGCTTTTCAACAGGTGCCTGAATCATTTCCATTCAACAATTCGAACATTGCATAAGAATATGCCCAAAATAGTAATATTAAATTATCTCATGCGTAAATATTGCTTCCACTCGTCCCGTTCGAGTGTATGAAATCAAGTGTAATTTGATTGATACACAAGTGGATTATATCGATTCTAATCGATTGCTAAAATCAACATGCTTTCAACAACAAACCAATCCAATATTGCGTTTTTTTCTCATTTATTTATTCTAATTTCGTGATTTCCTTTTGTCGATTTTCCTCTTCCTTGAAAAGAAAATGAGAAAACCGGTGATTGACAGACAGTATACTGAAATATGAGCAGACATGTTTTCTTTTGAATTTGCTTGCATTTCATCTCATTCGATAAAATTACATTTAATGGTCATTACAGTTCGAATGTATGCGATTCATAATACACATAATAGACATCAAATAAATGCAAAATGTAAATGCCGATGAATCAGGGCCATTGGCCTTTTTGTTAATCATATTGCTGTTGCTGTTGCTGCTGCTGCTTCAATTTGACCAGACTTTGAACGAATAATTCAAATAAAACGTAAAATGGAAGTTTATTTGGTTTTCATATCGCACACACACGCTATCTCATGCATAAATAAATTAATTGTCGATTGTTGTTGTTAACATGTTTCTCCTTAGACCAATGTGAGATCTATTTTAAAATGTAAATATATAACAAGTGCATGCCGATGCGAAGAATACTTCGATAAAAAGCGATCCCATAAACATTCAATTTGTTCATTGCAATATGTTTTGATTATTTCTTTCTGTGTATGCATACCGCCGCCGCAGCGTTTCATAAATATTTGAAATCGACGATCAATTTAGAATTCAATCGAAGAGGATTTCTCTCAAAAATATGTGTGTGCAACTTCTTTTCTTCTAAATTTGAGTAATATTCAATTGATGTGCCGAACGGCAAAATAGCGAAAATCCAGTCATATATATCAATTTAACCGTCCATACAAAAATACTTGATTGTTTTCTATTCACATGCAAATTATCGTTTCCTCTTGAATGAATTCTTTCTTTTTTGTTGTTGCTGTTACTTCGGTAAAAAAAAAAGAAGTTTAAAGTGATTCTATCGTATTGCCATATCATATCGCTTGAGTATGGACCACTCAAGTGATTTTTCTATTTTCGCTTTAAAAAAAAATAAGATTATTTTCGTTTGATAATTTGAAAAGAACTTTCATCGTTCGTAAACGTACTTTAGTCGGTTGAAGTAGACCGTTGTATATCTGCTAATTGCGGCTAATAAGTAACTGTGCCAATAATTAAGATAAAAACAATTGAATTTTGATGAAGCGTGAAAAAAAACTGTAAATTGATTTTGAAAACAAATCGACTTCGAATTCAAACAACATTATTATTCGGTTCATATTGAGACTCATTCGATAATTTCCAAATATACGCTATTATATCATGTAAAAAGCATTTTTTTTTGTTTTTCTATGCTTGTCTCAAATGAAATGCGAAAATAGTCTTTCTATATGGAATTATTATTCACACAACGAACACAATATTAGTAAATACCATATTGTAACATTTTAGCGATCAAATGTCTCCAAAAAAACGACAACGATCGACTGAAGAGAAATCGAAAGCATTTACCATACGTATGTTTATTATAACGTTCGCGTGGGCAATGCTGTTTCTTAACTTAAATTATATGCTGAATTGGAAAGTGTGCGCACTTTGTGCGTTAAATCCAAAATCAAAGCCCACAGACCCGAGTTGAATGTCGAGGAGAAGAAAGAGAGTCATACATGTCGCTAATTCAATTTCGGCCATTTTCGGAGTCTCTTCCGATGATTCAATCGTCTGTTGTTTTCGCGTAGTCTACTCTTTTTTCATTCACACAAATTTAAAAATCAATCGGTTGTTGTTGTTTTTTTTTGGTGGTGCTGCTTGCTATATAACTCAATTTTACGATCACACAGAATCAATTTTTGAGTCTTTCGACAAGCCAAACCAAAAATATGGTCAAGTAAGGAAGCGGTGTATGTGAATAATGTCGCAACATGTGTCCGCTTTGTAACACCATTAAAGGCAAAAAACAACCACAACACTTTGAAATGATTTAATAATAAAGAGATTTTGTATGACCGTCACTACAAAATCGTTTGTCAATTTTTTGTGTTCGTGAATGTATAGAGGTTATCTCTGTTAAAGAACGTATAACAACTGGAAAATCCGAATAATTATTATTAGATCGTCACTTATTGTAAGTGTGAATGTAATTGGGCTTAAGCCACACAATTTCCATCTATTATATGAAGTGTGTAAATTGAATTTGGATTTTAACACTTCTTTTTTTATTCATTCGTTAATTCAATCTATTTTCTATCCCATTTTGAACATTTTTTTTTTTGTTTCGTTTCAAATAACTTTCCCAAATTTTGCATCGCGCATTAGAATAAATCGATTGCGAACGAGAGTCGAACCACTTTTTTCCTCATGTTGTGCATGCAAGAAAGATAGAGAGAAAATTAGATTCCGCCATACCGCCAAAAGTTATTTTAGTATTTCAATTCGGACCATACACAATTGAATTAGCATTTGTCTATTCGTTTTTTTTTGGTGGTTTTGTTGTTGTTGTTTTTTTCGTTCAGCTAATTAGAATGAATGTTGTGTTCTCGTTTTTCGTTCGTCACTTTATATACGAGAGTTCGTTTGTCTGTGTTATCGATGTATGTGTATATATGTACAGTTCTAATACGTGTCTGCATCTCTGCCGAAACGTTTTTCATTTTGAAAAATACAGCAAACACACGTGCTCATCGTTGAAAATTCAATATTTTGTTGAAAAAATTGCTCTGCCAACTCTTTGGTAATCGTACTAAATGGAATTGGATTAAAACCGAACGAAAAATTGTGATACATATGAGCGCTGTATATGAGAGAAGGCAAATGACACCGACTCACCCACACTTGAATTCAAAAAGCATATGTATGGCACTATTTATCAAGTGTGCCTGCATTCAAATATGCATGCATTTTATTGAATGCCCCAAAAATTGCACAAATATTCAATTCAATTCAGAGTCAGTCTTAAGCCATGATTTGTTGTTTTGAGTAATGTTTAAATATTCTCGATTGAGCTCGATATCAAATTGAACGGATGCATTGATATTCAATCAAGATTTATGCAAAACTTAAAATGTTATACGGAAGAAACGAGAAATTTCTAATTTATTGATTAGCATAAACCAAATTGAGGTCGATGGTACAGAAGTCAACATCATGTGCCTCACATATATGATTATAAAAAAAAAAAATAAATTGGTGTGAAATCTGGTGGCCGAGAGAGAAACTCTTTGAATTCGAAAACACCATGGAAAAATGTACACACAAGTGAATCGGCCACATGATTTGCAATTGAAACATCAGTTTTGTACGATATTCACGCTTGGCATTCGTGTATGACCTTCTTTGGTAATCTTGGATTTAAGGTTTTGCATCAAGTGCAGCTTTTCTGCCCATACATTGCGCCCACCCACCAAATACACACAAAACAATTCAACTTGGGAAAATATCATCTGCCTGACACGATATGACAACAATATGACTCTTATTTGAATTGTTTCAGTCTCTTTTGTCCGGATACAAGCGGAGATAAATATAAAACTGCTTTTCTCTCACATTACACACATCGAAAAAAAATGATAATTTCCAATGGTGCATGCATCGTCGCCGGAGCCGCCACTGCCGTCGTCGTCGTCGTCAATGGCTCCTAACACTTTCGAATTGAATTAAATGTGTATAATTATTACTGACGATTGTCTATCTACGTAAGCAGGCTAGGAAGAACATTTACTATCACTCGGTAGATTGAACATATACTATCTCTCTCGCTACATCCAAATGAAAATTAATGGTCGAAACACAGCTCTATCTCACTTCATATTTTGAACAGATTTACTCGTGCGAGCTAATCAAAACATGATATACACACTCCATCATAATAATTGTGCGCTTAAAGTGGCTACTTCAAAGCATCATTAACTATGGCAATGATTAAAGACGCCATTTAAGCTGACTCTCTCATCAGACGAAACATTTATATCTTTAGTAATTCATAGCAGCAGAGTTTATGGGAGAGTGATTATTGCACGCCAATTCAGAATACATCCGTTTAGATTTGGTTTTTGTTGTTGTTGTTGATTTTCTTTTCATTTTCTGGTGGTATGAATGCTATCGACTATCTTAATTTCTTGATCGCATATATAGAGATGGTCACAATTTATTAAATATCATCCCAAAGTGAAGTGGAACGGCATTTCTCTCTTCTCATCTTTTTTTTTCTTCACATTCACACATAAAAAGTGTGTGTCTGTGTTTGGTTGCTTTTACCTTGCCTAGCAATCTCATTTACAACAATATGCTTTCGTTAACTTCCTTCTGATGTGTGACTCTGCTTCTCGAGAGAAAGTATCTCGACGAGAAATGCAAAATCGAATCGAACACATACGAGCAAGCAGTTAAAAATATACTCAATTATTTGTTCATATTATACACATAAGTCGTCTCTCTTTATCTCTTCTCACTTTTTATATATATATATATATTTAGTAAATTAATCTGCGAACTGTGACATTCATTTGTACTGCTTCGGTTTCGTTATGATTGGATTGGATTGGTTTCACGCGCGTGAGATTTCAGCATGCCAATGCCTGTGTGTATTTCACACGAGATACCAAATAAATGAAGGAATGAGTTAATATTTTGTCTAGTCTGCATTTCAACATATTTACATGTTAGGACAAAATATGTAAGATTGCAGCTTAAGACAACGAACAAATGAAACACTCACAGAAATTACTATGTTAAAGCGGAAAAAAACCTCATCAAATCATAACAATCACATACTGCATAATTGATCATGCACATTTTCATATAGATATTGTTATAAAACAAAGAAGTATTGCAATAAAATTGCATAGCACTGCCATTGCGATGACGAAAAATGTCTACAAAATGCGGTCATTCGGTGAAAGGTCGGATGGAATATTTCATGAAAGAAAGAGACAGCCGAAAAGTGACACGGAGCGCGCGAGAGAGAAAATCACAAACGTCATGATGATTTGTTTGTCGAAAGAAAAGAGATCAGACTCTATTTGCTATCACTCGTTCGTAGAAAATAACCATTCGCATATTCGATTATCGATATTATTATTTTTGTCGTTTGTTTGCTTCGTTTTATCGCTCTCTTTGCCGATTCAATTCTCACCGTCGACAACAACAGCGACATGCTTGTGTTCCACTTTACAACGTTACCAATATTATTAACGGTGTGATCATTTAACATTTTATGAGCTCAGAATATACGTATGTGGTAATGAGGATTGGAGAAGAGCGAATTTTTCTTTCTTATTTTACATTCATTGCTAATAAAAAGTATAAATGAAAGGCGCCTTTTGAAAATAAAAAGAAATCCGCATGAAATATTTCACCTCTTCTTTTTTTTCATAGAATTTCTACACAGTGTATGGAAATCAACATTTTTAACATTGACAAGTTTCGCAAGGGCTGATTAGTGTCGTTTGCTTTTTTTTTGTCGATTCTCAATAGAATACTTCACTACACTCTACTTTAACTCTTTCTTTTTAAATCTCATTTCTTGATGTGAATGTCCTTTTTTTGAGCAACAAAAAAGAACTCAAATTTCGTAAAGAAAGCGAACGAACGGAAAAAGAAGAGTGCTAGAATGTGCGTAAGCCCAGTTTTCGTCGTGCATCTCTTTTTCTTCGTCTCGATGTCGATTTTGTTGTGTTTTTTTTTTAATTTTATTTTTCTTTTGCTTGACGGCGTTTGGCTGTATTTCATCGAAGCATATTTCACATTTATTTTTAATTGAAGTCACACGAAGTCAAGTCACATAGTGAAAATGTATCTCAGATTGAAGTTAAGAGATTTTGAAAACTGCTTGACCGAATGTTTCCGTTATTTTTAAAAAATTTGCGCTCATTTGCACGGACGGATTTTCATTTAATCACATTTGTGTGCTGTGATGTGTGTGAGAGTGTGTGTGAGAGTGTGTGTGTCGCGCACATCGCATAATATATTATGTGTCTTTTATATTTTCGAAACGGATATGTCTCATGCCTGCTTGGATATAGATATATGTATATAAATATAAAATAGATTCTGTGTGATGTACGGTATGTCAGTCCTGAAATTATTCGATATGTATGTTTTGGCTAGTGCGTGCGGTGTGACGAAAATGACCGACAAATATTAGGTCATACATCTATTTCATAAGGCAAATAGTTCGATATGCGGTGGATGAATTTTCGCCGCACCGAATGCAACAACAACACTAAATGTTGAGAAAATATATATAGTGTTCATGTGTGATAGGCAGCAATTTAATTAGAATCCCAATTGATGTGAGTGCGTTTTTCAGGTTCGGGCTGATGCATGTCACATTTCGCACTTCGATTGAATTTAGCCACCATCAGTATGTGTCACATCTCGCTTATAGAATTTTTCTTGAACACAATGGTTTTCGACGAGTGTCGGAAAACTATGACTTCAACCCATCTATAACGAATGTAATGTTTGATTTAGGGGCAGAATGTGAGAAATGCATGCAATTTATCAGCTAATTGTCAGCATTAGACGTTGTTGTGGGATTTTTCTCTATTTATTTTTTGTTGTTTTTCTAATTCGTTCTGTTCCTTTGTGTGTTTTTTTTTTGATCTTCCTCACCATATATTATTCTCTCTAGCACAAATGAATTAGGAAAAGATATTTGACTATATATCAAAAGTCACACACACACACACACATACTCAGATCACATATCACATTCATAATTACATATTGCAAACGACAATGATATAAAAAAAAAATCACGCATCATATATCGTCGGAAATCTATTTTTGTTTCGTTACGGAACCTTTCATCACTTTGATTTTAAAATACAGTTTTTGCCGCAATGCTGGTGCTTCTTCTTCATTTTTCTTCATTCCATTATTAAAATAACATTATTGTACATAATTCCTTGTCTCATTTAGACACAATTTACAAAAAACGTATTAGGTACGATAATGAATGACAGCAAACGTAAGTGATAAGATGTTATCATCTTAAACGATTCGGTTGTCGTGCAATTGAATGCAAAATATTTTACCAAAAATTAATTCGAATCACTGTGTTAATTGTTTTTTTTTTCTTGATAAATTTTCATTTCGGAAGACGATTTTCCTTTTGAACTTTAACATTGATGATCGATGAAATTTACACTTTTTTTGTTTTCTTTTAATTCATTCGAATTATTCTCAAAATTCAATTCGGTTGTTATATTCCATTTTTCGTTGTTTTTTACTCATTTTAACTGCACTCAATTTTATAATTGTAATTTATCAATTTGGTGTTGTATTTTATTTTCGTTCAGTTTTATTTATTTATTTTATCATAAATTGCAATGGAGAATATCTATTGCTGGCAAATGCATTATTGTGGTGATTTGTTTGTATTTTTCTTCTGTTTATTTGTTCGAGATTTCCGAGAGAACGTCACTGATTGTGTGTGTGTGTGTGTCGTGTTTATGGTGCTAATATGCAGTTGCACTATTTCATTTTTATGAATGGAAAATATGCTACACAAAACCGAAAACAAAAACACATACCTTTTCCTTGGCTCGGCCTGCATGTTTTTGTACCGATTTCGCTAACAGAGAACCTTTACTTTCGGCCATTTTGCCCAATGACTCTACGAGACTGATCGCTACTTCATTTGATTCATAATCATGAACAATAACACTTGCAAACGGTATACTCTGTGTCGATTCGCTCACACTTGTTACATTCGTATTGTTGTCTCTGTCGCATCTCACGACTTTTGTTTCGGTTCTGTTGTTATTCTTTTTTTTGTCATACGTACTTTAAATGTGTCAAACATACGGCGGAGAAGAGCTTTCACGTACAAACACACACACACATATACATACACAAATTCAATCACATGCATGCGGCAGCGGTATCCAATGTATTTGTATACGAAGCAATTGCACGAAGAAAAGGGACAACCACATGATACATCGAGTTTCGGTATTCTTTGTACTTTAGATTGTTATTTCATTGGAATGTTAACTGAATACTGCGTTTTTTTTTTCAGAATCAGAAAGCCGACAAGTTTTTTTCGCATTTTCTAAATCAAATCTCGAATTCGAACGTTTGGCGAAATAAATATTTTTTTCCGTATTAAGCTGATGAAACATTTACAATGATAATAATCGTTAATTTCGAAATATTTTTAAAATGTTGATGACCTGAAATGTTTTGGGAAGATTTGCATATTTTTTCATTCGATTTGACCTAAAAATAATAATTAATTTTGTTGTCGTCTTCTTTCACTTTACTCGGATTTTTTTGCACAAGAAGAGGTAATGAACGACCCATATTGTTTTTTTTCTCTTTTTTTCAATTCTCATCTCCGAAATAAATGCATAGAATTTA
This sequence comes from Contarinia nasturtii, assembly GCF_009176525.2. Classification (NCBI taxonomy): domain Eukaryota; kingdom Metazoa; phylum Arthropoda; class Insecta; order Diptera; family Cecidomyiidae; genus Contarinia; species Contarinia nasturtii. The sequence continues at coordinate 205,476 of NW_022197436.1, read as the reverse complement.
ATTCAGAACAATAAAAAAATGGAAATTGAAATAATGTTTATTTTAGACGAAAAAAAAAGAGTCATGCGTAAAAATGTGAAAATCGATTCAGTCATTTATAGTTTTGAGATTGAAATTCATCCATTCTCGAGAAAAAAATTTCGTTGTAGAAAAAAGTGTAAAATTTGGTTTCATGATCGACGTTTGAAAGGTCGTCGTTGAGATGGTCGTCTGGCGCCCATAAATCGACCGCGGTAAAATGGTCGCATTGGCGGTCGCATATGTGGCCCATAAAAATGTGGATCATGCATAGGTGGTGGCATTGGCGGACGAAAACCATTCGGCGGAAATAATTCAGGCATATGCATTGATTGCATATAATTTGGCATTGCATATGCTGGATGTGGCACCTGTTTCAATTAAAACAGTAAATAAATAAATAGAAACTTTGTATTTCATTCAATAGAACAAAAAAAAAATGAAAAATCAACACCAACCGGAAGAATGATGATTTGAGGCTGATTGGTCATTTCGTCTGCAGTTCGATTTGGTTCCGCTGCCTGTTGACTTTGATTTCGATTTTGAATTTGATTTGGATGCGTTGGTCGATTTGCATTTTCCATGCGCTTCTGTTGAAGGTATTTTTCATATCGTTTACGTTTCTTCTGTGCGCGAGTTGGTTGAGTATTTAATTGACTGTTTTTTTCAATTCGTTCTTTTTCTCTTGCCGGATCGACATAGTATGGCCTCGATTTCTCAACCTAAAACACAGAATTTGTGAATAATATTCAGAAATCGAAAGCCGTACTCATAAAAATGGATGTCATTTACTGAATTCGATGAAGATGATGTCGTTGACGATGATGTTGACGACGATGCAGAATCCGAAGTATATGAACTTATTGTTGTTGTTGATGATGACGATGATGACGACGAAGACCTTCGCCTTTTGCGAGAGTGTGTTTGTCTGTGATTGCTTGGTCGATTTGATGATGTTCCCGATGTTGACGGTTGTGGTTCTCTCAATCGATGTCGTTCTTCTATTTTATTTAAATAAAAATCAATTTTTTCATTAATTTTCAATTAGCGCAAACATTTCGGTGAGTTAAAATCTTCTTCTTTTTTTCAATCATTCTAAATTCTGTTTCTCACGAAAAACTTAAAAATTAATTCGTGCTCAATATTATTCTTTCAATTTCATTGAATTCAAAGTAATTTATACGAATGTTTTGGTCGAATTATTATTCTAGAATATTTAAACAATTCACTTAGTCAATCACAAGGAAAACAATAAAATTTGACTAATGTTTCTTTCTTTTGTTTTTTTTTTTTACAACGAACGTTATTTTATGCCTAGACCTAACCAAATTACCTAGACCTTTTTCCAGTGATTAACTGCTTTTCAATAATTTGTTCTTCAATTTGATTATCGAAGTGTTTTTCTGAAAGAATTGAGAGCTCGGAGGGGGTTGGGGGTAATTTTCCATTTTATCTAGTGTACATTTCTGGCAAAATTGATGACCAAAACAAAAATTTTACCCCTCCGCACATTAATGTCTTAATCTATCAACTTTACGGTGGAGCGCAAAGCGATGTGTTGAAACAACACAGTTGATTGAGGTGTAAATTTGTTTTGAATTTTTTTTTCGACGGATTGAATTTAAAAGCGAGTTTAAGTGATAGACGATTTTCCATAAATCATTCCCAATTCGTTTGGAGTATACAGATAACTGTGTGCATATTGATCCACTTCATCTGCTGTTTTCCTTTTGTTACCTAAGAAAAAAGACACATTTTTAATATTCTGTGAAATAAATTGATTTAAAAATAAAAATAAAATATTAATTTGCCAAACCATCGTTGGATGCCACTTAATAGGTTGTTCACTTAAAGTTGCCATGTTGATTGCCGATCGTCGTTGTTGAGTTGATTGATGGTTAATTCAGGCTTTTATAATCATTGCAAATTGTATAAATATCCCGTGTCACTGATTCAGACACTTTTCAATTGGCACCATTTTTTGGATATTAATTTTTGAAATTAAAGACATGACACTATGTCCGAAAAATGTGAGCTACGATGTTTTAGTGTTCTATCCCATTTTTTGTTCGCTTCAACGAATTTCTTTTAAGTTTAGAAGAAGAAGAAGAAGAGTTGAAGTTTTTAATAATAATTAATTTCGTGCTCCAATTCGGATAATCAAATAGTCCAAATTGATTTTGGATTTAAATTCGAGTAAAGAGATAAAATGGAAATGATATCATATAAATAGCTATAAATTATGAAGCTATTCCGTTTGAAGGGGGTCAATCTTGAAAATCCATCGATGGTTTTTAAATTTCAATAATTCAAAAAAGTCATTCTTCTGTGGATAGAAATTCATGTTCGTACTGTATTTAATAATGTCGAACTATTGAAATGAATGTCGCGAACAAAGACTTAAAAATCAATTCGTGCTCAAAATTATTCTTTCAATTTCATTCAAAGTAAACTTATACGAATTGAAATAACTCGTTATTGTTGAAAAGTTTTTTTTTAAATTTTTTTTTTCAATTGAAAAGTGGCTGCAATCCAACCAGGTGACAATTATATATTTGCAAGTTAGCCTTGAATTCGATAAATTGCTGTGAAAAATTCGAAAAACAACATCATACCGGCAACATTGTTTATTTTTGGCCTCTCTCGAGCGTTTTCCGATTCGGATTCATCATCGTCCGATGAACTATTGTGACGATACTGCCTTGGCAAAGGCTTGGATTTTTTGCTAGAAATGAAAAAAAACAATTTAATTAATTTTTTAACTTTTTTCCCTGTAAAAATGAATTTAAAATTCAAGGGCGCAATTTTATGTTACGTATTCGTATCGGAAACTGTAAATAAAAAAAATATATAAAAATTCGATTTTTCATTCATTTCTTTTTGGGAAGATAATTCAATTTGGTTTGTGTAAATACCATTTTCTCTCTTTAATTTTTTAAAATATAGTATTTTGTGCAGAAAATTGTTGTTGCATTAATTATTTAAATGAAATAAAAAAGAATCCCCAGGACATATTTACGTACGAGTTTGATGAGGTGCTTGGTCTGTTCATTTTCTGGATTTTCAAAATTGTCTAAACGTTTAAATTTTTAAATTTTTCTATAATTTCCAACAAATAATTACAAAATGCTAAAATTCAATGTACTTCGGCGTTAGTCTCACTCTGCTTTATGGTTCTGTCAATGTCTACACGTGCGATAACACCAAACACGTATATATGTGTGAATGTACGGGTGCGCGTATGTGAATGTGCGGCATGTGTGTTTTGCATATGTTTGCGTATGCCTACCGTGTTATGTCTGTGTGATGTGAGTTAACGTTGTATTCACATACAAGCACATATAAAATAACTTCAAATGTAAATCGTATATAAAAAAATTGTAAAAACTGTTGAAAATGTTTTTTATTTTTTTTGCGAATGGATTTCGTTTAAAATGCACGGTATTTTGAATAAATGCAGAAATGTGATGTAATAATATCAAATTAATCGTTGAAGACGAACAATCAAATGAAATAAATCATTTCTATTCTACTTGAAAAAATAAATTTAATATCTATTCCTAGATTAGATAATTTAATAATTTACCTAGACCTAGATTAATAAATTTGCTCAATTTCACTTTCCTTTTCAAGTCTGATCAATTGAGAACTTCCATTTGACCATTGCATTTATATACAACCTGTGACGCAGTTCATCCAATATTTAATCGGGCGGTCACTTTTCTCTTTTATTCTATTCTCTCTCTGGATCGAGGAAGTATAGCTTCTTTTATGATTTACCAAAAAATTGAAAAGTAGAAAAATTGCTTACATCACTATACAATATACTAGTCGAACATTTGTTGAAATATTTGTAAAAACCTATTTTCAAATTTATACGAACGAACGAAGCCAAACACCACCAAGGAACGGGGTTAATTTCAAAAATTCCGAAACATCTAGGGATCATTTGGTCTCAGACAAAGGGAGTCCTTCAAAAAAAGCTCTATACTCAAAATTACCCATCATCAGCAAGTTGACCTTTCTATTTTGTGATTTAAAGCAACATTTTAAATGCCAAATGAATGAATTTGAAAAAAATCGAAATCATATACAATATATGCGAATTAAAAGCGAACACCATCAAAATGTCATAATTAAATTGTTTTGTTTGTTGTTTGATCAATTAGATCAAATTTGTGATGGTTGCCAAAACCAAAGGTGGTAATAAGCATTTAAAATGTTGTTGTTTTAAAGCTCCAACTTCACTTTCCTTTTCAAGCTCAACAAAATTCAAAATATCCAAAATCATATATTTCGAATGAGATATCTATAAATAAAAAATGTCCAATCATATTATTTTTTATTGTGAACTTCGTTTTTTATTTATTCCTTTTTTTAAATAATATAAATGTTCATGATGTTTGCCTGTGTGTCCACTTTGGAAAAAAAAGTTTGAACAATAAAAAAAATGTCTGGTCAATTGAAGTAGCTCAAGTGTGACAGTGGATGAAGTGTTTTTTTTTTGTTTTGTTACATTGAACATGAAAACATCTGCGTGTAATTTTTGCTGTCAATGAAATGAATGTAGCGAATTTCCATAGAAATTAATTGATATTGTTTGATTTTTTCCACTTTTATAAAAAAAATTGTTTTGTTCTCCTCATTCGTATGAAATAACGTTGAAAATTAATTTAAAAAAAATTAGATGAATAATTATAGTTATAATAATAATGATAATAATATTGAATTTAACATTTTGTTTCCATTTTTTTTCCTCTTTTGAATGCCTAGATAATTATTTGCAGTTTATTCTAATGTGTTTATTTCTTGTTTGCCTGACTGTTTCGTTATTTATTTTGTTTGTTTGTGGTCTGCTTATGAAGAAAAGTATTGAATGTTTTTTATTCGCTTTGATTTTACCGATTAAATTAGGAAAATTGTGACAAAATATGTGATGGACACCACAAACAAACGTGAGAATGGACATTTGATGTTTTGTTGTTTTCATTCTCCGGCTCTTAATAGATCTCTTTCGTTCTCAAGCTCAACTATGGTCGCTTTGTCATTTTTTTTATTTAATTTTCCATTTTTTATCAATCTAGTTTTTTCTTTAAATTCAAACGTTTTCACATTCAAATAACACGTGTGTTGTTCACTCTCATGTAATCCATATCCCGTCATATGAACCTTTTTTGTGATCAAAGTGTTTTTTCTTCTATTCTTTTGTATGTTCTTTTTTAAATATATAAATCTTAGAAAAATACTACGGCGCTTAATTTGTATTTTAACTTGATTTTGTTTTTTCCTCTTTCATTTCACTTTTTTTAATTATTTTTTTTTTTTTCATTTTAGAATAACGCGTTTTACATTCATTTGTGGCGGAATTTTGCACACTTTTGTAAGATGCCAAATTCTCGCCAATGGTATGGTTGTATGTTTGTATGTTTGTTGTTGTCGTTTTGCTACATTGTTGCGCTCATGCGATGGTTGTTTTATTTATTGCTCGATTATTTAATGTTAACAATAAAATATTTTTTTTATGGTTTTTCCAAACAATATGGATCATCTTTTAAAAGAGAGAGTAGAATGATGTTTCTTGTTTTGCTGTTGTTGTTGTTGTTGCTGCTTTTCTTTTAATAAAATATTTTAAGTAATGCACATGCAATAAATTTTCCGCGCATTGAATAGAACTTTGCAATTGTAAACAAATAGTCGATATTTTTTGTAGACTTAACTAACGACGACACAATTTCTTTTTCTTTAGCATTGAAGATGGGTAAAATGAATCCGTTGAAAATGATTTCGGAAAATCCTGATTTTTTATTGGTTTTTTTTTAAATCATACACACACAACCAAGAGGAAGAGACTGAAATCAACGATAAACAAATGCCATTTTGCAAAAAAAAAAAGAAAAAATGATGAGAAAAGAAAAGAAAAACCTAACAGTACATTCGACCAGGCAACTTTTGATTCCGTTACAGTTAAATTTAATTTCTTGATTTTTGTTTGTTTGTTTTCTCTTCATAATTTTCCACAGTTGGACCTTTTACTTATTTTTAATTATTTTTTTTACTTAAATTATACAGATGTGTTTTACTGTTCACTTTGAATTTTCTCTCTCTGTGTTTTTTTGTAATCTGTTCTGTTTTCATGTGTGTTAATATTTATTTATATGGGTGTAGGGTTTTTTCATCATTTTTTTTTCTTCTTTTTTTAGAGTTATAATTGTTAAATTGTGTGTATCATTGTGTAAAAAGAATAGATACGATCGTATTTTCAAATGAATTAACCATCGTTGTCGTCTTCTTCGCCTTCATGCTTTCTTTTGGTTCCCCGAGCTGGTGATTCTTCTGCAATGAAAATAATTGACATGAATCGAATGAAACATTTACATTTTTCATTATTGGCTATTTCCAGGTCTTTTATTGGCATCGGAGTAGAGTAACCGCACTTATTCCATCAAATTTTTCAAGTGCCACAAACGTGAATACAAGAAAAAGCAGCATAAGAAAAGTGGCCACATCTCAGTGGTGCCTCTAACAGCTCTGGCCATTTCGTTTGAAAATTCTCAAGTGATACATTTCCATAAAAAATTGTTATTATACCTTCGTCTTCACCTTCTTCTTCTTCGGCCAAATCGGAATCTCCATCAGAGTCTTCATTTTCGTCAGCTTCAAAGTCATCATCATTGTCATCATTTTCGAGGTCATCGTTATAAACATCGGCCAAACCTGATTTTAATTCAAAAATTAGTTGCTTTAACCTTTTAAATGCAAATGCAATTTCGAAATTCAAACTCTTTCGAATACAAATGTTCGTTAAATTGTTTTTTTTTTCGCCAACAACTTAAAAAAAAATTATTAACCTACCGCCATTTTCTTCACTTTCATCGTCGTCGTCGAATTCCTCTGGATCGTCATCGTCTTCGCCTTCTGTGGAAAACGAGAATGCAGAGAAAGAAAAACCAAATTCAAAACGATGTACATTTCGTATAATGTTGGAATGTGGTTGAGTGTTTTGTGTTCTCTGACGTTTATGATTAAACAAAAAAAATCGAAATTTTCGGCGTATACGTCGGTTTTGTGTTTTAGACATTTTGTTTATGCTTAAATTTTAATCGATTCATTTTACGTTTATTTTAGTTTTTTATGGTACGTTCGTGGTGTGGTGTATTGAAGAAACTTACCATTCGCATTTTTTGAAACTGAAATTTCAGCAAACAAAAAGATAAAAGAAAGAAACATACAAGAAAACATATGTTAAATATTTTGTGTTTGTTCGAATATAATGTGAAGATATATCGATGTGTGAATTTGTAATTTGAAAATGGAATTTTGTTCAAGCGCATTCTTACAATGGATTGAATTCACGATTGCTAGGATGCTCAAGAAGCCAAACAGCAACAATGGAAATGGTGTTGAAATTTGTGCGGCATTTTTATTTGACACAACGGTGGCCACGTTATTATCTGTGGTATGACTAGATTGATTTGATTCTGAACATGATTTCGATCCACTTGGAAGTGATTTTTCTAAATTATTATCGCTTGGTTGGCGGTTTGTTGATATGGATTCATCGTTGTTGGCTCGAAGATCGAGCGCCAATCGATCTAAATATTCATCGATTTCATCAACAGTTGCATTGTCGTTTGACGTTGTCGATGTTTCCGCTGTTGATGGATTCATTTCGGTCCGTTGTTTTCGCTTTTCGACTAATTCTTTTTCGTATAATTCTAGTTCAGTTAAATCAATTTCCAGGCCATTTATACAAAACGGCTTCGAATAGTCTGGAAAATTTCGATTTCATTGTTTATCTTCAGAGAAAAATTCAATTATTTTTGTTTTTTTTTTGACAATTACTTAATAATTTGACTTGAGATGAGATAGAAGTGTACAATGAAATCTATATATGTTGAGTTGTGATGGGTGTTGGTGATTATTGACCGCAAAATTGCGTATTATTTTAATGCGGACAATTTCAATGATATTCCGCTTGGGAGATTTATATGGTGTGTGTGTGGGTGTATGATGCAAAGACAATTGAATATAATGATGAAAATGCTTACCTTCGACGCCATCTTCATCGGAATCATTTCCGTTGACCTCTTCATCGTCTTCGCCATCGGAAACAGCTTCAACATCGTTTACATCAAATCCATCCAAATAGACAAGTGACGGAATCATGGCGAAAATTTTCTGTCGATATGAATCGATTGTGGTTGCCTCATTATTGAACAAATCTAGCACTTCGAGCTCCTTGAAATTATCCAATGGTTTTAATTCTTCCAAGTCTTTGATTTTATTTCCCGATAAATTCAAATGTGTCAGTTTTGTGCTAGCACTTAAATTGTTCAAACCATTTGAAATTCTAAAATGGAACAAACAAAACAAAAAAATCGTTCGGTGAAAGATGGCCGGAATAAAATCGATGAAACTACATTTTTGAAAATGATAAATTTACCTGTTGTCGGATAATTCCAATTTTTTCAAATTTGGTAATTTTGGAAAACCTTTTAATGACGTCAAACCAACATTAATCAAACTCAATGATTCTAATGCTGTGAACTCATCGGTAAGACCAACGATATTTGTACTACGACAGTTATCTAAATTCAGCTCGGTAATCTGAAATTATAAAAAATAAAATAAGCATAACAATAAAATATCATCGGTATCATATTATCGATCAAAATGCTGCATATGAATTGAATTAATATCTAGATCACAAATGCAATGCATATGTTTGTCATTTTCGAGCATCATTTGAATGCGTCACATGTTTTTGTCTATGTATGTGTCGATGTGTGTGAATTTTATCAATTACAACCGACACATTTCATCCAAAGTCCGTTGCATTTAAGCGCTCACTTCGTATTACCGACGCATATACAATGCAACCAATATATACAACAACAACAAAAAACCAAACCAATACGACAATTCAATACACACACGCATATAGAATTTTTTTTTTCTTGTTTACAATGTGTTTATTGGTTTCGTTTTCACGGTCGATATTTGTGAGTGTGTGAACTGTTTCAACCATATGTACAGTATCAACGCATACCAATGCATATAAATACACATCAGCTACCATTGTACAAATTATGGCGCAAAAATAGTCAAACATACAAACAAACCTACCGTTAAATCAACACTTTCTTCTTTTTTTTTTTCATTTTCTCTATTCTCTCGTGCAATGTGGTAACACTACTCATGCGTTTGAAACTAAGAGTAAGTTTCCAGCGGTAAACAATATACGGCAGGAGTTCAAAAGATATATGTATTTTAGCTTTTGCCATTGTTTATGGTCATACTTGCACTCAATTAAAAAAGCAAAAGATATGGACTACGACAGAGAACAATAATTGCATTGAGTCCATTTTGTTAGCAGCAAAAAAAAATCATTTCGACATAATTATAATTGGCAATGCCAATGCGGCTTTACTACGTATTGATATGCGGTTCTCGCCGCTGAAAGCCAATGGCATCTTTCATGGCTTCTATTCAATTACAAACATCAATGGCGATTGGTACAGAGTAATAGGATAACAGTTACTGGAACTAGGACAGTAGTCTACAAATTTTCCTCTCTATCGTTTAAGAAAAACTATCATTATCTGCTCACACAAATACCGTTTCTCAATTTATCCCCTGGTATGCGATACTAAAAAAAGAACATCATTTTTTTGCATCATAAACTGGCAAACCAAAAGGAAAATTCAATGGTCGCCGAATAAAAAATATATAAAATGATTCAATTTGTTTTCAATCATTGTTGAACGAAATGAAAAAGCGAATGATGAAAGTGCGTGTGTATGTGTGGGTGTAGATTATCCATAATGAATTTTTTTTGCATGTGTTATGACTGTTGTCCTTTTGTTGTTACATCATAGTTTCGTATGTGTCGTGGGGCCGTGTGTTATAGTTTTCACAATCAACAAATTCTATCAACAGAAGATTTCATGTGAATTTCAAAGCAATATGGAAATGGCTTTTGTGTATATTTATGAGAACGACAAAAACGTTTTATACATCGCACACGATGCAAAATATTGACATTTCCCTATCGTGCACACAATGGCGCGCATTCTTCATTTCTTTTTTTTACATGTAATTATATGGATAATGTAATAAATATAAATAATTTGTGTATATAATCACGTATGATTTGCTTATACAGAATGTGAAATGAACAAGAAAATATTATGTATACATACGTTGGGCACATGGTTAGAACGTGTGATATCGTGCAATCAACGATATCACCATATTCGATCTATATTTGGGCGAATGTTTCACCACTTGTGCTAATTATTATTATGTGGTTAAACTGCATCGTACCCATAATATTTATAATTGAAAAAAAACAATCAGTTGGCATTCGGATGTAGAGCTCTTTTTAAGGAAATTCGAAAATATTAGATATTTGTTAAATGTTGGACGATCTCAAAATTGCTTGTATATTTCTTTCTTTTAATATTGTATTGAAATTCTATTGATTTGGATGACATAATGAAATGATATGAATAGTTGTTAGGCGTCATTTTAAAAGTAACTTGTCACCATTCAAGCGCGTGCATTTGTTTTTTACCTTGTAAATTCAGACAAAGCCTCTGCAAATATACGGGGAAATTTTCTAAATATAATCATTTAGACTGGGGACGCAGAAATTGCACTATGATCCATCAATTTTTGGAATCAAAAATGATTGCGAACTAAATGCAGCGAGTGTGTAAGTGTGTGATATCTTCACCGTGTGTAGATTGCATTCTATGGTGCAATGTATTCGCAGAGAAGAAACACGTTTCCGAGCAAAATGTCTATACAAAATTTATTCACATGTATCTCTGTATTTTGGTGTTTCATACTCCGTTATGAGTGCTGAAAATTTATCAGTTCCATCGTCTTCTATTTTTCTCACTCTTCAACGGTCGCGCATTCGACTATCTCTCATTACAGAAGCAATGCGATAGTGACTGCTACTGGTTGAGTGTACCTATATGCATATATATGTGTGAATTTGAATCGTTTCTTTTTTTTGCAGCAAACATTTACTAAGGGCATTACTTTTCATCGTTTCTTGTTTGTTATTTTGTGTTAATGTTTGATTGTTTTTATGTGATTTTTATTGATTGATTTAAGCCAGCTAAGAAACAAGTAGCCATCTTTTTTACCACCTTTTTTTGATAGAATTTTCATTTCGGATGGTTTTTAACATTCATGTCGGTCATTGATGATTGTTATGAATCAATTTCTTTGACTTTTCGAATGGTACGGTGCTTAAAACTGCACTCAAACGCATCACAATTCGCCATATTTATTCATATAAATGAGAACAAGGTGTTTACAGTACAAAACGTTTCCAAATTATCAAGACAATCAATTATGTTTAGTTAAAACAGCAGTGAAACTGATAATCAAATTGTGTGAAGTCGGCGGCCACGTTTATGTGTGATTACTCTCACACACGGTGTCCAAGTGAATCAGTATTAGCAATTGGTGCGGTTTACGCAGAATACAGGAGAAGAAGCAAAAAACGTTGTGTGTACGGAAGCAGATTTATTGAAAATACACGCAGACCGCGTCAAAATACTTGAAGAAATGGCAAGCATGTTGGATGAAAGAAAGAGAGAGAGCGACACAGCGTAAAAATTACATACACAAAAATTCAAAATGAATTACATTAGTATGCGTACACATAGTGAGATACGCAAAAAAACACGATCATAGTAGCCACGGCACAATGAAAAACTGGTCTTCGAAATACGCGTAAACATTAAAATTTAACAAATGAATAAAATTACTGCAAAAATTAGATTCATATCCACAAAAACTATGTACAGTGTACATTTGGATTTTTTGTTTCGAAAACATTATATTTCTCTGGAGAATTTTTAGCTGTAAAAAACAAATAGCGCCGGTTAATTTTTATTTTATTGCTGTATGCGATTGCCGTAGTTCATATGAGCGCCAAAGATTGTCATCAAACGACGCACTAATGTGCTTGCGTGAGCAACGAGTTGAACAAAAGTGAGATAAATGTACAAAGGGAGACAGAGAGGGAGAGAGTGTAACGTAATTTTTGTTGTTGTCGTCATCGCGCGCACCGCCACTTTTGTGTGTGTTTTAAAGCATTGATACGGTGGAAACCGTCAATCGAAGCAATTTTCACGTTGTTGTTGGAAATATATTTTTTTTTGTTTCTTTCAGGAAAAATTTATTTGAAATATAACCAAAACTGGATATGAATATACATCTGACTATCTTTATTCTATAGATATATAGATATTTGAAGTTATTATGGAGGCAATTTTCACTCCAAATATTGTGCACTGTATTGACACACATACTACCTCTGTATGCAATGTATACACGAGGGATTCAGTCACACACTAATACACTCTATGCTGCTGCTGCTGCTGCGATCTTCTTTTATGTATGTATGTGTAATTTGCATTTGCAATGTAAGTGAGATATTTTCAAACGAACGAAACGAACTTAACGAACCAAGGAACGAACGAATAAACGAAATAAAGAAAAATAAATGTGTAACTTAATTTATACACAGGTTAATCACAACAAAATTTAAGGCAAATGGGCATGTAACAAAACATGAAAATGTATCAAATAACCAAAAAAGAGAAAAAATATATGACGAGACGGAATATGCGGCGCTCGCACTATGCTCTATATGTATGTGTATGTGCATGTATATGTATGTATGTGTGTGAGTGTTTTTTCCTGCTGCTTCTTTTTCGTTTATGCGACGAAATTGCTTTTACAAATTTCCGAAATTCATTACGAAATTATTTGAAATGGATAAGAAACAACTAACATGCTGATTGACGGCCAATAAAGTGTACAACGGCCACCGCCACCACCGCACAATGACAAAAATTGAAACTTTCTTAAAACTTAGAAAAACTCATCCACTAACCATCTTCATTTTTCTTGAACGCACACACATACACACACACACTTACGAGAGAATTTGAAAAAGAAAAAAACGAAAAATTGAAAACCAACGAAAAAAATAAATAAATATTGTGCTAAGAGTAAATGGGAATGAACAATACTGACCTGATTTGCTGGTCGGCCGCGTTTTTCCAATTCTATTCTTTTCTCCATTTTTGTGTGATGAATTCGGCGTTTTTTCCACTTCTTCTTTCGCTTGGAATTGAATTCGATTTAGTAATCGAGCTGTCTTTTTAAATTCTCGCGCAAAATTGCTTTTGTTTGTTTTCGCTGTTGAATCTGTCTTTGTGGCAGAATGTCTTAACTTCTGTTTCTGTTCAGCACTTCACAAATGCCCCGATGTGCCGATAAAATATTGTGTTGTTGGAAATGCTAACGAATAACGTAAATAAAATTGAATGAAATGAAAAAACCTCGTGAAAATACCGAAAAATTAAAATGAGCTATCGCTTTGCTTTCACACTCGTGCAGTTTTCTTGTTAAAAAAATAATAATTTGTTTTTGATTTTATTCAAATGTGCGAAACGAAATTTGTCTTATTAATTTTAATTTTATACTTTTTTTTTGTTATTCGGCTAACGATGATAATTTCTTGTTATTAATTTATTGTACAGCACAGAACCGAATTTTATGCGTGCTATTATTTGATAATATTTCTTTGAATAAACACGATTTATTGACGGATGCCTGTAGGCTTCAAATAAACGTGATTTCTCGATTTTTGACAAAATAAAATGAACGAAGAAGAACAACAAAAACTTTTTCTCTTCGCTTAGGTTGTTTTTTTTTTTGGTATATTTGAATATCGGTGTGTAATTGAAGAGAGGAAACTAAAACACTGTTCCGTTTGGAAATAAAAGTTTGTCTTCACACACAACTACGTACGCATTGACCAATGCTCGCGCTGTTGTTGAATTTAATATTGTTCATGTAATAATGTACGAGACACGAACATACCACACTTTGATGATGTTTAAGGATCGAGAAAGCAGTGAGAACGTGTGTATAATACGCGCGCATAAGTCAAAACCAAACAACTACCAAGACGACGATTGATATATCGGGTAAATACGAACAAACGAACGAACCAACGATATGTGCGTCGGCCGTCTCTATCTTGCCAATCAATTATTTAGCCGAATATCTCTGTTTCCCTTTTACAAAATACACGGCGTGTGACTGTACTACTATTGTACCAGAATGTCCATTGTTGGAATTGGTTTGGGTGCATATGTAGTGGTACAATATACAGCATTGACATCAGTCTATCGCCAAACGATAGAATATGCGTTGACACACTCACACATTCGACATACACATATATACACATACACGGCATTCGACTCATCGATCACGCACACCAATGCCAAGTAATACGGTCTAATACACATACATATACACATCGACTGTTATGATACGCGTACAATCAATCGTAGCACACTCATACTAATGCCAATGTACAATATTATGCATATTGAGACATTCAATATGTGTTTTCTTGAACTTGAGAGTTGAGGCGCTGCACACTGAATCGAGATATCATTGTGTATATATTCATCGAAACGCACATCGGCACTCTCATTTGTTGATAGTGTTACCAGATGAAAATGGCGCCAAAATTTATTGACGCGAACGATTCACAACCATATTTGGTGGATGTAAACATTTCTATACTTTTGTATTCATTTTATTATTTGATTTTTTTTCGGTTTCAATTATTCACAATATTCAATCGTCGTTTTTTTATCGGAATTATTCCATGACTCTCGTAATAATTTGAATTTTTTTTTCTGTTTTCACCTTATGAGCATTTTCTATTGGATAGTATTGGTATCAACTACCAATTTGTATTTATATGTAGGAACGCAGACAACGCAACTGATACTGGAATATTCTCACATTCCTTGCATGTTGCATTTTACTCTTTTGAGTGTTGGCATGCATACAACACGTTTGTTTGTTTAGACAAAAACGCTGAATTACTAAGGAAATTTTTTAAATCGATTTATGAACGAATCAATTTTGTACAATAGTTCATGAACAGTTTTTTTTTTTGTTCAATCTTCATTAAAGGTCCTTTATTAATAATTTCCATAAAATTATTAATTTAATTTAATAAATATTGAAAAATTGGAATTCGGTTACGAAATATCTTAAAAATACCGAGAAGAATTTGGAATAATTTTTTTTAATTTTATAAAAATTGAAGAAATACAAATAGGCACTTTGTCTATCCACACACACATACACAAGGGAAATTAAAAAATCTTATTTTCAATGTTGCTAACTTTTAACATAAATTCAATTATACTATGCATGTTAAGAATTTTACAATTTTTTCTAGAAAAAAAATGTTACTTCACAGTTATTGGAATTTACAATAAATGATACAGGCTTCATAATTTCATTGAGCCATGAATATAGTCCATGCATACGAATGAAGTATTATTCATTGTGTGATTTTTAATTCAAATAATTTATTATTAAAGGACTTACGATTTTTTGTTAAATTGCTGGAAAACTATAGAAGAAGTTATAAAAACAGGGATAAAGTATACATCCCCATTTGATTTTTTTTTTAGATTTAATCCAACATGGGAAATTGAAATCCATTTGGAGAGTATCCATTAGATGTTAATGACTGCAATATGCCTTGCATGAAATCCGAATTTGGCTACGTGAAAGATTGTTGTCAGTTCAGAAATAGCGCAATCGCATCACGCGAGAAGGCTCAACCTGGTACCATATTAAACAGAACATGTTGAATTTAATCAATCCAAATTGGGTTCATAATGTTCAAATATGATATTTGCTTAATGAAATATGGTCTATCTCTCTCTCTCTTCCGTTTTCTCACTCACGTATTCGCAAAAAGTGGTTCATTTTCGAAGTATTACTTGTATCATCAATGCGGTTTCATTGCTTGTGCGTGTCAATTATTCAGATTTTTGCACCCAAATTTTCTATAGACAAACTATTCCACTATTTTGTCAGGTGCAGCAAGTACTTTACAAGTATTTACTAATTCCTTTATTTAAATACGTTCGAAGAATACGGCAATTAAATCTCTCCAGCTTAGTTCACGAAGAATTGAGAAAAAAATATATGCTCGTGCCGAATTTAAATTATCCAACATTTCAATAATTATTCGGCACACACTCCAGGAAACGAACTTGATCTGGCTAATTATTCATTCTGACAAAATGATATATAAATACGTACAAATAAATCTAATTTATGTTATTTATGCAACCAATTTTAAGTTACTATTTTGAGGTTGAAAATAAAAATAAAATCAGGATAAAAAAAAGTGGAATACAGATGGAATAGTGGGCTGTTTGAACACAGTAATCTGTTTTATTCAACCGATGGATTTCGTGTTCCATTTCTCGTTCGTTTGCACTTTTCATTGCCTACATGTCCGAAGCAAACGATAAATTATTTAATTCTTTTGCTCTTTGAGAGCATCCGAGCATCTTGTGTGTATGTGTGGAAATATGTACTGCACGTTTAATTATTGTTTTGCAAAGCACATTTATACCAAGAGAGAGAGAGAGAGGGAGGGAGGGAGATAGAGAGAGAGTCTCGCTTCACCAAATGTACAATTCAACTGTGCCGTCTTTGGATTTTGGTTGGCAGAAAATGAATGTATACCAAATAAGAACGGCAACAAGTGCAACTGAAAAAAATCCGTCAAGCACTCGGGGAAAACAGGAAAAAATGAATGCTCACGCTGAAATATGCTTTATGTACGAGTACATCTTGCTTAATCAATCGAAGTTTTCGTGTGTTGTTTGTAAGACAATCTAATTTACCATTCTAAAGCAAAATATTCATTCGTACGCATTTTCAAACTCTATCACACGGTGGGCCGTTGCGAATAAAAAATAAGAATGAGAAAGCAAAAATAACGACAAAGAAATAGCGCGTTGCATGAGATAGATGGCAGAGAAAAATAGAGAGAGAGAGAGAGAGAGAAAACGAAAAAATTAAATATACTATATTCAAATATGCATGTTTGAGCACCATACAGCATGGCATGGTAGCTTCGCACATCAAAACACATAACATCATACACACAGCATCAACGGCGGCGTGTATATGTACAATTTGAGTGCGCTCATGTACATAGCTTCTCTCACTTTGTTGAAAAACCAAATCCAAACGGATAAAATACGGACCGAACGAACAAAAAAAATATCTACGGTTTATGTATATACATATTCTATATAACATAAAGCATTTTGGCTGGTGTGCTTTTTTTTACACATAAGATTCCGAGCACATTGAAAGCGATAGCGCGCACTGTTCCACAACATTTGCGTGCGAAATGCGAGTTTAGTATAATATGAGGCATTGTAGAAAACAGTCGTTTTTATTCAGCTCGATTTACAAGCCCTTTTATTGTGTATATTCGCAATGTGTGCACACGTTTGTTTTACGTACTGACAACAGCATTAAAATATATACACATATAGATTGAGCTTCATTTTCTCTCATTCAACAATACTCACTTGAAGAGTTGAGCTTTGATCAAAAAAAGAGAAAGAAAGAAGATAAATATAGTTGGAGAAGAATAAGCTTGTGTTGTCTCTCTTTCATTGAGAAAACAATTAACGAACAGTGAAAACAAAACAAACAATGTGAATATAAATACTACGTCTGGTATGATGAGTGAAGAAGAAAAGAAACATACGAATAAGCTCAAATAAAAGTGATGACAAAAAAGCTACAAGCAAATAGAAATATTAACAAGAAAATCGGAAAAATTGTGGCACAATCGGATAATCTTTGTATGTATATTTTCCGTTGAAGATGAAAAGTGCGTGAAAGTGAAGTGAATGCAAAAAAAAAAATAATAATATACAAAATACGAATTTCTTGACTAGACTTTTGTCGACAGCGATTTAATACATCACATACCCACATGGCCCGGGACAACCATACAGTCCGTTGATATTCATCTGATAAATCTTGTTCGTCAAAAATCAACTTGCTACTTTTTGGTGTTTATACCGTAGAACTTATAAAGGTGATGAAAAATCCATCAAAATTGTCGTTTTCTTTTCGAGAGCACGTCGTGCTTTAGGGCTCATTTGTAAATGTCTCTATTGAAGTTGTTTTTTTTTTTTTTGTATTTTTGAAGTAAGAATCAATTTCAGAAAACGAAAGTCCCATTATTGGTATCGCACCGAAATGTTGTTTTTTCCCAAACTCTAGTAAAGCTCAACATAACATTCACCATCAAAATTGATACAATCAAAAAACGAAAATCAGGAGCTTGTATGTTGAACGTTATGACCAAAAATTATGGTTGAACAGATAGTTTATCTTTAGCTTTTCTTTATATCTCTATCCCCCTTATTCATTGTTGCACATTTACCTTCTTTGTTGTTGCTCTTTTTCGAGCACATTGTCCTAACGTATGCGAACCGTAAAATTGATTAGAAAATGGTGGAAAAGCATAAGGGCCGTACGCAATTCATGCGTTATCGTCGATAATGTTAAATGACTTTGATGATTTTACCGTTTTATGTACATAAAACGTGAGTCCGTTTATCCCGCATAACATTATGCGAGAATGGAACGCGTGTGGGCTGAACGACATGAGTGAGTGAAAGAGTGAAAAAAAGTAATCCTCCTAATTAGGTGCACATCTCACACGTTCAAAGCAAGTCCTTGGTCCAAAGATATAATTTTGTCTCTCTCTATATATATATTTCTTTGCCCCTGTCTCTGCATAGACATTAACCGTATGAAGGTGAAGTGCATTATTGCTTTAAAGCCGTAACATTTGAATTCAAATTATACACACACACACATACTTGAAACACAAAAAGAAGTCAATTGCACAAAGCGCAAATGTGAATCAAAAGAATAAACCAATAACGAGCTCTCTAAAAAAAGCGTCTATTAGTATTGTATCTCAAGCGGAATAGAAGATAGTAGATTCGCACAGCGTTTCTCTTGAATGCTCACAGCATCCCTCTCCCTCTTTCCATCTCCCATTTTCTAAATGTGTGTTAACATCCGAAAGATCATGCTAGATTGGAGTCAATGTTAAAATGGTAGAAACCTGTTGTTATCATTTACAGTCAATGAGTCAATTTAATATCAGTATTCGCATCAGATGTATGAAATGAGCATGGACACGATGTCAACACGTAAAATTGCCTCTTACGACATTACATTAAATACAATTTGCATTCAACTGGGTAATTTGGCGAAACACTTTGAATTTTGTGTGATTTCCAAATGCAACATTCTGAAAAGGTTAAATGAAATTTGGTCAAAGATCATTTATCGCATGAAATCGTTTTAAATCGAATGAATTCAAAAGAACTATCGTATAATATGAAAAAGAGACATGATAATGTGAAATCTAATGTCAACAATATATCCTTATTGAGATGAAAATCCTTTTGTTTATTACAAAACTCGAAAATTTCAGTCATGTGCGTGTATTTTTGTGCTAATAAACCGAGCTAAAAAAAATCGATTTTCTTTAGCGTAAGCTCTGTATTTATATTTTCGCTTTAACGCAAATTTTCTTCTTTTTCGGCATGACATGTTGATTTATGTATGGACTACAACGCATCATTCACGCACATGAATACACGCATACTTCAATTGACATTCATTGAGATGCTTGAGAGATGTATTTTTTCTCCTTTAATCAAATTAGAAAATTACTTATTTTAGGACATTTACAAATGTATATAATACACAACTGTGTTTGTGTGTGTGTTTGTGTGTGAGTGTGTTGAGACACCATCGATAATAATCACTTCTGTGGTGGAAATCTTCATTCTAGTTCTGTTAACTCAAACATGTTTCGATTCAAACAAATGAAGCAGACTTATAGTCTACTAAGATGATTGTATCGTTCTCTTTTTTTGCCGTTGTTAATGTATATCGCTGATGCTGCATTGGACTCGCGATAGCTTGGTTTTTTTCATCATTTTGCGTATAAATACGAACGAAATTTTGGAGAATTATTCGAATTTTCTACGAAATATCGAGTCTGTTCTCAGTGTGATTGAATAGCATTTATGATGTTTTCTTCAAATTAGAAAGAGATTTTTCGAATCATGACTTTTGGAATTTCAAAGCGAAAGCAATCACACAGACACACACACACACCCTAATATTAACTGATAAAAATGTGCACCGTTTAGAGCGAATATCGAACATTGAAAGATTCGTAAATTAGCAAAAAAAAAGATGATCCAAATTGATTCATTACGCTTAACTTGTTCCTGTGGTAGACAAATTGCTGGAAAATTATTCGCCCGCATTTAAAATGTGTATATTGGATGTGGTATTTTCAAATTGAAAATGCGTATTTTAATTAAGTCGTTGGCATTTTTTATAATTATGTATATTGATGGAATACCATTGCAATTTATGAATTGATTGAAAATTTTGAAGTTCAAAAAAATGTACGAATAACATTAATTGAAACAGTCTGTATTGTATCCCCCATTTTATATTTGCAATATGTATGATAAAAAAAAATCCTTAAAAGTTATCAGTCAAAGCGCATTACATAGATAAACTGAAGCGAATTGTGAAAAATATCATTTATTAATACTCACATTTGTATCTACGACTACACAATCAAATGATTTCACTTGTTCGACAAACCATCGATAAATTAATCGACTCTCGGAAATTTATTTGGATAGAGAACATGTCTATGGCATCATTATGGTTGAAGCTTGGACAATTTCATTAGTGTGGTTTTAAATTGAATGTTTTATATCGTAATCGATGTTCGATTGACTTATATCCAGGATATATATAACAAAACCTATATACCACCTACCGTAGAAATGAAGTGAAAACAACAACACGTATTTTTTCTGTCAATTTCTTTATATTTGCTTGCTACGATATTGGTAGTTTGAGACACTTTGTTTTGAAACTATTTACAGTGACTTGTGAACTATTTTGTGCGAACTTTTTCAAAACAAATGATAAGCATCTCGCTAATATTATCCAATGATGTATAGATATAGCATCTGAACTCAATCGGCATATTTAGATACACGAATGTACGAGAAATGTTTAGTAAAAAAATAATGTTAAATTCTATCAGGTACCCATGTACTAGCCCATGTAGTTGGGGATGTTCACCAAATCTCCAAAAAGGAAACATTTCTCGCAACCAATCACCCTCGTTTCCCTGTAGCATATCCATCTATGCTTCCAAGGAACCTCAATTTAAACTGCATAAAATGAGCTTTCAGAAGTGAAGAGAATACTCTCTTCACTTTTGCCCTTTTTGTTGGCAAATAATCACAGAAGGTATAACATAGAAGCGAATGCCTGTGGTCTCTAGACACATTACTATAATAATTCAAAAGTGAAATTCAAAACTTTTTTTTCCAATGCGTCGTTTTCACTAAGTTTTTTTGAAGTAAATTTTGAATTGACTCTGTAGAAATTCAAAGTACTATAGGATTATCCAAATAAGAAACTCTAAATAGACGATTTACACAAGATTTACTTTTTGCCATAAAAAGATGTATTTGCAATGTTGATGCACAGATGACTAGATTCGCTTTAAGTCTGGGCTTAAATTGTGCACTTGATTTTATCAAGTAAAAGAAGGAAGTACAAAATGTCATCTTTTCATTTTCATTGATTCCATTTTTGCAAAAAAAAAAAAATGCCATGGATGACCTGTGAAGCTTAACTCTAAGGAGTTAAGCGGGGGCTTGAAATCAAATACGAAGCAGTTTTCATGAGTGAAAAATCAATAAAATAATTTGATTTGGCAAAGTTTTGGTAACTAATAAGTCTATTGAATATATCGAGAAGAGAGTATGTTATTCAGCGCTTATGGCTGAGCAATGTCTGAATAAAAACATACTCTCTTCTCGATATTTTCAATAGAAGTATGGAAAAGAAAGATTATGTATCGATATAGTTGAAAATCCTGTAATATAAAACTTTTATGTGCTTCGCAAGGAAGTTAAATGATTGGTTCAAAGCATATACCAAAGAATCAATCATTAAAATGCAAATCTGGTCGGAAATGGTACATGTGTGCGTTTGTGGTATCACGTAAAGTCATTTGGAAGTTTTGAATTTAAAGCAAAACACACTATAAATTGGTGCACCATGAACATTCTTTTATATTCAATTTTCAAACGTATTTCAACATACAAAATGCATGGTCGTCCTATAATGACGTCTCTGTAGCACACGTTATATATACATATTTTTTTTGCATTATTTGGTGTGCAAAGTGTTTGCAATGATGCAGACATTTAACGAACAACACGGGAGGAAACACTGTTGTGTGTTGTTGGCGCAATTTATAAGAGAAGTGCATACAAGTACGGAACATATTAACTACTGACGGTTGCAAATGCAATTTTTCAGGTGGATTTTGTTTCTTCAAGTTTAAGCCCTTTTTGAATTGTCACATATTTACAAAGTATCCAAAAATAAATGCGTCAAACGAGCATTTTCGGGAGAGTTTCGTTTGAAAGTCATTGAATGAAATAAACTTTGCAGCTCAAAACTGCATCCAGAATGGTAAACTAAATAAATAATAAAGGCACAAATTCACATTCCGTTATGCTTTGGTTGAATAACGTATGAAACTGCACATTTTGACAATATCCTTTGGGGCTATCAATTTTGATTTTTTGACAATTGGCTTTCCGATAGGCCGATTTGTCGTTTGTACTCGGCCACATCGAAACGGCACGAACGAAACCAACCAAACTGAATCACACAAAACAAAATCTAACTTGCAAAACTTTCGTACAATTATATTGCTGGGAAATTGAATTGAACAGCGTACACATTAAAAATGTGAATGTTTTTACGGTGAAAATATGTTGAATAATAAACTTGACTTTAAATTAAGCTTTAGTGCGTGTGCAACAAGTCACAATTTATATATTCTCTCAATGCTCGCTGCAAATTCAGGCAAATGGGAAAATTATAACGATGCAAAGCTCTATAAAATCTACCTCAACACCAATAAAACATAATACGTATATATTTTTGGCGTTGAAACTTCTCTGGTTGCTGAGATTGTGTACAACACATGAGTGGGCGAGAATGAATGTGTGGTACTTGACAAACAAAAAAACAAAACGTATCTACTTTATATAGAATTTTTAAACATTTTATCACCATAAAGAACGAACCGGACGAGTCTAAAAACTGATTTACGAACACACATATTGCAAGACACTGACGATGTTTCAATGTAGCCCATTTCAAAATGTGGTCATTTTTGAAGTGGTTTAGTGTAAATATTTCCGCAACCAAAGGCTTCATTGCACTCGGTACATTTTTATAAGTAACATCGAATGATGGCATATTTTAATTAAAATTGGTCCAGAATCTCATATTCATTCTGCGACATTCAACAATTCACAAACTACGTATGAATAGTAAGTTTGTATTTGTTGTCGTTTAGTCGGTAGAAAATGCCATCTATAATGTCATTGAAAATGTCAATAATAATCATCATTATATTTTGTGAAAATCGTTTTTTGTTTTGGTTCAATTTAATTTTAGCATCAAATTTAATGCCATAACCTTCGTACTTCGTGCATTATTTACCAAGACAATTTCGCTTAAAATTGCCTGAATATACCATGTTTTTTCTTCTTCAAAGTTTCATTTTATTATCCGCTACTGATTGTGCATCACACATGCATCAACGTAAACATTATCCCGTTCCTTTGGGGCATGTGTTTGCTGGAAAAAGTGGAAAAGAGTATGCGAGTAAAGAAAGCTTCTATCCATTATTTCAATAAAGATGGTCATGATTACACGTACCATATTTCAATAGCGGTTTTTTTTATTAAATTATCTCGAAAAATGAACGGTTCAATAAACTGATCACGCACAATGTACACAATTGGACATTCATATTCGAATAGGCGTGAATCGCATTAAAATTACTTCAACCAAAATAATTCGATGTAATTAGTAAGAAGAGGAAGATAGAGAGGAAGAGAGAGAGAGAGAGATTGCGTAAAAGAGCAAAGATGGAAAATCCATACAAAAGCAACTTCAAATGTTGTGATGTCAATTGAGGATCTATTAAAAATACGTGAGGCTCATATCTATTTTAAAATTTAATGAAGTTCGGATGTATAGTGGCGTATTAATCCTCACGTCCTGTTCCAATTCTTCGTATGCAATTTAGCTTTGCAACGAACGCATGCACAGTATCAAGGACACATGTAAATGCGACGACGATAAGGTATGGCCTATGTACGTGCAATCATGAGTTTACAGTCATTGATTCAAATTCTATTCTAATAATTAAACTGCACATTTTTCCATAAATAATAAATGCATTTTTCTACAGAGAATCTTTTGGCGACATACCATATTATTTCTTAAGATAATAGGAAAAATCCAGAGATGGTAAAAGTTTAAAGCCAAGAATAGGTCAGATTTCTAGGGGTCGTTTTCAAAAATTCTAGTGTACACTTCTGGGAATATTGACGACTCGAAAAAAGAGCCCATTTTTTTCACCAAAAACTCTATCCAGTACAAATCATTTTTCAGAACTCCATTCTAATAAGGGTCTTTTGATTTCACTCGGATCAAAATTGGGAGAATATGGGACTCAAAAAAACCCTAGCAAATCGAAAGAATTTTTCACTCGTCAAATTCCCTAGCAAATGGACATTTATATGAATGTATTGGACAGTCACAAGTATATGATATTCTAATTTAGCATCATTTGTGAAATTGTATAGACGACTTCCTTTTCATCTAGTATATTGTTCATGTTTAAAATTCAATCAATAATTTGGTGAGAAACTAGCAGGGCTGTAATTTTCAACCGGTCAGTCTGCGCACATAGTAGTCTGTACACTCACATTCCATGTGCGACGCACACAATGCTTGTATTTTCAATTTGCGACGCACACTTGCACAAAAGTTTGACATCTCAAAAGATGGTTTACAATTTTTGGACAACGGTCAAAAATGTCAAACTTGTGGCTAGGTGTGCGTGTACATTGGAAATACAAACATTGTTTGCGTCGCACATGGAATGTGAGTTTACACACTGTTGGGGGGTGCGCACACTGACAGAGTGAAAATTACAGCCCTGGAAACTGGGGCTTTCTACTATTCGTGAATGGCAGTTTATTCGCAAAATATAAACGTTTCCTATTCATACGTAAAATATACGAAATAAAGTATATTCATTCGCATCAACATCTATGAAAATTCGTATATTTCTTTCGAAGCCATTTGCGAATGCCGTTAAAACATTCCTGTGTTTATTTTGGATGCGTGATCATTTGCTTCCATTCGCAAAATATGTATGAAACATTCGCTCGCAAATGCAATATTCGTATAAGTCGGAACCCCCTAGGTGAGAAATAAAAAAAATACAGACCATATTTTTTAATTTTATTTTGAATCATTAACAATCAGAACTGTAAAGTAGCGGTAATGTCCGAGTCAATGTTGGTAAATTGATACGATATGAAAAACATAATAATTATTTTATTATTATAGGTCAACACGTTAGATATCTGTCCCGACTAAGAGTTCACACACTCAATAAAATCACAAAATCATTATATAGCATACGATTCCACACATTATATATCTTCTATTCTGGAAAACAGCTTCATTTTATCGCCAATTGACAAAGAGGTACAATTTCATTTTATACCGAAATATTGATTCACTGGGAAAAAAAAGAGAGCGAATATTTCAACGTATTCGTTTATTTGATCATTCCGAAATAATATTAGGATTGCAATATTGAAATGAAATTCAAAGTTTATTGTAAATTGCTTTGTCTGATTTTAAAATGATTTACTATTCACAAACAACAGATGCCATGCGTTTTCAAATAGATAATTCTGCGCGAAGATAAATGGTTCTTACCAACTATCTCATCATTGTTTTCTCATTGCAAGTTCAAATTTGGATGAAAACATTCTTTCGATTCGAAAAAATTAAACACAAAAAAAAATATAATAATTGCAGTATATTTCGCGATGATTCATACGATGATTTATTCGTAAAGTGCTTTGGGCTATGCGTTGTGTATTCATCAAAATGTATCAGATAGTGTGGTATCATATTTGTGCGGAAAATAATACGCGACGTAGGCAACATGATGACAACAGAACAAAATCGATTTACATACATGCAATATTACATTGAGGATCTATAAATTGAGTTGTAGGGGAAAAAATATGTAAAAAAATATGTACAAAAAATCACTTCTTACACCACACTGGTTATCATTTTCGATATTTGTTGTTACCACAATAAATATGTTTATGCCTGCGATTTGGCTTGCTCTATAATGTTTTTTTATTTACTAATGCCAAATACCATTTTCCAGAGATGCAACCAAATAGCATGGTCCCTGCAAGCTTTTTTCATCCTACCATCCTTGTAATATTGAAAATAGCACCATAACGAGGAAGAGAAGTGTCTCACATTGATTTCAGCCTTATCAATGCGCTTCCCAGGGCCAGATAATGTTTTAAGATTCTCGGTTGTTAGTTACTGTTTTTTTGAAACGGTTTTTGATTAAGTAACATTTATTGTTGCATGCGACATTCATAATTCACATGTTATATGATATTCTCGAAATGCAAATAAGTTGCGTTTATTCTGGTACACATACTCATTTTGCTATTTCACAAACTCATTTTATCCCTCTTATACCCAGAAAATCGATAAAAAAAATGCGAATTTGAGGCTACTAAATTGAACATACATTTTAATGATATTGTCCTTCTGGCAAGAAAACAATTTTGAAATGCGTGCATGTACTTCTAAGATGAATTTGAATCACAGTAACGATTGAAAGAAAAAAATATATGTAATAAGCTTTTCGTGTTCATACATTAAAAAGCCCGAACTATAAACAGATGGTTAATTTATGGTGGAAATGGAACACAAGATTGGTTGGGGCCAGTGCAAAAGCAATTCTAAGATTGCCATTTAAATGCTTTAGGGTCTTCATCTTACTGAATATACTACATCAAATTCAATTTATTATTTATACTGTTGTGTATCGTATGCATTATTTTGACTGTATATGGCATGAAATGGCAATAATGTTTCATCACAGCATGGGAGATGTGTTTATTTTTGGCTCTTTTTCTCTCGCATTCCTCTCGGCAAGATATGTTTTGTTCATTTATGCCATGTTGTCTCTGTTCATTGTTTTTGATGAGAATTATACAAAAGCATTTATATTCAAAATTGTTGATATTATTCACACAAAGTGAAACAAATGCACATAAACTATCATAATGTAATCTTTTGTGTTTGATGATAACATACATTTCAAAGCACTTCAATGAAATCTGTCGGATTTTATTTGGTAAATTCATTTTACTGGCATATATTCTTTTTGATCAATGATATTTGAAGGTAGTCTTTAATTCCAACGACACATCCACTAGAAGTTCCGTTAAAATTTGTGATGAGTACATTCAATAATTCGTTATACATTAAATGTGAGTTATCTCCATAGCTTCTGACCAGGTTGCGAGGGGTCAGATTAACCCACTGGAGAACGGATTTGAAATATTACTCCTTTACAAATAGCTAGACAAATAATGGAAAATGTTCGAGTGTCAATTCTTAAAAACTCGTAGGAATTTGGATGAGAGAAAATTCTTTCGATTTGCCAGGGATATTTGAGTGAAATTCTTCAAGTTTCGCTTTAACATATTGTTAGCTTTGACTGAATGCGTTGTGAAATACAGAAAATGTACTAAGCCAACAATTGCATTGTCACGATAAATTCGTTTCTCTTCTTCTTTATCACCATTTTTCAATGTGCGTTGTAACTACTATCGTTCTATTTTCATCTTATAAAAGTGCAAAAACATGGTCCCATTATTTTAAAATGCAAAAGATTTAATAGAATCATTCTTCTGAAAAAAATGCGCCTTTTCACAATGAAAACGTTCTTTGGTTCTTTCATGTTTGAAATAAGGAGTTTGTGGATTTATTAAATCAATGGAGATGCTTCCCCATAAAAAAATTCGTTCAATTTCGGCGAATTCACTTAATGTTTCTACTTAATGTTCGATGTCAAAATATAACAACGGTGACAATGTTATATAAGGAGATATATCGATAAAAAACGCAAAGATCGATATGTCAATTCTTCTGCCATATATGTATATATATTGCGGTCGAATTATCCAAGTACTACATTTTGGGAAAATTGTTGTTTCTCCGTCAAATTTGTAAGACAACACAGAAACAAATATTCGAGTACGGTTATTCGCACTTGCGGTGTTAGCAGAGAGTCTACCCTTCAAAATGAGTTACGCACTCTATTTTACTCTATTTTTGGTGTTAATTTCATCCAAGTAAACGCATCGCAGTGATAGATACATGTGTTGTCATAGCCGCATGCGTTCAACGTACATATGACTACACATGTATCTCTTCTTTCACTACGATGCGTTCACTTGGATGAAATTAACACAAAAAATAGAGTAAAATAGAGTGCGTAGCTCATTTTGAAGGGTAAACTCTCTGCTAACACCGCAAGTGCGAGTAAGTCGAATATTTGTTTCTGTGAACACAATGATGATATTCAATTTTAAAATCCCTAATTGGGGGCTGTCATGTTGACTGGATTTATCCAGGTTTTCTCGGAATTTTGAAGCAAAACCAAGACAAAAAATCGTCCGATCCCGATTAGTACATTCACCTGTACATAATCTGGTCCGGATCGACATAAAAAAAATCTGCCAACCATAAGCTAATTTATCATATAGTAGTGAACATTTTGCATGTAAATTTCATTATAATACTGTATATTTCCTTTTATAGTGCGTTGATCTGCTATCTATAGCATTTATTTATGTTGATTATTATAGCGTGAGTTCAAATGAAGATTAATTACAATTGCTTTGATTGAATACCAGTTCACTATTTCAATTGAATTTGATTTATAAATACTTACAAGCTGATTCTCAATTTGATTTGTAATTTGATTTGGTATTGTCTCCTTATAAGCTCAGTGCTTTGCATCAACATTTTCTTTTCTTAACATTGTTGAGTGGATGAAGTATTTGTTAAATATTTGTTCATAATGAAATAAGAGCAAATCGATCCCCATTCGCCGAAGAAAAATGAAGAGAAAAACGATGTCTGCTTATTCTCTAACGTAGATGCAATACAGTTGCGAGAGTGTGTGCACACTGTACAGTGGCAGCAATAACAACAACAACAAAAAATGTGCTACGATTATTGCTCGCAATCAACTCAAATATTATTGATATTGGAACACATAAATGCCAATAGTTATGCTCGCCAATCGTATCGGTGAGAAATGAAGAATTCAATCAATAAACACCAGTTTATATTGTGCATTGTGTGTTCGATTATATGGCAACAAGTAAAAGGGAAAGTGGATGCGGTTCAACATTCTCATATTCCATTGATTGCACGCACACACATATATATATTATATGATTCTTGCATTTTATTTACTGCCAAAAATCGTTTGAAGCAATCAAACAAATCAATGTGCTCAATATAATATATCAGTTATATTAATGTGGTGTCAACACCTGTAAAATTATAATGACTCTCCGGCTGCGAATAAGAGGTCAAAAAACCGTAGAAAATCAAACAAATTTTCACTTTCTTAGATGGGTGCAAGCTGGGTCTTCATTTCGGGATAAACAAATCCATAGCACATGGAAAGAAAAGGTTTTCAATCACGAGGGGGTGAAAAAAACCCTCTGACCCGTTTGTCAATACAATAAATCAGATACACTGTAAAACCGATGGGATTAAAATTTTATTTTAATTTTAAAAAATTCCAAAAGAATCTAAATTTACATAACAGAAATCAAATCGAAAAAATCATTGACATTGATGAGCGAGCGCCAAAGAAACATCGTTTCACACTTTTCTATCTCTATCTCTCTCTATCTCTCTGATTATCGCACACGAGAATATTTTCAGTTTTCGAGTTAATCTCTCCCTTCACTCTCTGTCTATCTATTTCTCTTTCTCTCTCTCTCTCTCTCTTAATGCGAAAGAACAACAATTAATTTGTGTGGCAACTCGAATGGCAACTATATAGAAAGCAACAACTACAGGCGCACATTGTCGTTGAGCAAGTGAACCGACTCACCAGTGGGAGTGATAGAATACATTCTATAAATTTATCTTCAATGTGATTGTTTCGATTTTATTATTTTCATTTAAATTTGAATCGTTTCGGATTTTTTTCTAATCCATTTAGAATTTTTATCAAAATTTATAGTTAATCCCATTGGTTTTACAGTACGAAATTCGATAAAGTTAAATAGGCCGACACAGCAAACGAATACAAATTTGCTGGTTTTCGGTTGTGTGCACAAAGTGACCAAACTAAGATATTTAAATGCAAACCGCAAATCTCTGGATTCATCAAATAAGATCCAATGAGTACGAACAATAAAATACACAAGTTAAATGAACAAATGTTTGAGTAAGCAATTAAGAAACTTGTATTTTGGAACTATAATTCTGACACCGGATGATGAGTACATGACTTGCCATAGAATATTTGCTCAAATCAAACGATAATGCTATTATAATTCATCTTCGTTTTCCATCAGAATAGGAATTTTTACTTATTTTAGTTTACTTTTTCTCTTAATATGTCACGCATTGACGTATACAAACATATGAAAAGTCAAACGCCTAAAACTTCAGCGTCTATTTTTGCTTAACAAAATTGCCCAACAAAATAGTTGTGATTACAAAAGTTTTGTGATTCGATACATTTTCCAATAGAATTCAATGTAATCGTTATTTTGTGTGTCGATTCTCTATGGCAACGCAAATAAACAATAAACGTATTCACTGAAATTGTACATAGCAAATAATATTTGTATAAGTCCCAAAGGTCTCACCAAAAAAATCACTACAACAATCAAATATTTACCAAAAGTTCGATTTATTACATACGAAAGATCCATCAATGTCTTCGAATGTAACAGATAAATATAACATCTCTCTTGATGCCATGTAATCAAACAATTTTAATTAGTCGCATTGCATTTCAACGCCAAATGACTTCCACATTAAAAGCTTCTTTTTAATATTTTATTTGCACAAATCAACAAAAAATCACACATTTTTTATTCCATTGAAATTCGTTGTGGCACAAATGGAATGGAATTTGATGGCATAAATGTATTAAGAAATATGTAATAAAAGTATGAACGATGTTTTTATAAAGATGTATAGTTTTAGTGTCGGAAAAGTTTTGGTTTGAATTTACACAACAACATAAACAACAGCAGAATAAAACGAAACAAAAAGTTTTTCTCGTACTGTTGCTGCTGCTGCTGCTGCTGTTGTAGCGTGAAATAGTTGTAGAATTGTGCCGACGACGTATTTACGAGAGAAAGAGGATAATAATGCAAGTACGTAGTAATTTCTGGAGAAAATATGAGAATGAAAAAAACCATATAAAATTAGCGCGGAAAAGTGGAAAACTTATCTATTAATAGATGGAGAGAGAGAGTAAGAGGTACATATTGTTGTATGTGGTTGTACGTATTTTTCAATGATACTTTTTATCCCAACTATTGGATTCAGTTGTGTGTTTTTTAGATCCTTTCGTGGATATTTTCACACGCAGTGAGACAAATGGCATTGGAATGAGCATGAATTTTCATATTGCTATGAAATCTGTATACGAAGTTCGAAAGTAAATCAGGTTGTGTTCAACGAAATGACTTCAATACTGGTGCTGTGTGAACAGAGAAAAAAATGAGATGCAAAAAAAAGTTTTTCAGCATTATCATTAGTTAGCAAATGTAGATAAAGGTCTATTTTTGATTCTTAATGGTTTTGCACCATATCCAAGCGAACAAAATACTTTTTTTCCAAGCGAATAATCGGTATGACTGTGCTTTGCACAAAAAATCATGAGAGAATTGAATAAAGTGCCATCCGTTACTTTCACTTGGTACGGCAATGCATGAACGCCATACAATATTCTATGTAAAACTCAACATTCAACTGAGAATAATCGGTGAAATTTTTGCTACTTGCACGTTTGCTACTCGCATCGGGATATATGTGAAATTGTTGTTAGTGTTGTTGCTGTTGCTGTTTCAATTGCCATTAAATAATAGCAGTTCGTTTTTGTACTTGGGCAGCAAATATATTGAGATGCTGCATCATTGCCGGGAAATAGTGTCGGTGATATGTGGCTTATGTCATTTCGGTTGCAACCGCACACGAACAAAACTCGACATTGC
The DNA here is from genome assembly GCF_009176525.2 of Contarinia nasturtii. Classification (NCBI taxonomy): domain Eukaryota; kingdom Metazoa; phylum Arthropoda; class Insecta; order Diptera; family Cecidomyiidae; genus Contarinia; species Contarinia nasturtii. Next base: position 173,230 of record NW_022197436.1, on the reverse strand, counting down.
AAAGCAATGCCACCGTTCAACATGGTTTACTCTCTGCCGGGCTGTTGCTTTCAATATATAGTTTGCTTATGGAGTTGATATTGTTTCATCAATGATTGGCAATTACAAAATATGAACATCGTATGGAAACTCCCTCATTCTTCTGCCTGTGATAGAGACTCTGTGTCTGCCGATCAATTTTCAACATTTTGCTTGTTACTGTGCCAATTTGTACTCATTCGCTTTTGTTCGTTTTACTGGTATTTCATATTTAACATTTATATTTAACACTCGTTGACAAAGAAACATTTCCATGTTCATATTCACATTTGAATTTGGTTCCAAACTTATTGGCATATCAATAAAGCATTTAAACCCAGGTTTAAATTTTTAAAAAGGATTATGTTGATGAAAATTGATTGTGTTTACCTATGTCTATTTGGGTTGAGATAAAAAAGTAAGTTAAATTTCCACTTTTCACATTTTCCAAATTAGCAGAACTTTTCAGTACTTTCACATATTCAGACAGTACTTAAAGAGCTTCAATTTACACATTTACTGCCGATTTACTTGAAAGTAATGCTTGTTGTGTCGATGTTTAAATGAGATAAATTAAAAAAATATTTCTCTGGTTATATCCACTTCTGCTTAAAAATTCATGAGAATATACAGAAATGAGGTAGTCTGCTCTACTAAAGCCAGTATTCACAAGATCAATCAAGTATTCTTGCTATGTTTTTGAAAGAACATCTAAAACAAAATCGTAGGACGTGAGCCCGATTTACGACGTCCAAATCAAGTTTTTTTTTTCGATCTCCATACAAATTCTTCGGAAAAACTTCAATTTCAAGGAAAATAATTTTCCTAGGCGAATTTTCTAAGAAGAAAAATGATTTTCTTTGAATTGCGCTCAGAAATCCGAAAAATGGGTTTTAAGTTTATAGCTGATACTTTGTCACAAACAAACAAACCGATAACGATTTGAAAGCTTAATTATGAAAAATCCCAACGCCAAATGGTCTTATGCATTAGAGGCTTAACTAGCTAATCACTTCAAATAGATCGATATCCATATGGTAGCATACTGATAAATGTATAATCAAACGATTACAATCAATCAATACCGACCTACAATAATGCTGTTAAATGTTAAACATAATACTACGCGATTCAATAAAACGCTTTCGATAAAATATAATCATCATTATATGTATTTGAGGTTTTTTTTGGTATAAAACACATATTTTTTCAAATATTTATACGTAAGGCACTATTGTTAATAATTCCATTGCACTAGGCGAATGTGTTTTAAATTTGCACGTGGGGATTAATTACATTTTAAAATTTAAATTACTTCTGCTTTCAAAATATGGTATGTGTACAAAATATAAATAACATTCCACTGAGAATTTGCTGTTTTCGCATCTCATTTTAATTGTGTGGTTGATGTGTGCGTGTGTGGTAAACGTGATGAAAAAAAAAGTACAATAAATTTCCAAAACAAAATAATGATTCTAAATGGTTTCTGGAATATGAATTTTGGATTTATCTTTGTTTGTTTTACTATTTTTGTTGTAACGTTGATTATATATGAGCGGGGAAAAGCTCTTATTTTGTTATATTTCATATTGGAAACGTGAAGAAACATCATCTGTACATTTCAGTACAATTGATGATTTTTCAAAATGTGACATTGATCCACGCTTTTTTATACAGATTTATTGGTGTAACTAGAATAACAAACGGCAAAAAATCGAATCATAACTTCTGAATTTTAAGTTTTAAAAAGGATTTTAATTTGAACAAACTAGTAGGAGAGTAATTTGGAAATTAAGTGTTTACTCCTCTAAAAATACGGGGAAGTGTGATCTAATTATACGAAACACCCGATAGTTCTAAGGAATCTGTAATAGAAATATTGCCCTGAAATTTTGATACACTCTGTATTCTATTTAATTTGGAATGTGTTCATACTAATTTAGTCTCACATGAGGACAAAATCATTGTGATTGGACATATTTCGAATGATATTCTCGTTCAAGTATGTTGTGTGCTGCACAGCTCACAGCTGTTTTGAGAGGAAACAATATATTGGAATGAAAAGCATGCACTGAAAATGGTGAAAATGCCATAAATACACTTATGTGCATGAGCAAAAGCGAATCGAATAAATGTGGATCAGTTGCATATGCATGTGGATTTTTTCACCGTTCACATAAGATGAAGTTATAGTTTTTGAAAATAATACATTTTGAATGGTTCTCAATTGAAAGCCAGATCATAGTGCACAATGTGTATGACACTGGTTCAATTCATTAAATATGTGCAAAACATAATAGTAGAAATCCATAAATTTATGAACGATATATTTATTTCTCCTATGCATACATACGTATTCAAAAATAGTATTCTTCTTCGATGTTTCTTTTCTTAAGCTACTTTTTATTCACACAATTTCCATACAACACAGTCCATTTCTCTATTCCACCTTACTTTCAAAAAATTGATCCCGTTGTATCCAATACCGATCGAAAAGTGACTGAACACCAACGAACCAACTCGTTCAATAAAAATCAGAAATGGCTTTGGTGTGAATCAAAAACCATAATCAACTGATACCCTAACATAAGCAGCCAGATACCATAACATTCGATGTTCAGCCTTTATAGCGCAAAGTACAGTGTATTTAATTCATATTTTGCAAAATCATCGGTTTTTTGTTATTGCTTTGTATATTTCATGCACAAAGATACCAAAATAGCATTTTATGTTATAAATAGAAACGCACATGCATGATTCAACATAATTTTTTTGTGAAACAGCATATTTTTGGTTAACAAGTTTGCTATAGTAAAAGGCTAGGCCAAGGGTTGTATTACCATAAATTATTCGATTCTGGACAAACAGGTGTGAATAAAACATAAATGGCATATCTTACTTTTTGTACTTCAGGGCGAGAATGGATAGATATTGATGAAAATACATTAACTTTCACATAAATTGCAAATTAATGATAGAAAGTCAAACGAAATGATGATGTTTTGAGTAAGGTAAAAAAAACACGTTCAATTTCTCTTGCAAATTTCAAAGCATTTTTAAAGGAAAAAAGTGATTCAAATAAAGGAAATCTGTTAATGGATCTTCTTCATTCATTTTATGAATGAAAAATTTCATTTCTATAGCAAGATTGTTTCTTTCTTGTACAAAGACAACCAAATGTCTTTGATATTTTATATTTATTCTGGGAATCTCTAGCGTTAAATCGCACAGAAAATAGGGTAAATTTCCAATATTTTGTGGGAGAGAATAATCCAAATAGACTTCTAACAAGTTGTTTTGAGGAATGTTTCAATTGATTATTCAACAACACAAAGTGAAGTCAAAAATTGACTGCTTGGCAGTTAACTTTGAATATTTTGTCTTTGAATTGTTGGAAAATTACTTAAATTGTCTGGAAATTGTCTAATTTCCCATATACCCTCTTTGTGCATTTTTTTTTCCTGTGTGCTCGAATGATCAGGTATTTGCCAATTTCTTTACTGAACCCTTATCATAAAGAATTAAAGTTCCATTGAAGCTTTAGATGTTCAACTTGAAATATGTTTATACGAAAATCGACAAAGACGCCTGTGGCGTGTAATTCAAAAGACAGCAAATGAATAGCTTCTTTTCACTTATTCAATAATCTTAATTTCTGAAGTGGTTACTACTAAGTCGTACTAAGCTCTACAGATATAAAGTACGGTTTAAAAGGTATTTGAGTGAGAAGACATTTTCGCCATTTTAATATTTTTGACGTCAATCGGTATTATATTTTAACTAAACAGATGTGTAAATAATTCGTATGCGTATCTAGGGGGTAGACAGTAGACACACATTTTTACTATAGAAAACTAAAAGTATACTAAAATCTACTTGAGAACAAATGTTCATATTGATTCTTCGACCGATCCATACAAAATACATTGCCAATACTTTTCTTATGATGAGATTAACGCTACATTTTTGTAAACAAAATATTTGCGTTCAGTGAGAACAATGGTTTCTTCGCAATGGATATTTGCGTTTTTGTTTATTTACTAAAAGAAACTAGAAGAAACTAAAAACATATTAAATGAAACTAAATATACTAAAAATTGGTGTCTATCCCCTAGCCATCAATTCACTTTTGGTATTGTATTTGCCTTTATTATACAGTTGATAAAATACAAATATTTTCGTCTATTTAGTGCTGGATAAAATTAGTTGTTTTTCATCTGTTGAATGTTAAACCAATATGATGTTGGATTCAAATTATATCGCCCCGCAACAACTCATTCTTACTCCTCCATTTTGTGCTTGAATTTTTACACCCATTACGATTTCCAGCCATTGAATCCGGGCTTTAGTTAACTCATCGACAACCGATGATGCAGCACTCATGTCATTTTTAAATGCTTCCAGTTTTGTTGTCAATTCGGTTATAAAAACACTTACATCCATCAGAAATGAAAAACTCACATCGTTCATATCTGCATCATTTTCGGATTTTTTAATCGCATTTAGTTTATTTTTGCTCGAATCATATTGCTTTGAGCATTCCAATCTTGAAAATGGTGTCTCTGACAATTTTTCACTCAAACTCGTGATGATTTGACTATGTGCATTTCCTATAAAATCAATATTTTCTTTGATCTTTTTTTCTTGTGCCTTTTTTAGTGGTGTTTTATTGAATTTTTCAAATGCTTGTTGGAAGCCATTGATTTCGATAAATTTTGGTTCGACGAACAATCCCTTATAAATATTATTATAGAAATTACGAATATCATGGCGCAACTTTGTTATGTATTCAATATCTCCTTTCATCTTTCTTCGAACCTCATCATCACCACGTCCAATAATATTATACATTATACTCTCCAAATCGGGCAGCCCCGACTTATCATACATTTGAACGAAATAATCAAAATTGGGACTATTAGAAGAACTTTCATACATATCCAAACGACTCAAAACAATATCTGGTTTCCGATATACTTTTGTCTTGAAAACGATGGTTAATCTATCTCTTATGTCATACGATAGCCTGATTGCATCAGTTTTTGATACAAATGCATTAATTAATGAGGTATAGACCGGACTTTTCGAGGTATAATTTTGGCTACAAACCAATTTGAACTGGAAGAAAATAATCCGATTATTAAATTCATTTGTTTTTTTACTTTTCCGCACACATAGTGTAAGGTGAAAAGTATTGTAATCGGTCAAAATTTTGAAAACTTCAGAAACATGTTTTCTGGACGTTTCTGAGGTCAGCGAACCCGAATCAGGCCGTTTTGAGCATGGTTTATGTTAATCTGTACGTCGTACGTCGTACGTCGTACGCAAAATTTGTTAGCAAGATTGCGCTCATCGTAGAAACTTAATTCAAAATCTGACTTTACAGGATGATTGGGGGTCCCGAGGAATAGAAATCATTAGCTTTTGAGCGACTTTGGTTGATGGGAAAAAATGTCATGCCTGGAGTGATACCTATGAAAAAGAGTCCAATTTTCGTCCAAAAGTCATACTTAATGTGGACTTAAACATTCAAAAATATGTATTGGGGGGTTTTTTGGCACGAGAAAACCGAATCCGACGTTAGTTTTGAGATACAATCAATTTTTAATTCAGTTTCCTTGAAAAAATCACAAAAAAAATGAATTTTTGTATGGGAGCCATGCCTGTATGCTACCTTAATGACGTGAAACTTTGCACAGTCTATTTTTTACACAAAAAAATAACATTCTGAAAGTTTGAAGAGATTTCAATCAAAATTAGGGGTACCTCCCATATAAAATTTTCAATTTTTGGCTCAAAAACGAATATTTTGCATGGGAGGTACTCTTAATTTTGGTTAAAATTTCTCCAAACCTTCCGAATGTTATTTTTTTGTGAGTTATGAAAAGTGTTTCAAAAATAATTTCTATGGCAAAATTAACGTCAGACATATTTTTTAATACAGTTTCCTTGTAAAAGTCACAAAAAAATTGAATTTTTGTATGGGAGCCATGCCTGTATGATACTTTAATGACGTGAAACTTTGCACAGACTATTTTTTACACAAAATAATAACATTCTGAAAGTTTGAAGAGATTTCGATCAAAGTTAGGGGTACCTTCCATACAAAATTTTAAATTTTTGGCTCAAAAACGAATATTTTGTATGGGAGGTACCCTTAATTTTGGTTGAAATTTCTCCAAACCCTACGAATGTTATTTTTTTGTGAAAAAATAACCTGTGCAAAGTTTCACACCATTAATATAGCATACAGACATGGCTCCCATACAAAGATCCAAATTTTTTGTGACTTTAGTTATGGAAAGTGTTTCAAAAATAATTTTTATGGCAAAATTAACGTCAGACATATTTTTTATAGTATTTTGTTAGAAAATAGAATACTTTCAAATGTCGTACAAATGGGTTCATCATGAAAGTGTGAAAAATCTTTTCTCGGGTACTTCTGCTATTAAATTAAAAAATATTTCGTTGCCAAAGTTGAAACATATTTTTTGGTCTCGAACTTTACGCCGCTTGAAAGACTTGAAGAATCGAGCAAATATTATTTTGAACTTTCTTAATAAAATACGCAACTACCACAGTGCGGAAAAGTTCGTCTTACTCCCGTAAGACTTTTTTTTTTGTTAAGTAAGGCGGCTTGTTTTAAATAAAATTACCTGATCAAATATAGACAGCGAGAGTGCCAACAACAAAATAAACTTCATGACGTTTGATTCTCTTTGGTTCAAGAAATTATATGCCGTTCATCGATTGAATGAACCTAGTTATATACAAAATCGTGACTCGACAATTTTCAGATTAATATATTCAGTACAGCCAGAAAGAAGTAGATGCGTATGTTCAAATGTTTTTCTTAAAAAATTAAAATGTAAATTTATTCGATGAAATGCGTCATCAATATAAAAGTCGATCATTTTAAATTGATAGACTTGAAGATAATAACAAAATTTTAACTTATTAAATTTCAATTTCTCAAATTCAAACGAACCCATTTTATACACAAAACAAACAAATTGAAAACTTTTCTCAGTTGTAGCTAGCTTTATTCATAGTCAATCCAAAAACACATTTAGAGTACACTGAATGGACAATTACAAATACATGCGCGCGCTACTCAGCTTCGTTTAACAGAAATTTCTGTGATGAATACTTATTGACTTCTGCGTACATGTGATCCTTGTATATGTCTTGTTTTTGAAGAAGAAGCACATGTTTGTCGACGTCTCTAGCCTTATATAGTAGTGCTCTAACGTTATCAATGTAAAAGAAACCACTTGCACTTGATTCATGCTTCGATATAGTTTTAGTATGTTTAGTATGTTTCACTGTCCAAAATGATGAATTTTTCAGTGCAACATGATTTAAGTCGAAGTAAACACCCAATTTTTGCCACTAATTACATTACATATTTTGATGATTACTAATATTCATGTCGAAAGCTATCGTTTTCTTTCAAATTTAGATGTGCTGTAACCAAAATGATAGAATCACCAAAAATGATCTTTTGCTTGACAAACAGGGTTTGTGGCACTTTATTCTTGAAATTTTGAGTCGTTTGAACACTTAAATTTGGAATACGGCCCGACTTTTTGCTTTAAGTAGGAGTACCGTTAATTATTGTATATATACATTTTGGTATTTATTGTTGTAGTGTGTAATAAACGCCTGAATTTAGTCCAAAAACTTGAGATATATGTATATAGTATATACATATGTTTTTTTGAAGAATACGGTTCGAAAACTAAAAAAAATAACATGTTGGTTGTCTTTCGAGTAAATATGTTTTCACACTTATGAAACCCTGACTATTATGAATCTTCATTTACCAAAAATGTTAAATAAAAAAAAGCAATTAATTGTGTTTTTTATAAAAATTATCGTTACAGATGGAACGAAGAATGGAATCGAGAAGAATATACTAGATGGAAAATAAAACCGAATTGTAGACCAAATACGCAACAAGGCACGAAATTCGCAACAAGGCAATTGGACGAATATAATGAAATTATTGATTGACCCCAAATATGTATGCGATAAATCTTGTGATAAGACTGAGGTGCACGCAAAATATCGTAGTAGTTTAAATGTATACGCTAATACGTAATCGAGGCGAAAACACAAAATCGTGAACAATATTTAAAATTGAGAGAGAGAAACGGTAACGAACATGAAGGTCGACAAAGCTGTCTGTACAACGGATACAATGACAGATGTTGAAAAAGCAATAAGTTATGAAAATTTACTATCGTCATTAGTACAGAAAAAAATTCTGGCCATTAAACGTGAATGCGAAGCGAAAAAAGTGGCAAAACGACGACGTAAACAGCAAAATTGTCTTGGCTCTTTAATATTTGGCAGTCGTCACAATCGATCGAATAGATGTGATGACAGCAGTTCAAAAGAGGCAGCGATCGATATAGATCCTCCATCAATTAGCCAACAAGAAAGTAAAATTGTAATCGATTCCAAAAAAATTATGAAAAAAATTAATGACAATCAAGAACCGGTTAATTCCATCACCAACATTCATGTGAACGAAATTCCATTGATGAAAACGGAAAATATATTAACCGAATGTCACATTGATGTGTTAAATGAACGTGGTTCGTGTAACAATGACAATAATACAACGCAACGGCATGACCCATTGCATTGTGATTTCCATTGCCACGCGAAATATAGTCGTCGATGCATGGATAGTGGTGACGATCAAAATGCACACAGTACGCATTCGAAAATCAGTGATAATAGCGTCATAGAAGTGGATATTGAATCGACAAGTGTAGCAGCAACGAATAGCAAATGTCCCAGCATTGTCAGCCAAATCGAAGGAAACGATGAAATGAATGCGATGCAAAAATTGCGATCGCGAAAAAATAGCTGCGATTCAATTAGCGTGCCTAGTTCATTGAAACATACCACATTGAGTGAACCAGCTGATGAGATGGCTTTGTTGGATCACAAACAAAGATATCAAATACATTTGCTCGAGGCAAAATCGATAAGCGCCCAATGTAGCCCAATACTGGCACAACGTCAAACTTTCAATGGTACTACACTTTTTCTTCTTCTCTTTTTTTCATCATTGTTGCCAATCAACGCCTTTCCCAATTTTTTTTTTCATTTCGATTTTAAAGTTTCAATCCCAGCCATTTTAGCTAAATCGACCACCGTTTGAAATCAGTCTTATCCTATTCAATTTAATAGCATATAACAATAAAAGATTGTATTGTTCGTTGTGCAAACGAGAGTTGGATGCGCACAAATAGTTAAATAGTTTCAATGTGATTCTCTGGTGTATGAGAACAGATGAATTTAAAAAAAAAATAGATGGAAATCTGTGTCATGGCAGTTTTTGTTCATCTATCATTTTTATTGTTGTTGTCATCGTTCAAAGAATTTAATTAATGCTTATCGTTGATATAAACACTTTTGGAAATGCACAAAAAAAAAAATAATTGAAGGTGTTTCGAATCTATCAGAGATATTTAGATACAATGACAGGATGTGAAGACTTCAAGTCTCATTGAGCCGACGGTGGCGCCACCAATTTCAAAGGGGACGTCAATGTAATTTAACAACTCAAATCGAAACTAAACAGCGCGCCAATTTTGAAATTTGCTGTCATTTCCTCCCATTGTTTAGATATTTTAAAACAGAAAACGAAATAAATGTCATCGACCAGTTTTAGTATCGAATTTCATTTCATTTCCGTAACAAATTAGAACAAATGAACAACGTTTTAAGTGTTCTGTGCATCTTTCATGGTATTCCATCTAAAATGACAAGATCACGTTGATTGAAGTACATTCTTCTATGTATGTCATTTGAGTTTGTCATTAACGTAAATGAATACAATCGTCAACGATAGATACACGGCACGATAAAAACAACAAAATATACAGCATCTTTTAACCCAATTCTCATCGCTTTTTAGCAAAATTTGTGCAAAGTGGTATGAAATTCTTAATATTTCGACAAACATAGCGGAAGGTAAAGTTTCCGTGTTATGCCGCGGTGTGCAACCTCATACATATTTTTCGGGTAAAAACGAAATAATTGGGCTTTGCTCAACTTTTCAAATCTTTCGATGTGCTAGGGTCAACCCATCTCCCCCTATGATACATGTCATTTGTCCCGTCCCCTGCAGAAGTTTGCCTGCCCTCCTATGGATATATTTTTAAAATAATTTCATCAGCCAGGATACTTTCTGTCCGAGAGGACCGAAGCATTACCCCTCACAACTGAAGAACTCTTCTTTCATTTCCCTCCATAATTTCAATTTTGTTCAGAGTAAACATTGCAATCCTTTTTCTACTTTCATTCGACCCAATATGGGTTAAAGTATTTTTGTTTAATTGAATGATATAACATTTTCAGTGTCAGCGTCTGGCAGAGTGATAAAATCACCGCTTACACAAAAAATGATTTTTGACACATCCGATGACAATGTGACGGCTGCAAATGTACCAACATCGAACCGAAGCGGAACATCAAATGAAAATAATCAATGCAAGGAAAATATCGATGAGACTGATGAATGTTGCTCGAGTCAAGCAAAATCGACGATGATGACGACGACGACGACAAAACGAAATAGCAAACCATTTTTTAAGAAAAAAGATAAAGTATCTAATGCGAATAATGAAGTGCACGGTTTTATATCTAGTTTTAATCAATTAACGTCGAAAAATTTACCTGTGATTACATCGGCCACAAAAACAATGGCAAAACACGTAACTAGCAACAAATGCGAACGAGGCAATCATTGTACGGTTGATGACACCAACGATATTTCGGTTGTTTCAAATAAAAAAGCCACTCAGGACGATAATCATAGTAAATACAGTGAGTTAAACTAACGTTAGAAATGAGAATCAACGTTGAGACTCATATTTGTTTGTATTTTTTTTTTGCTTGACGACAGAACGAACACATAGATACTCTGAACCAATGTTAGTTTATCCATCTTCAAATCGTCTTCAGCAATGTATATTAAGTATGCCAACATCTCAACCCATGTAAGAACATTCTAAAGCTTTTGTTATGCACCTTTTTTTTATTCCATAAAATTAACATTTTATCTCTGCTCATTTTTAGCCAATTGCGTTATAATGATGAATTAATGTATGATGTTTCACTTAAAATGGAAACTGATAGGAGTACAGATTTTACAGGCGATCGACGACGACGACATCGGAAGTAAGTTGAATTGCAACAATGTCTGTAAAATGTTCATTTTTCTTCTATCTACAATTGTCAACTAATTAATTGCAGACACCGACATCGTCATCATCATCATCACCATAATAATGGACGAAAAAATCGACACAAACGAAAAATCTTACTGCACGACTTGGATGAACAGACTGTGAAGGTATTGTAATAAACCACTCAGAAATTCTACTTCCGATAACGTACATATAGTAATTTATACTAGATACACTGAACATGCTTTTTCCCACTAAATTCTTCTCTGTAATCGATTTTTATCTGAGTGAGTGGAGTCAAAAATATCAAGTTTTGTAGATTTGCCCGTGCTAGAACCTTTGAAATCAACAAAAAAAAAACACATCAAAAACTAATACTATGTTTTAACTTTGCATGATACAAAAAGAATCATATATGAAAAACTTTTACTTGCATCAAAATTCAATGCAGAAAAAACTTCCCGAGACGAATCCGATTTATTTTCTTTTGATTCGTGGCCCAATGATGACAAAGTTTATCGTACTTTGTGGTTTCTTATTTCGATAGTTTTTCAAAGTTGCCAATATTTATGAAGCAAAGAGAAAACATGTGTTCAAAATGACCTTTCAATGTTAAGACGGCTAAAATGCTGTGGTTACATTTTTTTCTTGTTCCAAAATGAAAAAAAGATAGAAAAGACTGATCAGACATTACAGAAGAATAATTTCTTCTAAGCTTAGAAGAATAATTTTGAAATTCAATCCGACTCGCAAAAAATGTATAAATTGAATCGTTTTTATTTTGAAGTAAATCACTTATATTAAAATTTACGATTTGTCATTGTATGAAGGTTATCGACCCAGAAGATATGTCGCAACGGGCCAGGTTGACAATCATTTTCACAGCATGTAAGTTGTTGCTAGTAAATAATAAATTAATAATATTGAATTAATATGGTTGATTTTCTTCAATTTTTAAACATTTATTGATCATTTGACGACCCGCTAGGCCTGCTGCTGTTAATGTGTTTACTCTTGGTAATTCAAATATTCAAAATTTAAATGTTTGACATTATTGTTTTATAATTTTATTTTGTTTTTGTTGAAAAAAGGTGGGAGTTACATTGAGAATGGCACCATTAATAGACGATATGGGTAAGTGATTATTGTTTATTGTCAAATATCTAATGTCAACATATTGCTACTTATTACATATTATAACTAACATCAAAAGGGGCAAAAATAACATCAAAAAGCATATTGTAAAGTAGTTGGAATTTAGATGAAAAAACAGCAATCATGAAAAATGTAACAAAATGTATTGTTGCATTTCATGTAAACGGAACATATGTGTATCGAATGGTAGAATATCAAAGTGCTAGTCCACAGCCATATCGTAATGATTTAAAGTGATATATTTTTACTATCGATTATCAAGGTGGACTGATTTTATTTAACACAGCGATTCAAATATACAATTTATTGGTAGCATTGCTTTATTTATTTAGTTGAAATTACTCATTTTAATGGATTTAATCTGTCCCGAATACCAATTATTTTTTAAGTGAATACAGTACCCCATTCTTCTAGTGAGATGCGAATAGTCTCCCTTGGTCATAAAATTCGAAAATTTTGTTTCTTTGGAACCATGGTAGTAGCTTTTCATCAACAGTCGAGAGTAATATACTTTCGGTTATGTTGAAAAAGCTCATTCTGTCGTTGGTCCAGACGCAACAAGTTGGCGGAACTAACATCTATGTGCCATGCGCACATCCCAAAAGCTGCCTCTGAAATTACTATATTTTCTATAAACGTAAGCTTTTAAGTTAGCAAAACGAAAGTTCTTCAATTTTGAAATGCCAACAGATGGATAAAAGATGCATCGAACTTTATGCAAAAAGCTTTTTCGAAGACATTAGTAAAGATATTGGTGCCTTGAAGTAAAAATACAACAGATGTCACGCCACATATTCAATTGACAATAATAAATATTCGAATATTAAAAGAATGTATAACTTTTGTTTTTGTTCTTCGAAAAATTGTCTTCAAGCCAAAAAAAATTATCGAAATTGATTCGGCATACAATAAAAACCAAAAGTATATTTCCTTTATGCATTTTGTGGATGCGAGATTGTTTTTGAAATGATTTCAATACCTTGGAAGAGAAAATATTTCTGTATAGTATAGTAACGATACCCGATGGGTGATAACACTGATTTCGATGCTTGACCCACATTTAACTGGAATTGTTCACCACACTAACTGATGTCTGTGTCGTCTGTCCTGTTATTTGATTTCGCATCTGAGTGTTCATTTTGTAAATATACAGTCCGAAAATGTGATGAGAATTTACTTACTCATTTTGTGACCAACGAACAAAAAAAACACATTGCAACTGGAAAAATGGGACAGTGAATCTACCATGCGGAATAAAACGGGCAAATGAAATAAGATTGACGAAAAAAAATAATAAGCATATTATATATGAGAAAATGAGCGAGAAATGTTAAAAACAATTCAATGCTTTGATGATGCTACGCGCACAGAAGACAAAAATCAGCTAAATAATTTCCGTCGTCTTCAGAAGGATTTTTAATATAGCACGTTTTTGTTTGCGTCACAATGTTGTTTTGTACGCGACCATTGCAATGGACAACGTTGAACGAGAAATTTTACTTACACAGGAGAGAAAACTGAAATGAACAAAATAATAATAACAGAAATTTGAACAGCCATTGAGGAGAATCAAGTAACAAAAAAAGAATTGGAAACTGAACGAGATTGCACAAGAACAAAAACTATGTTAAAACTAAATTTTCATAAAGTATTTTTTTTTAGCGTTCGTTTTCGTTTCGCTTGGTCTGGCTTTATCGCATATGTATTTAAAATATGAATAACTTCTAGCCAAATTGATTCTCATTCAACTCCTCATTTTCTCCCAACTGAAAAATACATTTCAATAAAAAAAATCAATCGAAGATATTTGCTGCAAAATTCTCATACTCTAAAAAATGGAGTCTGCACCATCATTTTGTATATATAGATTTTTGTGTATTCATAGCATAATTTTAATAGTTCGGCAATCATTTGTTCTTTATTTCGCTGAGAGTGGCCAATAATAACACTGCTGATAAGCAAATTGTTATTAAGCTTATCTTTTTCCATCCAGCGAACGAAAAAGTCCTCTTGCAACCATATTTCTGCTCCTTATAACGCGATGCGAACGTACAATAGTCAACACTTGCTACATTTACAAGTATTTTTTTTACTGGAATATTGTTTGTTATAAAAATTGCTCAATTTTCCAATTTCCAACGTTCGCGGTAAAAAAAAATACGCAAAATCTGACTGTAAATTTTATTGGGTATATGTAGCATGCTTTGTCATTGATTTTTATATTTTCATCAGATCTAGATTTTCAAGTCGAATATATTGTTGGTACCGACCAAAAAACAAACTCTTATGTTTTAACAATGGCAAATCGTTTATTGCACCACTATTTTACGATATCTTTTATTGTTGCGGCGAAGCTATAACCAAATGATACCTTCAAGGTTAAAAGTTTTCGAGTGCATTAAGATTTACAACGTTATTGAATGCACCTGGGAAGCTTTTATCACTTGCATTGAATTTGACCACACTTATTCATAAATATGCACAGTATTCGTTTTTCGAACTATTCGGCAAGTAAAGTTCTTTTGATTCGCGTAGATAAAAATCAAAAATTTCAAACAAAACTCGAACACTTTTCAGGTTTATGCTAGCAAGCGGTGACCGAAAATAAGTAGATGTGAGCGATTTGGCATAAAAGGATAAACATCAACTTGGGAATAGTGAACATTTACATTTACAGACACTATCCAAAACTTCAAAAAACCAAAAACTCGAATATCTTTGAATATGTTTGATGGAATGATTTTACCAAGAATACTAATAATTTCATTTCGATACTTCAAATTGAACATGGTCTTATTACCATGTTTTGTTCACTTAAATTGAATTCGAAAAACTTTAAGCATAAAATAATCTAACTCATCAACGAGTCATGAATTATTTCACTATTTTCAAAGTGGCACAACGGCATATTGAGATTCGATGCCGAAAGCGTGAATTGACTTTAATAATTTTCACTAAAAGTCAAAGTATTAACACTTACGAACGGATGTACAATTTAAGTAGTTGCCAAACTTGTTGCAGTTTCTATTTAAATTTATAACATAGTAGACAACCAACAAACTCTGCCACTTGTCAAACCAAACGACGAATATGAACATCATTATTTATAGAGTGTTCTTGATGTTATGTATACATAAGTATCAAGTTTTCATAATTGTTATTGAACGTGGACAAACTGAAAATAGTTGGAAACAACAGGGACAACAAAACAATAAACTGACATGAAATGTGAGTGTCACCAATCCAGGCTATTTTGAATGGAAAACATTCATGGGGTAACCTGGTCTATAAATATATATTATTCAAAGAAAATTCCCTTTGATTATTGAAGGCATCTTTCGGCAGTTTCACCTGGTACACATCCACGTATTAAAGCTAATTGGTTTCAGAACCAAACTTGGTCCAAGAGGTCCGATTATCCTTTTTTTGGATATCGCATTTTATAATGATTTTTGGAGGAGAAAAAAGAATAGAATGTTGGTTGTTGGAACTGGTAGCTTCATTTGCTCTTCAAGTTTATAGTGGCTTCATTCTACAACTTACGAACAATTTAAAAAATCTTATTTTAAAGTCTAATCCAAATGTTGTTTACTTTTATACAATGGTACGAAAATTGAATGAAAATGGTATTTTCCGGATTATTTTTCTCATGCAAAAAAAATGTCTGTTAAAAGATTTGATGTGATATCCAAATAAAACTTTCAGTTAAAAGTGAGCTACATTTTTTTTATTATGAACATTACATTCCTACGGATTAAATTTCTATAGAGCTTAAACATTTAAAGAGACTTTTTCCATGCTTCTGCATTTGTACATGAATATTGCCATACAAAAATGACTTTGAAGAATTTTATATTAAGTAAAGTCGTGTGCATTTAATTATTGGTCATGAGTAACAGTGATGGAATGAATGGGATATATGAACACATAAAAAACGTGACCAATTTTAAACTGACATTTTAAACTGGCATGTCAATCGTTTATAAAAAAGAACTACAGTTTGAATTCAACATTTCTATGTTAAAAATTCATGATTGATATGTTCCATACTTTGATAATCCATTTTTTTAGAATTCAGTTTAAGAGCTTTAAAATGGATTTGTCCTGACTCTATTGTTCACGTTTAAGCGCATCAGAGGTCTTCGTGAAAAAAAAAATGGATTTAGACAACACACTCAATCACAGTTTTTATATAATTTATTAACAAATTTGATTCAACAATTTTGATAATCCCCATGGTATGCTTTAAATAATGATGACAATGCCATCATCGTTTCATGTAAATATGCGTTTTTTATTATTGTTGTTGTAGCTATGTTGCTGCACATCATCTTTAGTGGGCCCCTCAGTGGATTCGTCATTTATATCAGATGCAGTGAAGTATATATGTTTTGTCTATAGTCAGAAGTGTTTCCGTTTTCGATTGGCATGTTGAAGTGCAACCGCTATCAAACCAAAAACAATAGACAATGACACTTAGATGTGTATTTAGACATTTATATTGATTCTTGATGGCATTGTGTGATCGGGTATGATGATATGGCACATTTGCTTTCTTAATTCAAATGGATTGTCAATTGTATATACCATTGAGCACATTGTGGTGGGTACCGATGGTAATGGCTTAAGCCATTTAAAACTTTGTTCTTTTCTTCTGACTTTTGTATGTAATGTACTTCGGTTACTCTATTTTCGTACAAATATGAATTGACGATGTCTAAATCAGTTTGTACACAATTCTCTCAAACATTTTGTAACGTTGTATGGCAGCCGACAACAACGATACAGACGAATAATAAAAGATTGAAAGAAAGTGAATGCAACTACATGACGAGAAATGTAAAGTCAATAGCATCATCAAACAAAAGAAAAAAACCATTCCATACACCAACGACAACCATTCTGCAGAAAGAGACACAGAGTTTGGTTATAGAAAACTTTTCTATAGATTATGGCATTGCATAAAAATAAACTTTAATATAACAACAACAAAAATTATATCGAACTTTTGACAATCACACATTCACAATGTGAGTATTATAGAAATGAATGCGGAAAAATCGAGAGAAAGTTGCAAAAAAAAACAAAATGTTCGACAGCTGATTCTTTTATTTATTATATAAGTGGTGGGCGGTATGCACATCGAAGCTCACATAAATATGGGGAATCGTTTTTTGAATGTGATTGAGTTTGTTTGTTTTCAAATTTGAAAGAGCACAACCTTAAGAGTAAATAACGACTTGTTTCAGAAGAATAAATGACAAGGGCAACTAGAACAATATGCGATTTATATTTTGCGCATTGGAATATGAGAACGAAAATTTATAATTAGCTTATTAAATATATTAATACTAAATGGACAAGAAGTAAACCCTTTTTTATGAAGTTTCTCGTTCCTTCTCATCATCTCAATATAAAACGTATGGCAACTGAAAAATGTCGGTTGTTGCATAATTTTCCTGGGAAAATGCAATGTAGTAATACGGAAGATTTAAAGTAACAAACATTCACTAGAACTACTGCATTTAATTTTCTCATAACATTTCTGTGATATATTTTTTGTTTTTGGAGGCGGGGGCGGTGTGGTAGTTCTGTTAAATAGATGTTAAAACTTATCATAAGCTTTGTCAAGCATACAAATTCTAAAGAAAATTAGAACACTTTTGCAGGATATTTGAAAGAGACATTCTGCATCTGTGGCTCTCCCATTGTGAGCTCACGTGAGAGAATTTATAAATAATTGCACACAATGAATGTATCACCTTTGTGAACTCCAATGAGTTTTTCAAATTCTCACTGTATCCGACAGTTAAAGTACAACATTAAATGGCCATAAAGGCATTGCAATATCAGAAAAAATGGTATTTTTAAAATACCAAATACAATGTGGGCAAAAGCAAATTTATTTATATAACACTTTGATTTGTTAAACAAGATACATTCTCCGCTCTTTACAGTAGTTGTGGTGAGATACATTCAAAAAACACACACACACACACACACACACACACACACAAAACAAAACAAAACAAAAATAAACGTTATAATACCAGTATATAAATCCCGTGTGCCCGTCTGAACTGTCCTCACAAGAGAAATAAAAATGCATGATAAAATGACGGTAAATATGTAGTAAAAAACAAATTTCCAACATGAAGGTATTCAAATTAGACCAACGCTGGGATTTTTAATGCTCGTTAGTGTCATCTGTTTATGGCTAACAATCATAAAAACCATAATGTTCGTTTAAAAATGAAATATTGTTGATCTACACAAAGTGTACGCAAAACCACTGAGCGCTTTTTAGAATGCATCACTTAAATAAAAGTATTTTTTTGTTAAATTGCATCTGTATTTTTTTATCTCTCAACAATTGGTTGCCAGTTGACGTATTTATGCCTAATTGAAGAAAATTCCGTTGATCCATAGTGCTACCACAAATTATGCTTTGTGTCTTTATTGAAAAAACAAGCAAAAATTAGCTAAAAAATGTAGCTTAAAGTGGAGTTATGCGTATCTATTTCCTGGTGAATTAAATTTTCAACAAATTTCAAATAGCAAAAAATATAATTTGAAGTATTGAGACATTGTACTGGCGAACCACAAATTCAATCACTCTCCGGCCAGATCCTTCGATTTTTGTAGTGTATTTGAATTTTTCATGATAATATGCCACACTAGGGTTCAATACGTCGTTTTTTTTTTAAATTTGAACTTTTTTTTTAATCAGTCAAATGCTAAATTTGTACAGTTCAGAAAGTCTGAAGTTCCCGATGGGTTTAACTGAGATGAATATTCGTATGAAACTTTCACAACTAAAATCCGTTCGTATATTCCTTTCTATTTGCATTAACTTTGCAGTCTTTATAATTATAAAGTCATCATTGCATAAGTTAATATCCATGGGATAACAACTAAATTCAAATAAGCAAAAAAGAACGAATGCTTTACCACTGCTGTTGGGATAGAGTCCGAAAAGAATCAGCACAACAATACAATCAATACAAATGTGAACTAAACAAAAGTATTTTCGTAAGCCAAAGTTAAAGCTCACTGGTGTTGATGAAAATCTCTATTGAGATTCAAATGTTATGGAAATAGCAATATTATTTTAAAAGGTTTTAAAAGTCGTTGCCATTTAATTACAATTAGCTTGTAAAATTGGTAAACTGTTGGTGGAAGGGTGTTGCGCAGCGATGAAGATCGCATTTGTGGTGGGTTTCTTTTTTAACGTTTATGGATATTGTTCTCTGTATCTATGTATAAAATGAATAAATCCTAAATGCCAAAGGGGCAGCACATTTCAGTTCTCTGTTCAATTAAAGCATTGTTACTAATTTATATGGACACGGACAGTGTATAGTGCATGCAGTTAAAATCATAACATGAAAAATTTATATGGCTGTTTTACAAGTTATAACATTGCTTCGTTCCATGTGGAATTTTATTCTCCAGATTTTGTGCCAATTCATCGGATGTTAGATTCGTTGATTCATTTATGGTTCGCAACAGTGGATAATTGGGTGTGTATTGCTTTGAAATGGTTATGGTTATATCGACGCCTGGAGCTAGCTTAAAACCAGCTAACCATATGTATCATGATCGATATCACTATCACCGTGAATATCATGGTTTACATAGGTGGGTACGCCAAAGATTTTTGACGGGGGTCATCAAAGGTTATCCCTTTACGAATTTGATGAAATTTTCATCCTCCTCCGTTCCCCCAATTTTTTATACTGTCCACTTATAGGTCTGCAAAAAACTGGAGGGATAATGCTAGAGGGGAGACACAGGTATTGCTAATTTTTCCCAGTTTTTTTTTTGTAAATCGTATATAATTGTAAAAAAGATTATCGACGAAAAATGACACCAACGCCACAGTTTTGCTTAACACATAGACAACCTGGTTCTTGATAATTTATTTCAATGATTTTAGATAATTGTTTTGCGCAATGGAGTAAGTATCATCATTTTTATACTCAAAAGTGACATTCAAAATTATTGACAACAAGTTTATGGCGCTTTTTTGATGGTCCAATGAAATGATCGTCATTGTTATGATATACGGATTGGGCTAGGTCGGGATGCAACCTTCTTTTTGATTTTTTTTGTGAATTCTATTTCAATAGTTAATATTTAGAAGAGAAATATCTCTGTAAATCCATCTGACATTTGTGATCTTTTTGTCTGACTATGTGCAATTCGTCATGTACACGACAGTCGCATATGCTTGTTCTATTTCGGATTTTATTTTGCTATTTCTCTCATAATTCTACATTAGCTACAGTATAACGTTTCGTTATTTTCTACTTGCCTTCTGTATTCAACAGTAGCATTGTTTTCCGTGTGGTTACAGATTTTGTAAATTTGTTATTATTTTCATTGCAAAGAAGCATGTGTTATCCAGATAATCACTTTTCGTTTAACGAGCATAAAACTTTAGCGTCGACAATAAGATTTTCATTGTTTATCGCGGATAATTAAATCGTGTCTGTGTAACGTGCCAATGCATACAGTTGATAAACTGTGATGACCATATTAACGGTTACGTTGTCATGTTCATGCTTAATCATGTGAGCATATTTGAAATTGCGTATATATCGTCATTACAAAAGTGAGAATTTCACAATGACACGCACACACACGCACCAATCAAATTATACATGTACATTGTACATGTATTATTTATAGTTAGATTCACGATTCTGAATGCTGCATTTTGGTTCAATTATCAATGCTGTATGCTCAAACGAACGTAATAGATTTGAACCACATCCATAATCGTACTCACAATATACCAACACCCACTGGGAATGATTAGATAAATAACGAAATTCCAATTAATTGATTTTCACAAGAGAAATATCTTCTCGTGTTTAGACACTTTGGATGTTGTTCTTTCAATCGCATTTTGCTTTCGGTAAACGACTGTAAGTAAACAAGGTACATTCGCTGTGATATGCGATATCAAAATTATCTTCAATTTCAATTTAATTGCATTAATTTACTCTATTTCATGTTTTCATCCAGTTGTGCAAGCACATGTACACATGCATGTAAGAAAAGCTCTCAAATTTAATGCGTAATACTGAATTGCACCACAACGAAAAATAGTTTCTTCATTTCATTCGGTAAAATAGTGTGAGTTATCACGTTATGCTTGCCGAAGATATTCTTTCAATTTCTCTTAAATGGAATATGAAGCCACTTGGTGAAGAAAATCCAGCGATCAAGTACCGTGCAATATTCAAGCAAGTTCTTGCCAGAAAAAGAGTCATTCTTCTTTGCAATTATTCCTATAATGTTCATCACTTGAAACTTTGTTTTGTTTCTAGAGCTTGTCACCATACATTCCCGGCAAAATGAAAAAAATGGAATTAGTAATGGAAAGAGCGATTGTGTATACCTTCAAAATTATCCATCCGTGTTCATAAAAAATTCCAGTAGCAATATCATTGAATACCAATTTTAACTTAAAATGCTCAATTGCACAGAAATGATACATTCATGCATATACACGTGAACATCATAATAATTAAAGTCGAACAATGGAGTGTATCAACATCTATTCAAAAATGCAAAAAGAAACACCGTCGAATGCAACGCATAAAAAAACTTTACAAGTACATTACATATTGTTTTCATTTGCTTTTGTTCCAAGTCTATGTTTATTTATGAATTTGTAAGCTTGTTTCTAATTTCTACAACGTGATACCTTTCCGGCACTAACAATACACCACATTCTCTCTACAAAATGAGAAACGTCGATTGAATTTCTTTCATTTAATTTTGTATAGTTTAGTGATTTTACTGCTGTTATGCGAAGCAACAAAAGAGCCCCCCACACACAGAAAGAGACAGAGAGACACGCACACACATATTCACCGCAGATATGCGAAGACAACTGCCACTTTTACAAGACCAAGAATATGTTGAACAAGAACAAAAAATAAATGTGAAGCAAACAAAAGACAGAACTGGCATTAGAATAACAAAAAAAGGAAAATGTCCAACTAGCGGCAACGGAATCACAGAGAGTGTTGGTGAGCCCAAGAATATATTAGAAAATAAAAAAAAAACTCGCGCGCACAAAAAAACTAAAACAATGCTGGCGCAACCAGTGAGCGGAGGGTGAAAAACGGAAATAAAACTGTGTGAACGCGCGCGCGTACCCATATTGCCATTCTATTGCGATCATCTATCATGGTTTGTTGGCTTTGTTTTCATATTCCGATCCTTTTGAAACTCTCTAAAACTCCACCGTACCGAAAATGGAAAAAGTATGAAAGAAAATTTCGTTCGCTCTATAGCCCCATATATATTCATTTGAATCGTGTGCCCACAGAGAGAACAGTACATAAAACACACGACACAATTTAACTACGGTTACATGAGACAAAGACGATAACAGTGTATTTCACAATTTTCACAACATTGTCGATGTTGAAGGCGAACGATATAGTGAGCGAACAAGCAAGTGCGGCAAAGTGCAAAAGACTAAGAGCAAAACGATACGAACGAAACGAATGAAAGACACATACGAATCGGTATAAATGCCGATCAGAGCGATGTTCTCGAACAAGTGAGGGTGCGAGCAAGCAAGATGGATAAATATATGTAATAATAATGTATATATATGTGTTGTGTAATGTTTGCATGCGTGCACAGAACCGTTGAGATTTTTCTCTCCATCGCTCGGAGGAACTATTTCCAGTTGCTGTACTGTAGTCACTGATGCTATGTTGGCATATACAATGGACGTAATCGTGCTCGGCACGATTACAAACAACAACCAACATGTTGCTTCGTGCAACGCCAATTATCTCTGTTCCAGTTGGCTTTCAACCACGCAACGAGAATGTCGTCTATTCCAATCGAAAAACAATATTCCGCGCGCGTTCTCCATTTTTCGTTTCAAAATGTTCTCTCTCATGTAGTTTTCGTTATCCTCACACACTAGACAATAAAAATAAATCAAAAATAAATAAATACTCACGACAAACTACTATATATATTTTGATACACACCCACACACACACAAACTAAATATACTTGGTCGCGTAATTTTGCACATTTTCAAGTGTACTGAATTGATGTCTTTCATAATTTTGCAGCCACATCAAACTAAAAAAAATACATTTTTACTTGCAATGACATAGCAGTAAAATGTTTGTGTTTGATACTAACTAGTTGGTTAAGCTGCCACTGCTGCTGCTGTTGTTGTTGTACATTTTTTTTGTATTAAAATCGTTTTTTTTTATTTGCTCGTAAAAAACAGTGTTCCTATAATCAAAATATTTACAATAATACAATTTTGGTTTTGAATTCGAGAGGAAAATTAAAAGACAAAAAGGAATTTTGGACTTTATTTCAAAATTAATGTCACTTAATACATCGGCCATATTAACAGCAGATAATAAATAACAAATGAATTGTGGTCAATAAGTGTCGTTATATCATACAAAATACAGTCCAAATATTAAAATTCGAAGTTAATTTCAATTGATTTGTTTTCGCTTTAAATAAAAAGTCAGTTAATTATAGTTAAGTGTATTACACAAAAAAGCGTTGAGCAAATAATCAACAAAGGGAAAAAAAAAACCAAATATGTGATCGTCGACCGGATATTTTTGCCATTTTCCAAGAACAAAAAAATAGACACACAGAGGGACACGCATCAACATTTCGTCGATGCAGATTTGTAATATCGGACCCACCCAAAATGCAGATCGTGCGCTTTTATTTTGCCTGCGGAAAATGATGTTGATATCGAAACTCAAGTGATATGATAATAACTCTGATTCATAAATATTTATATAAATATCTTCTTTTTTTTTCAATTTATTTGTAAAGAGTGAGCAAATTCTTTTTTTTATTCTTTGATAAGCCTTTTTTTAAGTCAAACATTTTTGATGTTTACGGTATCCAAAGTTGTTGTCGCTATTGCGTAAAATAGTTCATACATTCGCAACTAGTACTTTTTGTTGAGGCGATATTTTGTCTTTATTTGATTATATTGTATATTCATGACACATACACACACAAAAAAAAGTTCCAAAGTTCTAATTCGAAGCGCAGTTTTTTTGAAATGGCCTATATAAACTTTTTTTTCTGGTTCAACGATTCGCTTGTATTCGCTTGAATCAAAGTAGTTCAAAATATCAGTTTTGTTCGTCGAACAAATATGTGCGGTATGGACGAATATTTTAAAATAAAATAACTTACATCATTTGATTGTTGGCTGTTATTAACGGTCGACTTAATAGCAAAAAAACACACACCAACAGTTAGTTGAATGGAATCCAAAACTAAAATTTCGATAGAACTTCGTTTCGATCATTCGGCATTCGATGATTGAGATAAAGGTCGTGGATTTTTTTATTATCGACAGATTATCATGACCAAAGATTGATTACGTCATCCGATATGTGTCGTCTCAGTCTAATAATATGAAATTGATTAAGTTGAAAAGCAGTAAGCGCCATGTAAAAGTTATAAATAGAAAATGAATAAAAAATAACACACACACACACAACACATATATATAGTGTTTCCTGATAAACTTTTTCTCTAAAAAAAACTCATGTATGGAGAACAAAAAAAAGCAGAGAGTGCAACTAATCGATTAACAGCTGTAGCTCGAGTGTTGTGTGCTTGGTCGAATGAATTTTTTTTGATGTAAATGTTGTAATCTTAGCAAATTACATGCTACATTGTTTCAATGGTCGACGATTCTTTTAGTCATCACACAACACACATGGACTACAAATCGGTCGTTTAATCGTTGTCGTTTTGCATAGAAATTATGTATCAACATGGTTTACACTCACTCAAATCATAATCCACTCTCTACAACTCATACCCTCAATTTAATTTTATTTTCAACGTAACCCTGTCTCTTTTTGCTTTTTTCTCTCTCTGAATTTTATTTTTTGGATTTCATTTCATGTTTTTAACGGTAAACATGGACTTTTTGCGTTTGCATTTCCCTTGATTTATGTCAATTAAATGTGGATTGATTAACTGATCGCGAATATACATTGTTTTGACGAGAGAGAGAAAGGGTAAAAAGATATATTCGTTTCTGTTATCGGATTTGTGAAATCCATCAAAAATTGTTAATTTTAAGTTAAGTTCAAAATCCAAAAAGCGATCTGTCATCACGAACGTGAATTATTCCGTTGAATGGTGTTTATGTCGTCGTTGTGAAGGTGTTGGTTTGCATCAAACACGACGGATTATCTAATCTAATATAAATGAAATGTACACAAATAAATAATTAGTCTGACATTTTGTTGGTGTTGTGGCACTTTTTCGGATTTGCAAACAATTTAACAACTTGTCAAGCCATATTTGATTGACGGATGTGTGTGTCATGTGCCGGCGTTGGTCACATTCAACGGCATGAATATAAAACAAACATAGTTAACAGCAGTTGCAGAACATATAAATTTTGCCAACCCGAAAAAGCGTTCACAATACATGTTTAATAAATGATTATTTAAATGCGACGAATTGAATTGCATTGGTGCTGGTTGGTCGCATTGACAGTTTCAAATCAATTGGGATTGCACGTAAAAACGGCCAAAACTTTTTCGAAACGACACACCAAGCAGACATACATATTCGGGTAAATAAAAAGAAGTACAAGATGTCAGTCATCTATCAGTAAAGAAAGTAGACCACAAACGTGTGTGTACAAATTGAATAGTAGTTGCATAGTTTCTGGTGTCCAGCGTTAACAAGTCAAATCAAAGGAGTTGTAAACACACGAATGAGCATATGTACGTGCGGTCAAGCACATGCAAGATGAAAATTACTAATCTTTTCTCTCTCCCTCTCGTTCGCCTCCCTTTTTTCAAGCTCCAAACACAAAGATTAAACCTAACAAGGAATAATTAAAAATCGCATAAAGCCAGTCCGGCAGACTAAAAGGCACTTTTTCCCCTCTTCTATGTGCGTATAATGATTTCAAATGCTAAGATATTACCAGATAGAAAGGGACGGGAGAAAAAACAAACAGAAAGTGAAAAAAAAAACAAATGAATAGTAAGTGTCACAAGGGGGATTGGAAGCAAAATGTGGCAAAGAGACAGAACAAAGAACGGCGTTCATCATTTACTTTGAATGTGAAAAAAAACTTGCGCCTTTTGATAAAATGCGCTATTTTTTTTCTGGATATTTTCGTTGGAAAAATGTACACTAATTTTCAAGGAATCCTCACTCAATTCACAATTTCTTTTTTTCTCTTTCTCTCGATCGCTTCGACCTCTTTCTTATTAACGAACAAATATACGCATAGATTTTGAATTTTTTTCTATTCGAATATGAATTTTTCCTCGAATCGCCATCGGCAGTTTACTGCTGTTGCTTCTTTGATGAAACGCTGTACTTTCATATCAGCTTCATATATTTTATTTTTCTAAACTTGGCTGTTATGTCATTTTTGCTCCTTTCGAGCGTGTGAGTGATTGTGAATGCGGCTGGGTCATCAATTTTTGTTTTCATTCCCTCTTAAGGACGAAAACCAAAGAAGAAAGAAACCATATATAGAAAGAAAAATTAAACATTGAAAAACAAAAAACTTGACTTTTAAAAAAACCATTCCACCATGCATGGATATACTACACTACTTCCGTGTCCCAAAATATTAGTTTCGTCAATATACTTCATTCTTTTTCAACATTTTTTGATAAATTTTGGCTGCATATATTCTATGGTATACAGCGCTATAGAGATAGGGTTAAACCCCGACCTCAAATGCCTGTTTAAACAGACTCCCCACCTTGGCCGTATTTATCTGTTTTCAGAATCATTTTGTCAGCGATTGAATTTAGATAAAATGAATTTTCGAGAACCTTTTTTTTGTCATCGAATCAAATTTGTCTGAAGATGACTATATGGTTCGTATATATTTCCACTATCAGCAATAACTTAATTATTAATAGTCTGGCGATAAATTCGCCTTCACACATAATTCAAACAAATTGATTGAATGGTTTTACCGAAAGAAGTGCACATTGACCCTGTCAATCATCATCGATTAATTAAATTTTATGCTTTTGATTTTGTTATTATTATTATTATTTTATTGAATATATAACCAGGAAAATGTGCTACATCCAGTTATCCAGTTTATTTGATTTGTGCGCAATAGTCAATATGTCACAGCAAATATTCATTAATCACCTTTGATGGCGACGGGGTTTTGGTTGTTTGTTGATGATGTGATCTATCGGCTACCGAAAAATCCATATTGAATGTATTGAAAGTAATATATCCAAAATGAAATGAACAAAAAAAAATCCAGAATAATTCGAAAGTTTCTGTTGGATGAAAGAATCTTATTAGCTCGTTGACGACGGAACTTTTTCTTTGAACAATCAATATGGATTGTTTCTGTTCAATTAAATCTCGGTACGAATGGTTGAAATTTTCTGTCGTCAAGTGCCTCCATCTCATCGTTTTCTCAACAGCCAAAGTTCACAAGTGCAATCAATCAATCACCCAGAGCTTTCAACCAAGTTCGGCTCACTGATTCTATCACGTTACCCATCAGTTTGGAAAAAAATGTTTTTTTTTTGCGTTTCGTCACAAGCTTACATTGGTGACAAAGCAATTTTTATTTTATTGTTTGCTTCTGTTCATCTGTTCATTTTTCACCTTCAAAACGGATTCCTCATTTGCACGATTGGTTTAATTACGTTTATTTCGTTTTTTGACACATCGTTTTATCGGTCCCAAGACATAGAATGCCAAACATCAAATGAATCGCTTTTTTCCGTTTCAGTAAACAACTTGACACAAAAAATACACATACCCTATACCATTCTTTTTGCTCGTATATTTTTTCGGGTGAAAATCGGAACATTGAAATGTTGACAGGAAATGCAGAAATCAATTTTCCTTTTGCAATTCCGATATCTAGAATAGCCATAGGTTGGTAGATAAGCAGAAGAGCATCATTCTTAGCACCGTCATTCGATTTATTCCCTTGAATCGCTTTCAATTTTCGAATTCTTTTTCATTGATTACCCGTTCGGCTCTGTGTAAACAGAGGCATTTTAACATTTTTGAAACGGTGTACGTTTCGGACAGTACATTCTCTTGAATGGATTGCAATCAGATTGAAAATAAACATGAACACAAAATGTACAATTTAGAAGTAAAATGAGAAGAAAAAGACAAAATCATTGAACACTTAAAATAAAAAAAAAAAAAAAAATGAATCCGACAGTGGTGGTAGATTAAAGTTTGAAACTGAAATATAGTTCCGTATTGCATGGAGAACTGATGACAACACGAATCATTCGATATAGACAGGTGCATCAATCGAGGGTATTGCACATTTTCATTTAAACGAAATAATATTCCAATTTCCGATTGTTACCTAGATTGACATAACTACATTGGTCAAATGAACAGTATTGATTACATTAGTTATGCACATTATAGTATGGTCAATGTTGTTGTTGTTATTTTTTATTTCGGTGATTTGTGTTATGCATTTGCACATGAACACGCATATTCAGTGTTGCGTATCCACAATCATTTAGCGCTTACGATAACCGAATGCCAAATGCTATTTATTGCCAATTGAAATGAGAAATATATTCGCCATTTAATGTGCAATATCATGAATGATTCCAAATATATATTGAAACGGATTGTAAAGTGAGCATGTGAATGCGAATGAGTAAATGAGTGTAGCAAAGCAATGTGAGTTGTGTAATCGCATGTAAACTGATAAGGTAATTCAATCAATTCAAGCATTTACCGTTTCTTATGTTATCGTGTGTTGGATTTGAACTAAATTCTAACACTGAACGATACGTATAAGTTTAAAATGGCTTAAAACCATATCCCACATTTTCCTGACTCCTTTATCCCATCTTCGCTCATTTCCCTTCTATCTATCTCTCTCATTCTCTGTTTCATTCTGTGTCAGTCACTTTTGCTCAGTTTTTTTCTTTTTACGCATATACTAGCTGCTTTCCATCGATCAGAAAGCGAAATGCCATAAAATCTATGACAATAAAAACGAAACTAATTAGTAAATTCCGATACAAAATTTTCCTTGTAATGGAAACAGCTTTTTCAATCAAACATGATGCGTTCTTACAGTGATTGATCCCTATGTTATTATTTGTAGAATGTATGCGTTGAAGTTATTTTGCTAGATGATTTCTACACATGAATGTGTAGGCAGTGAGTTATACTAAGGAGAGTAATGGATATACACGTGGTTAGACTGGCAGAATCAATGAACTGCTAGTACATTGGTATGTTGTCATTGATGATTGGAAAATGTTTTATTGAAAGAAAAACAATATAAAAAAAGAAGTACAGTGCATTGGGCCGTGGGTATATCTCACGAATTTTTATCAGGCTACGTGACTCACATGTCACATGTCACCGTACGATCTCTCTCTCTCTCTCTCTCTCTCTCTGTCATGTCATCCGCGCGCGCGTTTTCATACAGGCAGGTGTATTAAAACAAAGAAAATGTTACATTTACCCATTAACATATTTCGCATATAGATGCATTTCTCTTCTGATACATCGGCCAACTGAGTCTGTCAGTGTTTGCTCTAGCCATATAAGATTGCAAGAAGAAAAAACTGTCTTCTGACTGGTACGCATATGTTTGAAATGGAACCATTCTAGATATATTTACAATACAGAAAAATGCGTATTTTATTCAATAAAGCGAACGAAATGTGAATATTGAAAATGTGCGCTCATGTTAGATATCCGTACACGTACACGACATTTGACATTTTTACGTAATTCTATCTGGTTTTTAATCGAATGAATGTTGAATTAATGTTCATAAATATGTGGATTTGGACGTGCTTCAATGTATCTAAACGCGAATAAAACGGACGGTATCTAAAACATATGCCCACCAAATAGGATGAATCAGATGGTCGTTATACGGAAAAAAAGCTTAACATAAATCACAAAAATGTACACATTTTATATAATTTTTTTTTCTTTCATCACTACAAATTGAGTGGCTTTTGTTAATATCACTGATTAAAACATTTATACATGATACATATATATCATATATGTTGAATTCATTTTCAAATGAATGCCAGATGCATTGAGGGTTCGTTGAATTCGTTTGGTAATTGTTTTTGAATTTCTATCTGATGAGTGCATGCAGATTAAATTCTTGAAATTTTATCAATTATTCTATACATAGAATAATAAATAATAATAATAATTGCGATATAGAAGTCACGTACATATGAATTTATCTCATTTAAATCATGCCAATTTGATATATATTTGATAAGCACATCCACTTGATATAGAAAGCTTTAACCGGAAATGTTAAATGTTTTTTCTTTGAAAAACACTGATGATAATTTGAGATTCCATTTTACTTTTTCTCAACTAAACATACTTATCGTTAATTGTTTATTTATCTATTTTTTTCGCTTGTTAACTCAAACCAACAGCCACACTTGGTCGATACATACCTTAATATGATGTTAAACACGTTATCACCCTGGAATAATTTATGATTGCATTGCAAATATTTATTTGATGTTATTTTGAGTGGAATTTAATTTCAGCATACATCTCCCGCTCTGTTTCTCTTCTCATTCTCGCTCTTTTTCGATATGACTCTATGAGAACCATTTTCATTATTATAAAACAACGCACAATGCAATTTGAACCTGAAACTGTGCGTTCGCTATTAAATGGCTCGGCTAGAAAGTAAAGTTCGGATTTGTGCATGGGAATTGCTACATTCACTTTGACATGGATTCACTATTCTGTGTTCTGTATGCAGCAGCATCTGTGCGATACTGGATATAAACACTGATGATGCATGTGCCATGAGAAAAAGATAGAAAAAGCACAAAATGCCACGATTAAGTAGGTTCATTTGACCCAGTTCTTTTGAACATATACTCATGTTTGCTTAAATTGAAAAATAAATCTAATGCTAAGAATATTTTCGATGTAATTGCAACCAGTGTATGCTGACTAAATCTCTGAATCCATGATGTGGTGTAGCAAAAAGCCTGTCTGAGTTTGAAAAAAATTAAACAATCAAGAATCTCTCTCTTCTTTACGTTTTTCATCGGCAGCGATGTGGCTCTGTTATGAATTGAACAATCAACCACATAATTCAATTTAAGAAAAACACTGAAACCACAATTTTACTGCAATTTTTTTCCGATAGAAATTCGTATGATTTTATACCTTTTGAATAGTTTTCTTGAATATTGAACCACAATTTAAAAGAAGACCTATGAAATAATATTGGCCATTTGCATTGGTCTACGGGAAAATTGCGAAACAACTTCGCAAATGAATATTTACAAATATAGACGAATATAATTTGACTATTAGTTATTTGTTTCAAATTTAAAATACTCTATATAATAACTACGATATATATTTAAAATATTGGATTTTATAATATAAATTGTTTTCCAAGTTTTTTAAATTTAAATATTGGTGTAATATTTGTAAAAAATTGTACATTCGAATATGAACCAATGTTTGACAAATAATTACAAATAAATTGCACTTATATACATCGCAATTTGCCCCTAGGCATTGGTGAAATGCCTGTTCGGTCTTTCGACATCGAAAATTCGATGTTATGTTATTGTCGATGATTCAAGTATTGAGTTGAAAATGGTCAACTTTTATCAACGGTGATTTCAAGCGTATGACAGCGATTTTTTATGAACGTTGAGGTAACTATTATATTTTCAAACATTCTTTTAACGCTGAACTTTCACCGAAATTCGAAAGAGAACGTCACACATTGACGTAAAAGTAACAATAAATATATGTGGCCGTGATCGAAAAAATTAGCATTTTCGTTATCGGTTTTTGGTGTACGAAATATTTTATTTATTTTTATTTATTTTATTTATTCACCGTCTGATCACAGACTGAATTTATCTCAAAATTTGTACAATATCGTTTACAATGAAACACTACCCGATCGATACCCAGCTACCAGCCTTTTCGACTTCGGAGTAGCAGATATCGATTGTGTTCACTGTTAATTACTGTTTATTACTACATAAAAGTTACATTTTTCACCTATCAATAAAAATCACATTTTCCAATTTGACAATACTATTTCTAAAAATTTGTCTTGATGCTGATGCCAAAAATTGTTCTCTTACTAAGTTAAAATTTCTACAAGCCACGTAAAATGGTTGATTATGTGCATAGTCTGAAGGAAACGCTCTGACCCTAATTTGGATACATCAACTTTAACTATAATCATAACTGATAACCGTACTTTAAGACCACGGACCGGATGGGGGGATTGGATTAGTTCCCTATTACTACTAAGAATACCCCATAGCCACGAACTAACAGAAGCAACGAAAAAATGTGACTATCAGCGCCATATACTTTATGGTGCAGAAATGTGTAAACAATCAAAGCGCTATTTGTGAAACTAATACAATTTGATGTTTACAACCAGCAACGCTTATACATTTTGCCACCGGATTACATGGCGCCAATAGTAATGTTCTGTCACTTTGTCCCTATGGAATACCCCCACCAAAGATGAAGACCATTTAAATTTCCAAATGACGCTTCAATTTTTCTCGAGTTCCCTCCTCACGGTTTTCTGAAATAACTCCATCTCCTCCATAAAACGCGAACTTAAAAAAGTATGCACAAAATTCATTGTAAAGGCATTAACTCTCACTTTATCTTCTATTTATCTCTCTGTGGAATGTTCCATTCCTTCTATACTTTGGTAGCTCTTTACTTATGAAAGCGAAGTAGAGACAAAATAAATTATCGAAATGTCTTTTATTGATCTTAACAAATCTGCACAAATTAATGGCACTGTACGTAATGACTTAATGTAATCCCCCTCGATTTTCGAAGAAAGTTAATTAGAATCGAGCGAAAATTGTAAAATAGAAATGAAAACGATTGATCCATTTTCAAATATTTTCCCGTCGAATGTTGTCATTCATAGTTTTATTCCGAAATGATTTAAGATCATTATCTATCTTTTTTTCTCATCATAAACTAGAATGATGGAATGATGAGATAAGCGCATTTTTGCAAGCGTAAAACTGAAGTTCGCGTCGCGTCAATTCTCGGCTATAGGTAAAAAAAATACTGCAGAATTCATCTTAAAATTGCTGTTTTTTTTTTTCGAGAACAAAAATTGTGTCACTGCAAAAAATATCTTCAAAATATGAAAAGATGCATTTATTGTGATGAGAGTTGGTTCCGAAATTCGGTTAAAGTAGAAATTGAAATAATAGAACAAGGAAAAAAAACGACGCTAAAAAGCAATCTAATAGAAAATGCTGCATGCCTTCATCTTCGTCTACTTCTCAAGAAATTCAAAATAGCGTTACGATAATTTTACAGCAACAAGATATTATAACTAGAAAAAAATACGCAATAAGCAATTTTGTTCCAATTTTGTCGCTACTGAGATTCTTTAATAAAAAAGAAACTTTTTTTTTCGTTTAACTTCAAATTTGTCATAATATGTTAATGTTTTCTCCGATATTTGGGATCAGCCGTTACTATCCGATGTGACACAAATATATGTATATTTTTAAATGAAATGTTATGTTTTAATAAATGCAATCATCGAAAAATGAGCAAACTTGCAATAAACTATTCGCAACTACGTGTGTGATTTAAAAGCTGACCATTAACAAGATTTATATAATCCAAAAATGTGCCGTGAAGAATAATAATGGAGAAATTGTGCATGTTTTTCTTTCTTACTGGTCACACTTCAATTTTCCGATAATTTCTGCCATCTCTCTCTCTCTCTCTCTCTTTTGGTTTTATTTGCCTTTTCTGTGCACTATTTTCATACATTTGAAATGAGATTTTGGTTTTGTAGCTTCTAGTTGAGTTGAAAATTTGAACTTCAAATATACTGTGCAGCTGGCAAAAGGCGCGAGCAACGAGAGAAAATTAATCAAAAGCGGAAACATTTTATTACGCTTTTTAACCGAATTTTGAAGTGTAGATTTTCTTGATTTTGATCAGTAACTCTCTTCAGAAAACCAAACCTCTGACCTAAAAGTACTGTGTACTCAATTTTCTTGTTGGCAGCAGGAAGAATGAGAGAGTGACAGAGTAGACTGAGCATGAACGTTTAAATAATGGTAAAATTTAATGAAATTCATGCAAACTCTTTTGATAGGAACATTCGATGCGAATGACATGCGGTTGAATGAAATAAACCAAAATTGAAACAGAAAGTCATAGAAATTAACTACCAAAAGCTCACACAACAACTGTCAACGACGATTTCAGAGTAAATTTTACTCAC
Source organism: Contarinia nasturtii (assembly GCF_009176525.2). NCBI lineage: Eukaryota > Metazoa > Arthropoda > Insecta > Diptera > Cecidomyiidae > Contarinia > Contarinia nasturtii. Next base: position 138,529 of record NW_022197436.1, on the reverse strand, counting down.
AGTGTTGAAGGAACGATGTTGTGACTGTCTTTCAAATCTTACACGAAAAAGCTTTTATTATAACAGATCCAACGAATGAAAAAAGCACATAAAAGAAGAGAGGAAGAGACAGAGACAGATATATCAATGATTAAAGAAGATAAATAATTGCAGCACATTTGACGACTTTTAATTTGGTTTTAATGATATTTTCAACTATGAGATATTTGAATGCACATTATAAGATGTCGTATTTTAACCATAATTCATGGCTTGCAACGTGTGTAATTATTATCCTTTTTGATGGAAAATTAACGTATCTACACAGAGAAACGCATAAATTCCAAATATGTGGGAAATCTCAATATCATCTTATGTAAGGCGATGTCATGATCTATAGGTATTACCATCGGGTAATAAAGACATATAACCCAGAATACAATTGCGCTGACTAATTTCATGCTGAAGAAGAATTGCTTTGGTTTCATTTCGTTTTGGTTTTTTGTCTTATTTGAATTTTTGAGAGAGAGAGAGAGAGAGAGCAAGAGCGACAGTTGTCATTCTAATCAGCCTATGACCTCTGATTTGTTTGCACTTTGACTTCAAAATATGATATGATTTGGTAGCATATGTGCTTTTGCACCTGTTCGAAGTGAATTTGAATTGAATGTTCAATATAGGAAAGTTGTTTCTTCGTGAAATTTTCTTCAATCCCTTTCCGTTACGGGTTCACATTTCAACAAACACTGCGTGTCGATAACAACGGTGTGATGACTGATGTGGGACAAATATGATGCGTAAAGCAAAAACACCAAAACTGAACGAAATGAAACGTGAAAAAGGGGTTTCGCATACATATAATTTTTTTTTGTGTATGCGTGCACTTGGTTACATCGCATTCACAATTGATGTTCGTATCAAGATTAACAGTGGCATATGGTTGGATAGAAATGCCTTTTTCTTCTTTGCGCTAATGTCACGGTCACTTGATATTCCAAGTCGATTGGTCGAGTCACGTCCAAAATTTAGTGTTCTGTTTATTAAGTTCAGTATTCACTTCTTTATCCAAATAATGAATTAAATAAGCTTGGCCTTACAGAATAAAACATCTCTACGACCTACACATATTCACCAGATAACATGTATATAGTATGCACACACAAATGCCGACTATGTTTTTATTTCACGAAATAACAATTCAATATTTCCGGTGCGCTTCCAATTGTTATGGTTGTCTTTTTTTTATGAATACAACAATAGACGATTTCTTTGGATGTAGGACACAAAACAACCGACCACATGGAATAATACTGATAGTCATTATTCCTTCATTTTATTTTCTCGTCATTCAAACGTTTTCGACAATGTCACCATTTCTTCTTGCCGAATTTTTGCATTTCATACTTTCATCGGCCGAGGAACAAAAATAGAGAGAGAGAAATTGTATTCTTCAACTGAGTTGGGTTGTAGGCCGTAACAAAAGAAAACATCTAATAATCCAAACTAGGAATACATCACTGGCACATGTTTTGGTCAATTTCTGATTTTCATACAGCAAATAAAAAAAGCTCGTAAACTAAACCGTGCGTCAATATCCAAAATTAGCATGCGTTTGTCTGTGCGTGAGTGTATATTTTTGCGTGTATCGTTTACACTCATTCGAATTGAAACATTTGGAAATCTGTCGGTGAATTCAATCGGTGTGTGTATATAATAAGTCAATGTATGGCATATATTTTGTATTACTCACAATGAATACATTTCACTTGAATTGCGGTTGTATAACAATTTCATTTCTATTTTCTGACGCATTTTAAAAGCTTCTGTCGAATTATTCATTCAAATTATATCAAACATACATATGTTTCAACTTCAAGTTCTGCACAGCATTCGTTTGGGCAATATATTCGTATAATAAGTGTCAAAACTATGTGCAGTTCGTTATGCACACATAATTCGACAAGGCACACAAAATTGATCAAATTTAATGTGAATGCTTACTAGCTCTATTTATGGCACAAATAAATGTGTATTAGGGTGGCCATAGGCGGGGAGGGGCATTTTTAAGTGCGCGGATGATGGCAACATTTCATAGGGATTCCTCACAAGAGTCAGTTTCATCTAATGTCAGCAACCTCTAGCAAAAAAGAAAAAAAAAAAGATTATGGAGAGAGTGGAACTTTGACTCGAAAATCCTGAGCAAATTGAAATAATCAAGAGTCTCCATTTACCCGCATTTACTCGAGTATCACTTATAGTCGGCTTTCAACGCGACTCGATTCAAGAAGCGCCATCTATTTCACGCCAGGTTTTCATATATTTTTTTCTTGCAAATAAAATTGCAAAATTGTATAAATTGAATAAGTTTTGCAATAATAATAACGAAAATAATTAATAGAATTTATAATAAATAAAAAAAATTGAAAAAACACACAAATATTTTATATTATATGATTCACCAGAATAGCTTCACTTCGCGTTGTTTACGTTGTTTCTTTTGACAGGTATGAATGTTTGACAAATACATATTTTCTCCACGTAACCATCTCTACATGGTCTACAAGGCAAAGCTACATATCATATAATATAAAATATTTGTGTGTTTTTTCATTTTTTTTTATTTATTATAAATTCTATTAATTATTTTCGTTATTATTATTGCAAAACTTATTCAATTTATACAATTTTGCAATTTTATTTGCAAGAAAAAATATATGAGAACCTGGCGTGACAGAGATGGCGCTTCTTAAATCGAGTCGCGTTCAAATACATTGTCAATATACAACGTAAGTGATACTCGCATTTACTGATAGTTTTTGTGTCACAAGCCCAGATTATGATGTAAATTTTCTTTGACAAAAGAAGTTTCCGTGTATATTGGTTTTAAGAGTCACCCTAGTATGTATTTTTGAACTGACACACTGAATTCCATACCTGCCAAAGAATTTCATTTTGGCTATAGTTTCATTCTCAATTTTCCTCTTTCTCTTTTGCCCTCCCCCCTCTCTGTCTCTGTGTGTGTCACACACACACACACACCTTTTCTCTACTATTTTCACATAACAGGAACGGTCGTTTATTGATTGAGTCATCGAAACGGATTTATAGAATGGGATTTAATGAAAAATTGTTTGCATTTTGTTTGCCGTCACACTGCATTGTGTATATATATCATGTAAATACACAAAACCAGCAATGGCATAGCATGCACAATATGATGTAATATCAAATCGAAATGATAGGAAAAAATGAGGGAGATAGCGGCAGAACAAAAAAATGTAAAACATTTCACGGAAGACTAATCATAAAGGCATCTTTCCAAACATTCAAAAATTCCAAATCAAAAACGGCACAAAATATGTTGAGTAAAATGCCAGTTAAATTGTATTTGATAAGTAAAATGACAAAGTCCTGGAATTGTCCAACATACACATGATGTTGATGCTTCGATTCAAATATACGAGTACTATAAATCTGTATATATCTATGTATAGTATGACAGAGAAAGAGAGAAAAAAAGCATTGATAGCGCTAACCGTATTGTTTACGTGCATGCTATTCACACAGTACATTTCAACTTACAATAATTTCCCATGTTGATTTTCCATTTTGCATTCAGTTTCAGTGGTTTACATGATTTGAAAAGCCAAAATCAAGCGAATCAGAAACAGTTCAATGAGTCGCTCTTATTTTCAATGCATAAAGTTAGAAGCCATTTCAATATATAAGAGTCTATTATTTTGTCAACATTAAAAAAAACTAAACCAATTTTGTTTGAGGCAACTTAACGTCGTCTAGCGGAAATTTGCCATATTGTCGTTTCAATTATGGTGCTGTTATGTTGAGATTGGCTGCATTTAAGTTTCACTATCAATAACTTTTGTACATTTTCAATGAAACAAACTGATTCAATACATTCAAGGGAGAAATTTCTTTTTTCTCTCAAATCATGTGTGTTTGTGCTGTTTTAAGTTTAAAAATAATTTCTGATCGTTGGAATAACTGTTTGAACAGTTTTTTCGTTTAATTTTAAAACCCGTCTTCCGTTCAATCGAATGCGGAAACGCATAAAAAGTAATTGCTTTCCATTTTCAAATAATATCGAAATTGAAGCAATGAATGAGTTGGCTCATTTCGTCGTTGTATCAATCCATTTAAAATGAGTCCAAGTTTGAGCTTTTTACAAATTCTTTATAACAATTAAATGTTGGATGCTTTTATTCCAAGATCGATTTTCGGCGATTGGCGAGCCAACTAAAAACAAAGATGAACACAATATATCTAAATCAAGAGCGATATGTACAATGTACATTTGTTCTGGTATTTCGATTGACTTAAATAGATTGAATTTTTGCTGTATCCATCTGCTATTTGGACGATTTCCTCGTTTTTCGAGATTTTACTCTTTATATCCTCCTCTCTCTCTCCCTCTCTCTCTCTCCCTCTCTCTCCCTCTCTCTCTCCCTCTCGCGCGCGATTTTTCTCATTCTCAATCTTTTGGTCTAATTAACTAAATGCCACCAATTCAAAAACTTTGGCGAAAATTGAAAAAGAGCCGAGAGTGTCTTTTCCAATTATTTTACTGAAATAATACCATTTAGCCAATTTTAATGGTTATTCACTTAATGTTGTTGCATTTTTAATGGTGTTTTGCCAATATTCATATAAATTTGTTAAATTTTCAACTTACAGCGTTTCCGTTTTAAACTCACGCAGTTCATGTTCATTTCGGCATCGGCTCAAATTGATAAAGTTTTACGCTTAATTTGATTTATTTTGCATAGATAGACAGAGAGCGAGAGAATGAGCGAGAGAGAGTGAGAGAAAAATTGAAACAAATAAGAAATAAAAGCGAATATTGTGCTGTAGAAGTCATATTGAGTTGGATCTTGGTATCAATTTGAAAATGCACAGCAGGTACCAAAATCAGTTCTCTTATCCCGAATTGTGATTTGAAAATGGAATACAAAAAGTTTAGCAAAACCAACTGAAACGAACGGTTATCTGTTTATTAATGCAAGAAGTGAGAAAAAAATCTAAACATCACATATACACAGCGAGCGAGAGAGAGAATTGAGTCTAGTGAACAGATTGCGACAGTGAACATATTGTCGGCCATTGCATCTAGTATCGTAAAGAGGGCGATAGGAAAGAAAGAGTGTACAGAGAAAACTTTTCCATCAAGAAAGAATTATAATGTATACCCGCAGAAACTGATTATTCGTCGTTTTTTTTCTTTCTTTCTCTCTCTTCAACGTATGGCATATTTTTCATAACCACCACGTTATTATGCAAGTGTGCTTGATTCACTCAGTCTCTTCAGAGTCAAGTATTATACTCCATAGCATTGGCTGAGCAAGCTAGAGTGAACGAAAAAGGCAGTGCACTGAAGTTATAATCTTATGGTTTCAACAAAGTTGCTTACCATTGTGCTATGATGATAGAATTCTTGATATTGAAGGACAGAAGAATGAGCAAGAGAGAAAAACGGTTCGAAAATTTCGTTTCAAGTCATGCACTTTTCGATCCGATTAAGGAAACAACGCCTGTTTACTATGTATGCGATAACCGATCAGATTATGGCTACTAAGTGCAACGTATCGAATGAAAAAAAAAAAAAAAACACAATGAGAAAGTGAGACGGAGTGAAGTTATTTCAACAGTGCTGTTCGAAATGATGATGAATCATTGATGATTATTTATACCATATTTTCTCTCGTCATTTCTTTCATATGTTCAATCTTTTTCTCAGCATTATATTCGATGAATTTAACGCTTGGCCTTTATTATTGCACTCGAATGTGTTTGCCATTGAGATACAATGGTCTTTTCGAAGGAATAACAAAATGGAACTCATTGAAAACGACTTGATTATGTGAAAAGTGTGTGTATGCGATATTAAAGTGCAATAAATGTATAGAAGAACGGTGCCAGATTTTATTTTATGTCGATCCGGATTCCGACCAGATGTGCTCTAAATCCGGCCGAAATTCAGAATCCGGTTGAAAATTGTCAACTGAGAATCTGAGCGAAATTCATTTTGTTTTTCAACCAAAGCATAAATATTGTGCTCTTCTGAAAAATCACTTGATTTTCAATGTATGTTTTCATAGTTTTTGAAAAAGTCGAACTTGACAATATCAAAAATATTAAAAAACTAATATTTTTGACAAGAAGTTATTTGGAAAAAAATATGAAAAATGTAAGAAATCCCGGCGAAATCCGGGCGAACAGGGTTTGTCTCGAAAATCCGGGCAATCTGGCAGCTTTAATATAGAAACTCATTATTTCTTTAATTTTTGGAGTGTTCTATTATAAGGTGAACTTTTAAGTTAGTTGAATATTTTATGAGTCACATGTATATACAGCTAGTGGCAATAAAATCAAAATTAAAACAATTAAAAATAGCACACACAATGATTGGATAACGAAACGTTCATTTCAATCTGGAATACGAAAGGCGTACAGAATTCACAAAACGAAATGAACAACATTTTGAAACATGATTCGGAAAGTAAAACAAAATCAGAACGGTTTGTTCATGATATTCAATTTAATTCTCTATTTTTGGGCTACAAACAACGAAGAGGGATTAAAAGGGCGTGAACGATGATGATAGTCAACGGGTATCAGTGCTGTGCTCTTTACTGTAATTATGAAATGAATAAACAATAGCAAAGTATTTTTGGTTCTACAACCATTATTGTCAAAATCTATAACCGATCGTTCAATAGGAGAATGGGTTCTTGTCGAAATTAGACGAATACATGTAAATGTGTTATATTCATAAAATTCATTTGTTCATATATTCGATTAAATTTCAAGTCAAAATTTTAATTTTAATTTCAACGAATTCAAAGAAACTAAAAGTTAAACATTTGAAATCAATGAGATTGTGTTTGTTTTTCTCTATGCTAGCATTAAGTTCAACCAAGGGGAAAACCACTTAAAAGTCATAATTTTAAAACAATTTCAAAGTAATTGTAAGGCAAAAGTAATTTCTTGTCAAAAAATGAAATTATTTAGACTTTTTCGTAGGGTTTGTTCCTCTGAGGAGGAAGAATGGTGAGGAGGAAAATGAGGAGGAGGAGGAGGAGAGCGAGGAGAATCCTCCTCCTCAAGTGAGGAGGAAAATGTTTTTAGCTAAAAATGACATGTTTGTGATAAAAATAGCCCTTTGAGCAAAAAAAAAAATTCTTCCTCGCTCTCCTCCTCCTCATCAGAGGAACAATCCCTGCTTTTTCGATCAAATTTTTTGAGTGATTTCCCCCTTGAGTTCAAAACTGTGTGCACATTCAAAAGGCACAAAGAATAGAATTTTACGTAAATTACAAGCCGAGCTTCTTCAATATATCGAGTAATGAATGCGTAAAAATGGTATGGTTCCTTTTTCTATTCCATTAAAAATCGAGTAGTGAGTTTAGTGTATGAAACAAAATAGCGCCGATGAATTGATCTAATTTGTTTCATATAGAATGCTTTTTGGTTGAATTGTTTCAGACCATTGTTAAATTTTGTTCTGAAATCGAAAACCTATATTTTAAAGAATTTCACATCCATAAGCATATCATACACAAAGAACAAAGTAGTCAACAGAGCATTTTTTTGTCGAAAAGTTGGGCATGTGCATGTGCATGTACTTTGGCATGTGTATCTACCTCGATCTGATTTCATTTTCACCGACCATCGGAAATTGTTGGCAGAATTCACAAAACAATAAGATGTAACACATTCTCTGTGTCTTGTTTTTTTTTAAAGCAGACATAAGCCAGTCTCTCAGTAGCATAAAATTCCGTTCGAAAATAGTCGGAAAAATACTTTCGGTTCGCTTTGAAAGGCACTCAAAAAGTATGAAACGGGTTGCTGTTGTTTGAAATTTCAATAGAACATTTGATCAACTCTGTTGCATTAAAACCCAACTCATTTAAAACTCCCTCGAAATTCGCATAATTTTTTTTCACGTAGAACGATAGACAAGCGAAACACCAAATAAATATCATGGTTTTATGTTCTTCGAACAAGATACAATGAACGTGCTTTTTTCGAATGATTTCAATGATATTTTTTCCGAGGATGATTTATTATTATTCGTTCATGAAACTCAGAATATTATTGGACATTGGTGGGCCCAACTTTCAGAGGGTACCAATGACCCTTTTTTAAAAAATTTGGAAAATTTGTTCAATTTTCCTGGGTTTTTTTATGAGACAAATTCTTTCGATTTGCCGGGTTGATTTTGGCGAAAACTCTCTTTCCGCCCATCAAATTTGAAGCGAGTGGAATCAAAAACTTCTTCAACAATTTTTCTGAGACGGAAGTTCACACTAGATAGAATCGACCTTTTATCATTATATGACTCTAAAAATTTGGACACCATTGTCTCTGTGTATGGTCGCAAGGGACTTCATCATCATGGAATGCACTTTAGCATATAAAAAAATGGTTTTGTGTTAAGTGGTCGACGCTAGTTTTTTCCTAACATGGCCTTTCACCATTGAAATAAAATTGGGATTATACACATACACATAACATAAAAACTATTTGACATTTTTATACAAGACAATAGAATCACTAGAGAATCAATTGCTTGTGATGCAATTGCACATCACAAAAGCACGTACGCATAGCACATTTGAAGACATATGCATGTTCAGTTGTACATATCATATGTGACTCGATATATTTACATATTTCTCATGCTTCTTTCTTTATTTACTTCCTCTCTCCCTCTCTCTCTCTCTCTCTCTCTCTACCATTTTCAATTTATACTCTCAACCTTAGCATTATATAAGTAATGCGGAAATGAATATTCCGGATACAAGTGAGTTCAAATGGAAACTGAAGTATTTTGCGACTAAACCAGAGTACAGAGAGAGCATTTTCAAATGTATTCATAACTATGCAATTTATGAACTTTCTCTCATTTACACACTATCTAGCAACATTCAAGAATGGAATTTATCAAGAAACCGTTCTCTGTTGTATTACAATGAGATTCAGAAATAGACGAAATGGTTCAAATATGAAATAAATTCCCACTTGTTATAAATTCGGAAAAAAAAATCGCTGAGAACCTTTTTCGTGATGAGAATTATAAAGTTGTGACAAAGTATTATATGGTGGCGTTTTTTGCTAATGATACTGATCTTTATTTTTCGATGAAATGGATATCATTATGAAATGGAAAAAACCACATTCGCATATTTTATAAGATTCTTTCTGTAACGAATCATTTGTATGAAAAATTCCATGAACATATACCATATCAAATGTAAATGTAACACAATAATTTGTGAAAAATGCAGAAAATCAATTGTGTGCACAGAGATGTACACTGTACATTTAACACTCTGCATTCTCCATTTTTAACGGATGAAGAAATTATTGAGTTTGAAAAAAATCTCACACGTATAAGAAAATCTCTGTTGTAGGGCTGGCCCAAAAACTGAGGTGAACCGCACAGTGTGAAAACTCCGTGAATATAATTTGTACATTTCGTGGGGCTTAATTATAATTGTAGCGATCGAAAAATTACGAAATATTTATAATATGAAACTTTTCATAAATTTTCTTATGCGATGAAGATAATTTGAGATAAAGTAAGATTTTCGAAAGATTTTGATTTTGAATCTAAATATGAAAATTTATTTCATTTGTTCAAAGTTCGGTAACCTATTGCACTTAGGATGCACTCCACCTTAGAATTATTTGAGCAAAGCAAAATTGAAACATCTTATAAATTATGTTATTTAACCCTCTAGTGCATAGCCCTGCCTTTAGGCATGGTGTATAAATTATTGTCTAAAATATATAATTTAAAAAAAAAAGATTTTATTTATGAATTAAAATACATTCAGTAGGGTTCAGGCTTTCATTTTCCGGTCATTTGACAACTGGATGTAAGTCGGTTGTTTAATTATAAACACGGTTGTGCTCGAAAACAGAAATTTGACAAAAAAATTATCATTTTCTTTGTTTATAGCAGTTTTACTGCAGTTTAAACAATGGTTTTGATTGTTCTCGAATTTTGTCAATAGCATTTTTTGAGAAAACCATGCGATTTTTTGAATTTCGATTATTTTTTTAAGGAATTATAAACCAAAACAATCATAGAAAAATAAGTCTCATGTTGAAAAAAAATTAATGCATTAGAGGGTTAAGTCTAAGCTCGGGAGTACGTCGCAATAAAAATGATTATTTGATTTCATAGAAAAAGAAAATCAATTCTGTGAACGTGTTGAGCTCTATCATGGCATTTATAAAACTTTTGACTCGACCGTTTTTACCGACTTTTGAACAGCCCTATGTAAAAATTTTGTTAAATTTGAGTTGAACAAACTAACAATTTATTACATGAAAAACTGTGCAGTATAAAAGATGCGTTTTCCATGGTTTTTCGTTTCCTTCCCTATATGAATCTTTCTTCCGAATCGGAAGTTCCGATTCATATCATAAGGGTGATGAAAGCAAATATATTTAAAAGGAAACTCTTCTATTCAATCAACAAATTTTACTCAACACACATTTATTGTTTGCATTACGCTTCCTTTCAAATATTTCAAATTGTGATAACCTAACAAAAACTTATTCATTCGATTTTAGTTTAATAGAACCCTTTGAGTGCCATTTTGCCACACATTTTAAACAGAGTCAATTTCTCTTTTTTTGACCTAAGAAATATTTTCTTTTTATCATATGCACGAAAAAAAAAAACTAAATTCCTTTCGGCGACATATTAGCCAAAGCTCACCAGTTTAGCAAATTAATTGAGAATGCATTTTAGCCGAAGAGATAAGAGTAAGTTGGCACAATATAAAGATACAGAATGGAAAAGCGGAAGGGAGTGGAATCTTTTGATGAAATTCCTCTATTGCTCAAAATAATATAAAAATAAAAACACCTGCACTTGTGCACGTATACGGCTTATTTTTTTTTTAATATAATGGAAATTTAAAAGTTTCCTTTTGAAGTTTGTAAATTCTAAATAGGTCTGTTATTTAAATTTCGTATCAAAAATGTAGTGCTACCATACAGTGCCGACAGAAAGTTTGGAACCACCTATAAATTGTATTTTTTATGGTTTTTTGTATTACTCAACTCCAATTCAGTTCTAAATATGGAAACTCTGTCCTAATCAGATAATATATTTGGATTTTGTCATTTTTAGTCATGGTAGTATTTTTATACCTATAACAATCACTTCTATTGTTTTCACTCCGTATCATCGCCGAACGTTATCCAGATGAGCTGAAATATCCAGATGACAAAATCCAAACATATTGTCTGGTCCTAATGAATATTTTGAATCGAGAATTTTGCCGGCGTTGGTCATTTTTGGTCAAAATTTAAGCATGACTTGAACGAGCCGTCGAATACAAAAGTTATATGTAACACCAGACATGTCTTAAGGAATACATGTGAATTTTTTTTGATATTTTGGGAAACGCCAGCCGTTTTTTTTATGCTTCATACCAAAAATCACCTGTACTCCGAAATTTTGGATGTCAGTTTCAGTAGAAAGTATAAAATGTCATTACGGAGTAAACCAAAACCAACTTTAATTATTTTTTATGACAAAATACAGATACACGAAATTTTCTTCGTCAATGAAAAACAAAAATGAAAGAAGCACTATTTCACAAAATGCCATGAAGCATGCACCATTGGGAAATATGCGAAAAAAGCATTTATTTATTTTGTTTGAAGATGCAAATCACACTTGGAAAATGGAATATGTTTGTGCTGTTTTTTTCCCAAATAAACCGCGATAATTCATATTGCAGTAAAGCGAATGCATTTTTCTTCAGAAGTTTTTGTTACCTCTTTGAATAGTAGTTTTTCTTATAATCATGCCATTGTTGGTTCATTTAAATGAAATTTATATCTCTTTAATTCGTTTTAGAAGTACAAAATGTTCACAAATGTATCATATCAAAAAAGAAAAAGGCTTTTTAAAGTAGAAAAAGTATCATATTCACACATGCCGGCACATTCAAGGTTCTCTCCCTCTGTGTGTGGAAAATAGGGGCTGGAGACACTGTTCTTTTTTTCGTTGCATATATAAATTCTATTATGATGTTCCTTTATCTGCATTTTTTTGTCCCCATTTCAAGCACCATCGCGCATGAGAATACATTCATTTTAATGGACAAAAAATGAAGCGCTTTTTGCTTCATCATTTTTTTTGCTTACTTAATATATTGCTGTATAATTCTTGGTAGTTAAGCACCATATACAAACAATAATATTATTTGTTTTTTGTAGCGTCATTTCATCATTGGTCAGAGTCGAACGCGCTTAAATTTATTTTAACCACTTAAGGGAAAGACGAAGTTAATTTTCTGCAGTGCAAAAAGAACTGAACGCAAACGTTTCGCAATAACTGTTGCGGTTATCTTGCAACACTTCTCTGAGTGGTATAATCTTTTTTTTTCTTTAACTCTTATGATTGCATTTTTCAACATTTCGGTGAGCATATTGCTCATGTTCTATCAAGCCGATTTTATTGCGTCCGATTACGTTTTTTATTAAATCTATTACGTATAGAATTGGTTTTTTCTTCAACGCCTCTTACGTGCCAATACACGACATAGATTTAACCACCATAACTTTTTCATTCAAGTTTCTATCGCCATTCAATACAACTATGGCCATTGCCACATTTGCACCATTCCATTATTTGTATAACCATTGCATTGAACCCATATAGTGCATCTGCATAAGTATCACTCTTCCATATGTTCATTTATGCAAAATCAGGGACCTTTTCACCACTGGACACCAATTCAGAGTTCATCTCAAGTGATTATGCGATTACGAAATGCTTCATACTATCTTGCATAAAAGTGCAAATATTTGATTTTAATGATTTTAATCATTAAACATCGTCCAGATAAAATACTTTTATAGCAATATGGGCAAGCACATCTATAAAGACAATCTATTTAAAATAAAATTATATTCATCGTTTTTCTTTCTGAAATTAATTAATAAATAAACAATTCAAGAAAGTTGAAAGAGCTTCGTTAAGAATATCTTCGACCCAGTTTTCCAAAAATGTCAAACAAACTTTTTGTAATTTGAAACGCATTCTTTATTCGATGCTATCGATATTTCTGGATCTATTAATGTCGACGACTGATTATATAAATGGAAGATTTTATGAAGAAATAACAAAACGATTTTTCTTTTTCGTAAATTGGTATGGATCATACTCGATAATTTGGATGCTTTAAGAAATGACACCTAACACTCTATACAACAGAGCATAGCGTCTGATGACGTTATCACTAATAAATAAATCTATTAGAATAATTTAATCATTAATTGTCACAACATCGACATGTACCAACAACAAACATTCAAAAGCGCTTAATACCATTCGGCATGTGGTCGATTTTGAAACGATGCACCTACACGATTTCGTAAAATCTTTTCTTTCCAGACATGTACCGATGTCCGAAATTTATCGTATTAACTATTCTGATGGATTTATTTATTGCTGATAATGTTATCTAACAGTATGCCCTATTGTTCAGCCTAGAATTGTTATTTTTATTTTTGGTTCGGCAATGGTATGAAAGTGACACTTAACTCTTTTCTTTCACTTTTTCTATCAATTACATTCTTTTCTTAACAAATATGATTTAAACAGATTCAGTGCATTCCAAAAATGCATTTGGAAAATTGAAATCCCAATATAGTTTGAAACCATTATTTCGATTACTTTAAACATATGTCACTTCCTGTTTTTTTTTTTTTGCCAAAAATTAAAGAATAGCTGAACAGTCGAAATAAATACAAACAGAACTTAGGAGTATATGTCCTTTGATAATATAAAAATTTAGGTTTCAAATATGAGACGAAGTCCTCCTAGAATCATGACTAAAATCATCTTTTTCGTTCAAGACATTTAAATGGTCAAAAATACCAGTCTGACTAGATCATCAATTTTTTATTCGATAGAACTTGTAAAAACAAATGGGCATTATTGTAAAAACAAAAACCAACAAACGTTGTAAATTCAAAAACAATTATGTTTGGTGAGCTGAAGTTTTACCATATTCAAATAAAGAAAGTTTACATGAGTGGTATGCTGATATCACAAGTGTGGGGGGGAGTTTTTAACAATTAAAATTTATACGTATTTAGTGTAAAATTTGAAATTTTACCAATTTTTGGTGTGTTAAATTTGGATTCGAAAATAAACTTTCCATTTGGTCTCCATCTCTCTTGGCTACAACACACACATAATCGAAATAACGATAGCTTCATGGAAACATTGAAACTTATAAGTTTTATATGTAACCTAATAAAAGACGACGGAAAAAAGCTACATACTCAATCTTCGGTTGTTTGCTTCATTCAAACTAATATGAATTTTTGAAAGTTTGAAATAAAACATGTTCAAAAAGTAACTTAAAATTGATTGAAACTTTTAAAAATAGATGTGTACGTAAATATCAATTGACATGAATATATTATTGAAATGTCCTTTAAAAAATGCATACTATTTTCATTGACGAATCGAATCAGACTATTGACCTAAGTCATTTCGCTCAATAGCTTTGACCTTAATCTATCGAATTTTCGCATACGAATTATCCCAATGTCACTGTTTCGATGTTTATCGCATTCGCCAAATATGCAATCACACATTTTGCGGTCTAGCTTAGTTAACATAACACCTTAACACGGCTGACATACACCCATTATCCTTATCGTATTGTGCGCCGACGCCCATTTCATTGTATTACACTGGATTATATCGTATGGATTTCAATGTTTCCAACTAAAAAAAATGTTCTTGCCTCTGTCGATTACTATCATTATCCGATTTGATGCTCGAATAGAAAATAATTTGATGCCTCTTTTTTTTCCCGGAATTGAACGAATTGTGCGATTCCATTCACTCGTCTTTGTTCTTTTCCAAATGTATTTGAGAGTTGAAGTTGAATATATTATGAGATGCCATTATCGTCTATCAACAAAGATATGTTTTCTGCATTTTACCAGAGCTTGTCTGATTTAAGAGAGAGACTATCTCCACTCATACTCACTAATACAGTGTCATCTACACCAAAACAACAACAACCATACGCAAAATGAACTAAAAGCAGCAATAACAACAACAACGAAAAAAAAAAACAGAAATCGAATCATTTGTAAATTGACGTCAAAATCAACGACCTGAATGTTACTTCATTTTTCTTCCTCGAAATTGACACAAATATTGTACTTGTTCTCATTCACATAACTCTTTCACTCTCCCATTGTGCTGTCTCTTTCGATTTCTCTCACACTCTCACTTCGCCTTTTCCGTTACGTTCGTTATTTCTTCTACTATGGGCGCTTTTATGCAGCATAAACTGAATCCATTCATCGATTGTAATGTACAAAAAAAAATGAAAACAAACGAATGCTTTTGAAATCTGAAGAGACAAACAAAACTTTATATCGACACAAATGTTTTAACACAAGAAATCGGTTTAGCATATACCCGGATGCTTGGATACGACACAATAAAATACGGATCGATCGCCGAATGACGACGATGATGAAAAGCTCAACCGAACAAAAATAGAGTGTATTGAATTTTTTCCCACTCTCTCTCTCTCCCCGGCTCTCTGCTTTTGCCTTTCTCGTCGGCGATAACATTTTAGAATCTGTGCCGGGATTTTTATGACATGACAACAATTTTTGCGGAATTTCCGAGAATTGGATTTCTTGTCCATTTTCATGCATATTTTTATAATAAAATCCCATACACATTTTCAAATCGTGTGCTCACAACTTCTAATATACGTTCTCCCCGTTTGAAACTGGTATATAATAATAATTCGGATATATCTAAGTTACATGCTGTTCGAATATATATCTGAATTAATAGTTTTTTTTTATTACGTCAGTCTTGGAAAGAAAAAAGTTTCAGACGCTTTTTTTTTTCATTTGCATGCGAACCAATGCGATGCCCAAAAATGTATATATGTTCTAAACGTGAATTTCAGTTGAAATTGTTCGCTCTCTGTTGTACCAAAATTCATTCGCTGGTCTTGTTTCCACCTGAGCCACTTTCATTTTAAGTGATTGCACGCTTTTTGTATGTGTATACATCTTGCGCATTTTCAATGCAAATATCAGTATTTTCGAGCATTCACAGATTCTCAGTTCATACGAATAGAATCTGCAATTCCAATTAAAGTAAATAATAATATTGCATAAAATATCTTCTGCTAAAATTCACTCTGATGGCTGAAACATTACAACTGAAATTTTTAACCAACCAAATATCCACATATATATATATATATATATGTGTGTATGCGTGCATAGCGCATAACATTGCGTTATAAATGTATATTGTGCATTTATTTAGTGCAAGAATTCAATTTTAGTATGCATAAAAAGCAATTTAATACCACAAAAACCGATTGAACAATTTTCATTAGGAGCGAACATGAGTTGGTTTGCTACTGCATTAGCCGAAAAATGAGTAATGAACAATGATGAAACAATGGCAAATGCTAAATTGCATACCACCATGACGGTCCGCAAATTTACATTCGAAACTTAGCCAACATTTTTTTGAATTCGCTCGCGTCAAATATGATTTATGACGAATTAAGTGAAATTTGTGAAATAATTTGCGACAACAGGTCACACTGTCACAATCTTCACTCTTATAAACGTTTTAAATATATTCACACTGAAATTCATCATTTTTATTGCATTACTGCTGTTGATAATAAATGTAAAATGGCATACCATAGGAAGAAAACCGCATCTATCCATCAGAAATGAAGAAAAATAAAAAGAAACTATAGACTAAACAGTTTCGAATGGTTGAAAATTTAGTTTGGGGCGGCAGACTTTATTTTTTCAAATGGTCACAAAAACAGTGTCACTCAATTATAAACTCATCTTACTTTGCTGAACTGGCTTATTTGAAAAGTGAATGCCAACCTAGGGGGTAGACACTAGATTTGTAACTTGAAAAGATTTGTTTATGAAAATATGAATAAAGATTGATAAAAAATGTTTAAGATTGGTGAAGATCGGTAAAATGAGATATGATTGCAATTCCTAGAGGGTAGACACATGGAATATTACTTGAGATATTCACCGAAATTGAAGGTATTCTTGGTATTCTCAGTTTTAGACGAAATGTCAATGCATTCAGCAACGTCTCACAATGTGCATACATGAACTTTTTCAACGCTATTAAGTGTATTATTTCAATTGGTTTAATAAATGCAAAAACAATTTTGATAAAAATGACAGAAAGAAAACAGAAAAAATTAAAATAAATTTCGAAATGGTGAATGTTAAAACGAAATGGAAAAAACTTGAAATCTTCATTACCGATATCAATTTGACATTTGATAATTACGGTATTCACATTTTTAGTACAAGTAATCTTCAAATAAGTAAGTAATTGTCGTATTTGAAAATAGATGGTCATTATGACAATTCATTGGTATTCATTCATTCTCTACTGTGTCTACCCCCTAGTGCAATTCATTGAGAGAGATTTGATTAACAAAGATTGGTGAAGTGTCTATCCCCCAGATGCCAACGACCAAAAATATTTCAATCAAATTTCAAACTCGGTTATATTTGATTTGGTTCAATGGAATCATAACGAATGTTGATGCATTTGTTAAAGAGTCATTAAATTAGTTCCAGAAAATCGAAAATTGAATTTATTTTCATTACACAGCGATACATACCCATATAACTCATTTGCGGAGTAATTTTATCGATGACGGGACTGTGCGGAGTTCAGCGGAGATAGCATGCAAATGCTGTGTGTACGAGTGCAACAGTGTTCTTTGCTGTTCATAGATTTATTTTGTCCAATCGTACATCTTAGTAGCCGTACACACAGCTAAGTTACTAATCATCTGCGTAAGAATGATACACATAGAAGTGCTGTTACCCTCGTACACACAGAGTTTGTATGTCATCTCCGCCAAACTCCACACAGTCCCACCACCGTCAAAATTACTCCGCAAATGAATTATATGGGTAGTAACGAATTAACATTCCAATTTGTCGGATCCACTTGGACGTCATCCATTTGATCTATTCTTCAAAATAATATATTTTAGCCACATTTCACGTTTAATTTTAAAAAAGAAAATATGAAATCATCATTGTTCCTTTGTTACAAATTCAAACGTACATCGAGCATACATATTCATTTGGCCCGGAAACAATGTTTGTTCGCTGAAGGCTAGCAGACTGTGTGAGCCAAATGAATATATTCATTCGACGTAAACGACCGCGAACGAACGGTTGACAATAACATTCTGAAGTTGGCAATTTAGAGGCTAAATCCACTATGTTTCGAGCCTTCACACTCAATTTGCGGATGATTTATTGCATATAAGGTGTCCAGGCATGAATGATACAAATTGATCCCGTGTTATGTGGAATACTGAAATAGGTACATACAATTATTGTTGACGTGATAATAAGACCAACGCGAGTAGTACGATATATGGACGAATTTGATGGACGGAATAAAAAAAACGGGTAGTGTGAAATGAAACAATTGTACAACCTTTAATTAAGAGAGATTGTGCATTATGGATGATTAGATTCATGCAAAACATTTAAATTATTATGTGCATAACATGAAAGCGTTCGATTCGGTTTTGTACGATTTGTAATTTATTTGATGAGAATGCAAATCAATTCAAAAGATATCTATTTACAAAGCAGTGAAAATTGCACATCAAACAAATGAGATGAGAATTTACATGCAGAATACAAACCAAATATCGTCAAAGTGCGCAATTTTGTCATGCAGAAAGGCAAACGTATAAACTTTATCATGATTGAAGACTTTAAGTTGTTTGAGACGTAATATGTGTTAAGCTTATAACATTATTTGAACTCTGTGTGAGCAAATTTGTACGACAAACAAACTTACTTTACGCAATACGATGAAATGCAAACAAAGCGACTTCGAATCACCATATATTAGTCAGAATATTGAATTTTATTTACGTTTATTTGAAAAAGTTTTCCCATTAAAATGCGACTAAATAAAACAAAAATCTATAAATTAAAAAGAAAAACACCACACACATACATACACAAAAAAAAATGAAATTAAATAACAAAATCAACAACAACAATTGACAATACAATAAACAATCAGCTTGAATTGTATTTCAATTATTTGATCAAACATCATTTAATTTCCAGGAGTGCTGCAAATGAAAATGAAATGCAACCCAATGTCAAATAGGTGAATATTAATTGATGAGCATGGGAATAAAATAGAATAAAATGGCTTTTCATCATCAGCCGATAAATATGTGGTAACTGGAATGCGAGAGATAAATTGATATACATCATGGCATTATTATGCATGTTTGTAATAATGCCAAAAAAAACTACAAAACTCCAACATTCATATGTATGGCATTGGACTTGGATATATTGATGCGTAAACGGTCGGATATATGTTCTATATTCATTGTGCATTGTAACATATACTTAAAATGGTGGAATTGTATATTATTTGCGAACATTTTACATAGTAAATTTTAATTTGGAATTAGAGCGAAAATGTTTACGCTCACGACTCTTTTATTCCTCCTCTCAGATCAATACACATATGCACACAAACACACGTAATCAGCCCATTTCCAAACGATTGATTTCAATTTCGGCACGCGATAATGTACAATTGCAAATAGCACAAACCTAGGGGTTTCATTTACACAAACGCCTGCCGGTCATTTCGTAATTAGCGCATTTGTAACCACAGACATTCACCAAACTACCGATGATTTGCTTAATATTTAGTGTCCAGAACGAGATTAATTGGTTTAAATACACGTTGTGGCTCCGATTGGGGAGGCTCCGATTTTTTTTTCACTTTGTTTATTTTTTTGTGAAACTCACATTTTTAACTGGTGAGTCTTTTTTGACTCAGTGTGTCCAGGAGTATTGATACTTATCAATCTGTGATAACCAGATTTGAATACAAACATCACCGCATATTTGTCATATTAGTAAAAAGTGAAAGTAGCCCCTGTGTACAAACAAATTCGATACGTTTCGCATTAATTTCCAACCGTAGTGTTTTCGGTGCGAAGAAGAGCTTTTAAGTGTGGCCAAATAGAAGCCAGAAACGCAATTCTGTTGCAAAATGAATATTTATTCAACGTACTTTTGGTTCGACTATGATATGGTTGCTGCTGTTGATGCTATTTGATGGTGATTTCATCGATTCTCTTTTCCATGTACCCAGCATGTTGCACGGTCATTTTGTTAAATGATTTATGATGACATTTGTTATATTTGCTTAAACTTGGAAATTAAATGTTTTGTTGTTGAACTGAATATGCTTTACTTGCATACAAAATCGTACGCATGCTGACTTTTTTTTATTTTTCTCTCTTCGCTTTCTGTTCCCCATAAAATAACGACCTACGAGAACACACAAACATTCAAATACCATTTCAAGAGTGAAAAAAGCACAATGCTCATCGTAAATAGAGGGATATTTTATATTCCAACAACGGTTCAATACTAAATGTTTACTGTTATCGTCCGAAAAAAAAGTGAAATTCGTTCAAATTTTCGCAGTGATGCTTCTATTAGGTTTTGAAATTGCACACGAACGACTTTGTCATAATCGCGCGCACAGTCACAGTCATTTGTTACAAGCGGATTTCAGTCGATTGCATAAGACTTTTTGCTAAAGATTGAAATAAATAATAGTGAACAAATCGATTGGTCGACTTTGCAACAACAATAATAAAAGAAAACACAAAATGAGACGAAACATAAAAAAACACACAGCATTAAAAATTACTTTGAGTTCAGCGAAACACGTAATCCAATTTGCTTGTGAATGGGATTTGATTTTCATTCAAAATTACAACGAGATATTTTTCCATTTGTTTCTTGCATAGCCGAACTGTATAAAGGGAGCGATTGGGAAAGAGAGATAGAGAGAGAAACAAAACAATTCAATGATGGAGAAAAGTGTCAAGAATCGATGAATTGTCTATTTGATTCGCCATTTAGAGTGTTCTGTTTAAATGAAGAAAAAAAAGTGTGCACAAATGCTCACGAAATCATTGTAAAACAAGCACTTTTAAAACGATCAGAAATCCAATTTGCAAGGCAATCCAATATAAATTCAAGTAAGATGAAGAATGTACATGATCTTGTAGTAATTTTAACGCCAGAATCATGTGTATCGGGGGGTAAAAAAAAAAAACAGAAAATGTGGGACAAAATGTCATCAATAAAATTGAAGATACAAATCTAGTCTCATTTGTATGACAATCTCCATTTTTCGCTTTTTATCAGAGGTCTCTTGATGTCGGTGGGGGAAGTGGTATGTATCCCACGCGGATAGGTCAAGACGTATCAGACCAGCAAAATCTGAGCAAATCCCGGATGTGTGTATCGCATAGAAGGCAAAACACGGAACCCATCATCCCTTTCCACACCTCACGGTTTTCAATAATATACGAACTATAGTGAGAATAAAAATAAAACTCTCTTTTTTCACTTCTTCCCAGCCATAAACTATTTATTATTAATAAATTTTATTTGAAAAACAATATTGTGTCGAAATATATTATTAAACATGACCTTGGGTAGATATCCCCCCCAAAAAAAAAATCAGTAATTACAGACATTGAGCTCGAATAGTTGTGAACCCATCGTTGAGTAACCAATTT
The DNA here is from genome assembly GCF_009176525.2 of Contarinia nasturtii. NCBI lineage: Eukaryota > Metazoa > Arthropoda > Insecta > Diptera > Cecidomyiidae > Contarinia > Contarinia nasturtii. Next base: position 116,834 of record NW_022197436.1, on the reverse strand, counting down.
TCAAAATCAAACTAAAAAACAATTCAGACGTACATATTTTGATCAAAGCCACCTATCTATGTCGGCACACAAGAACAAACCCACAATTTCAGCCTCTTTGTCTTTTATATTCTGATGTTGCCAGAACAGACGGGCAGACAACAGTATACAAACTATATTGTAATATAATCAAATGAGAAATGAATTTGGATGTCATTCGAGTGTGAGTTTATGGTCCAAAAATTGGAATTTACTGGATAAAAGCCGTTAACACAATAGCGTAAAATGACAAAAAGTTTTACAGAAACACAAGAACATAAACTGTAAACAACTTTAATAACTCATACATTATTTATCATAGTCATTTATACAATTCAGTGAACAGTCGTGGGAACCGTGAATGATTGACCTCCCACCAGTCAATAACATTAATATTCAATGCATTTGGAACGCCAAGGTTGATGTAATCTTCAATTTCTTGACTCGCATCGTTCTGTGTTATAGGTGGTGAAGAGCAATTGTCTTGAATTATTTTCATTAAATTTTTCCGAACTCCGAGCACCGACCACGACCGACCACCGATCCGATCCGATCCGAGATATTCGGAGATCGGTCGGCCTCGGATTGAATATCCTCGGCGTCGGATCGGCGTCGGAATCGAAAAATGGCCGCCGTTGAGAACGCTGGTGAATATTCTCTCAAACTCAGTCTGTTATTTGCCATATTCACATCAAATGAAATGTTTGTGGCACACAAACATTCAATGCATAAAAAGCATGGTTTTGTTTGCAAATATTCGATGCGTTTATGGATTCATAATATCATTTTGCTCGAAAGAGATCACAAAACTTAAATAAAAAAAAAAATGAATTCACGCACATAAAATAAATGCCAGATAATATTGAAATATTTACTGACTCTGTCTCTGCTAACAATATGATTTTCTATAGGGATATAAGTCTTTTTTTTTGTCGTTTCAAATGATTTTTTATTACGATGATGATGACGATAATATATAGTCAGTTTTGTTTGAGCTGGTGATGCCTTGCTACATTGATCCATATTATTGGCGATTAACATGTGATTCAACACAAATAATGAGTCTAGCTTCATATTCCGTCAAAATAGCTCACAAAAGCTGGCCACATTTTGGTTTGGTATAAGTTATTAGGCTCGCAACAAAAGCATAATGACGATATTCCGATTGAATACAGTAAAATAGCTCTCTAAATAGTGGTGAATTCAATGTGTGTCACAAATAATCTAAATGGAAGCGAGTTTTTTTTAAATATTTTAGCTGATTAGCTAATTTTAACACACAAAAAGGTATCTGTGTCACTCATTTTCATACAGGAAAGGGTGTAGGGATGTAGAGAAAAGACAGAGAGATAGAGAGTAATACAATGAGTAAAATACCCGTATTTTAATAGCCATTGAACACACATTCAATTTTCCATCATCTATTCCATCAATTATGCGTGCTGTCGTTCAGTGAACAAATGTAAAAGCACTGTTAATTATAGTAACACACCATTATTGGCTGTGGAAATTCCATACATTTTGGTGAAAATGGATCCTGTGTGGCGATTGAGTGCATTTCATCCGAAATCTACTTATTCGGTGATATTCATATATGAGTTGTTGAGTTCTGAAACCGAAACTAAGTAAATAAACTCAAAAATGATTATCATGCTGTTGAAAGCCAAAACCAACGTTACTCAACACATATGAATCGTTCAGAATGAATGTTTGATTGCGTACAAGAAAAAAAAGAGATTCGTTTACGCACCACCATCATTTCTGTGTGATATCTATTACTCGACGTTGTTTTTATCCCAATTTCGTTGATAGTTTGACTAATTCAAACATTTATTCTTAGTGTTTCATATATGCCGAAACAATTTTGCACCTTTGAAATTTGTGTTTGCACATCACGACGGTACGGAAGAAAAGATAAATATGTTTGTAAAAGTTGCAGTATAAAGAGCGTGTAGAGCAGCGATTGACGACACTATAGCGTGTGTTTGAAACAAAAGATAAAAATTCACAAAAACACACATACACACACTTAGAAAGCTCAACGCTTAAACATCTCGTCAGTTTTCGCTGCGTGGTTTTTATATAGTGGCGGAGCGTAAAATTTACCATGTTCTATCGCCTTTTTACAATTTGAATTACGAAATATGTTGTGTGCCCAAGTTTGTTCAGCTATAATCTGGTTAGAAAATGCGCATCATTTCAGCATTTCACTTGATTTGTGCTAATGCACACCACACAGAAAGAGATCGCGTTTTATCGGAAATGTAAATAAGACGAGAGAGAGAAACGAACGAGATAGACACAGTACAGTGTCTTCCAGAATATAGCTTAGCAGTGTCAAAATTACAAAAAAAAATAATTTGGGTCATTTTCAACAAGGCGATTTTTATCTCACTTAAAGTGTAGAAACACATTACGCCGAGAGAAAGTTCTAATAGATTTAGTCAGATTTAAAAAAAAGAAGAAAAAATCATTTAAAACTTTAAATTAGTTGCTTTTTTCTCGTTTACCTGCTAAAAAGTTTGGATTTAATTATATATTTTTTTATTTCTACGCAAGTAAATATTTTTACATGCAGCATACGTGTGTATCCGTTTATGTAGAGCATTAAAAAAGGGTCAACAGTTGTGGTTACCATAGATGTTTTCAGCGAAAAAAGGCCGAGATATTGTTGGCTTTTGAATGAAATGAGTCAGATCAATTTTCGTTTCGCTTTTTTATGGGCATAGACATTAGACAGTCCTAATGACGATGATTTGGATTCGTTTTTTTTTTAAATAAAAATAAAGATGAATGATTTGTGAAAATTCATTCGAAATTATAACGTATTCATTTCACCATCACAAATGGTAACTGAGGTTAATTTGAATTTCATTGTTCTCGTTCTGTGAACCTTTTTTTTATCCGAAAAGTCGTGTGTGGCGCGTGCCCCTTTTTTTCTCTTTCTATTTCTTTGAATTGGTGAGGCGTATCCTGTGTAGCAAATGAAAACAAGATGATTTATTGATTTCGGTTTGCCATACATATACTTATTCAATCGGAATTTATAACAAAATTCTTGACATGGTGCCATGCTGACGATGAATAACGAAGTATGCAAAATACAATGTATATATTATATTCGATAAAAGCACAGCACCGACCGAGAATAAATAAATCGCTTTATTTGTACAAATATGCGTTTTCAATTTACGTTTATTTTTGTCGTCGTGCGTCGACAACACAAATTATTCAGCAAAGTTGATTGTAAATGTGTAAAATGTCACTTTTCACTATGGTTATTTGTATTTGAAATCATTAGTTGTGATGACATGCGTACATGAACCCGTCGCAAAGCGAACCAAAAAAGAACCATTCAGACATTCCGAATTTTGTGTGTTTCGTTTTATTTTCTTTCTCAAGCATTCAAATTAGAATAGAAGACGAGATTTCTAGCACGAAAAAAATATATGATAAACTAAGAGTTAAGTGGTGAGCAACATTGTTTGTGATGTTGGGTTAGCGTTTGTCAATCAAAACTGTCAGACCAACGATTATTTAGCCTCAACTTTGGATACACGTATAGATCAAAAATGGCAACATCTATTTCCCAAAATCCATTTTACTGAATATTTTAACATTTTCAATTTAGATAAATCAAATGAGTATTATTGATACACGATCTCAGACGGGGATGTGTGTTTTTCATCGATGCATAAAGGCGAAAGGTTAATGAAATCGAGTGAGCGAGAAATTTAAATCAAAATGAAGCAAAAATAAATGTAACACAAGTGTAAAACAACAAAATAAAGAAACAAAACAAAAAATAACTAAAACGTCTTCCAGAGAAAATTTGAATTTGGTTTTCAATCAGCCCGATTTATTTTGGACAAACTAACTAAACGTTTCGATTGTTGTGAGGGAAATGGATCCAGAAACACGAGCAATCCTAGGAGCAGTGCAATCGTTTAAGAAAAAAGCGCCCAAATTGAAAACCGGCGATCGAACTCTATCACTAGCTGTTGACAATTATTCGCCGGGCACATCATCGCATCAGCAACAAAGTAATATAGCGTCTGGTGTAACAATTGATCCGAATTTGTTTATTGATAATAATCTAATTATACCACCGCCGTCGTTATCGCACGTCGTATCATCACCCATACAGGAATTTAGAAAATCAAACATATTTTATGAAGGAAGTAATCATTCGTTGAACAACTATCCCGATTTTACGCATCCGCACACCCATCAAATGTCACGCAAACCAAACATTCGTCGTTCCGATACACTGGATGTATACGGTGTATACGAAATGCGAAAGGCCAATTCGTTCAATGCAAATGACATGACCACCGATGAAATGCTAATGTCCAGACGAACAAATAGTATGCGTCATAGCCAAGCATCTGGTTTTCCATACGAATTGGACGATATCGGTGCATTACCGCCACCAGCTCCACCAATTGTCACCGAAACTGGCAGCAATAGTCGTCGAAATTGTCGTATGCATAAATCATTCCATGATCGTAGCCGACAGCACGAGATAAAAAAGGAGAAAATTGTGGACGCAGTAAAATGTCATTCGCTTGGCGAAGATGGTGCCGATGAAAATCTAATTGTTGGTGTATGTAACAAGAGTCGTCGTCTCAGTCCAAAATTTAATTCGGCCGAATCGTCATTAGATAATGAGGTATTTACACATTCACGAAGTAGCAGCCGAAATAAAATCGAAAGCAATTCATCCATCGAAGCAATGGATGCGATTGAAAATGCTACATCGCCAACAACACAGTCAACGACAAAAAAAGTGATTGGATCGGGTAGCGTACACAAACATAGCTTACAGAGTTTAGATAAACCACATCACAGTTTTCGACGAATAGCACGGGCAACACAAAGTTTTTATTTAAGTCCAGCACAAGCCGAAGAGATGCGTATGCAGCGATCAATGCATGGTTCGTCTGGTTGGTCGGCAGCAAAACGAGTGCACAGTGCAAGTATGCGCACAAAATCATTTCGTGATGTTGTTACTGAAGCGAAAAAATCGAAAAGCTTCATTGCCGATCCATTTATTGGTGGTACAGCTGATTATGAACTATCGCCACGTCGACGTGAAAGCATTAGCGATATAAAAAAAAGTCCACGCTTATCATCTAGTACGTACGATCAAAAAGCATCAAATTATGATGGAAACGATTTAGACTATGACGTTGTAATGCATGCATATCGACAAAATCGTCGCAAAAGCTCCATTCTATCGGCTGGCGGTGTTAAGAAAAAATCATCATCGAAAAAGAAATCCATGGATGGCAATGAAATGGGCATCGATGAAGCCGATACAGAAGATGACGAAACTGAGTCGACGCGCAAGCGAAAACGTATTGTTTGCATATTTGTGTCTTTGTTCTTGAGCTTAGTATTTGCGGGCGTATTTGTTGTAGTATTTACATTAACTTATTCATCAATGACTCAGGTATCAGAAAAAAATAAATTTAATCCACAACCCGGAAGTCGAGATATGCCCATACATTCAATTCACCATGGCGGTGGTAAATATAATTGATTTATCATTTATTTTATTTTTTTTTAATGTTTCATTTCATTTTTATAATATATATCACATAGATTTATAATAGCGCCACAACTTCTTATTTAATAGTTCCATTATTATAGAATTATGTGTAATTCTCAAAAAAATCTCGGTAAAATATCATTATTTACATATTTTGGTTGGTTGTGTTGTGAGCGAGCTTAATTTTATTACACGTTATTTGATCTTGCGAAAAAATTCCAAGCTAGTCATTTCTTGAATTTTCTTCATAAATAAACGGTGCCTTCATTTCTCGGGAAAATGGTGTGTTTACTCGTTGTGAAGCGCTTTCATATCGAATCTTCTGATTCTCACACAAAAGAGATAGCGAACTCTCTTGCACAAGCTGTCGTGATTCAGTGTGAACGAAAGAAGAATGACGACGATGATAAAGAAAGGCAAAGTATTCGTTTTCGTTTTGTTGCTGACTCAAGCTGAATAAGTTTATAAAAGATTTTTAAGTAAATATATTAAAGAACATAAAAGCATTTAAAGTGGATAGCAAAATCATGATGAACACTATAATAACTAACGTAGTGTTTTTCTATGTGGCCCGCTGTATTTGACAATTAAAATGAGATTTTCGCTTTTTGTGTAAAAAAGTTATGTACACGTTGACTATGCGCTAAACTGTGCACCTACCGAAAAATGGAATTATCGAAATCATCTATTTTCCACAATTTTTACTCGGTCCGTTCGTCTCTCTTTCCCATTTTTCAATATATTTTCCTTTTGTTTTTGACTCATTTTGAAAATGGCTCGAGAATAAAAGCCAAAACGGTTTTATGAATTACATATGAAACCTTTGCCGCATATTGTAAGAAATGAAATCAAGCCCTTTTAGTGATCTCCCCTCCCCCCTCTCCCTGTACATGTCTGTGTGCGTGGCTCGCTTCAGTTTTGTTGCTCATTTGTCTGGCGGTCTTTTAGTCATTTTATTTATCTGATCGAAATACATACATACACCGTTTGCCGCTTATGATGCCGTCATTCTATTTACATTCGCCCTATATTATGTTAAGCTGAGGTTTTAGTCTTTTATTCATTTTTATTGCATGAGTATCGCATACCGTGTACTAATAAACGCAAAAGTGCATATACAGGTGTGTGTATATGCAAGCTTTTTCATTTAAATAGACATTTTTAAAATGTTTGAATTGAATTAGATAGTCTTTTTTGATAATGATATCTCTAATCTCAATATCATAAAGCACAAATGAATGTACAAGTGGGAAAAAAAGAGAAAGAGAGAGGGGGCGGGGACGTTGAAAGTAGTACAATAGACCAATTTTCCTCATTTTTTCGTTGTTTTCGTTTTGTTGTTTTCTTTTTTCGTCTTCTATTTCTTCGTCATCTCATTTTTTGCTCTTTGTTATATCTGAGCATGTACATATTTTCATTTATCCATTGTTCTCTTTGAAATATAGTGTTTTTTTTCTTCTTCAGCAAGAAAAAAGAATGATTTACAAACCAAAAACAGAAGAGAAAATGTGATGATGATGATTGTGATGGAAATGAATAAAAATTGAAATGAGGCCATCAAAGTACTAAAGTCGACATCAGCCCAAATTCCACAGATTTAATTACCATTTATACATTGACAAAATTCCAAAGGTATGTACAATGTATTGTTTTCTCTCTAATGGTATGGTTATGATATGGGGATTATTTTGAGGCTATCAAACCGTCACATAACAAATGACAAATGCAAATGAAAAAAACGAGCAACGAACTGAAATATATCGGCATAAATGAATTTGAACATAAAAAAAGGATACGGAAAACCTGACCTGAAAAGCTACAAACAGATATAAAAAACATAAACAGACTCCATCAATATCTAACACCATTCAACATTTATGTCATTCACGTGCGTTTCTTCCTCTTTTTTGCATTTTTATTTGTGCTCTTCTCCTCTCGCCCGGCCCCCCCCCTTCCTCCTCACTCTCTTTCTCTCTTCGTATTCCCACCTAAAACCATCCTTTATAAAGCGTGAAAACCAAATTCATTCTCTGATAATAAATTGAACTTTGTGCTAAAGCATCTCGCATCTCGACGGCAAAAAAATTGTACTTATGAAACTGTGAAAAAATTGTCAATGGAGCAGAAAAATTGAGAGCGACAATAGCGAGCATATAAAAATCAAACGAGTTAAATGTACATATATACATCTTTCGAAGTGACAGAGATAATAAAACGATGAACAGTGCTTTTTTGTTGCATGATTCGCAGTACGAAGTGTGAAACAGTGACAAACAGTTAAACAGGGAAAGGAGTTTTCTTTGAATTGCTGCATGTATTTTGTTTGAGAAAGAGAGAGAGAGAGAGAGAGAGAGAGAGAGAAAGACGAATATGCAGACCATGTTTCTTTGAACCGAGTAATGTGGAAATCAATAAAATATCATATAATATGATTTTCTTTTCAAGAAAATCCCAAGACTTGATCTTCATAACTGAATTGTCTTTTTTGTGGAGGCCGTATGCAAAAGCTTTTAAAAGAATCAAGATAGTAACACTGATGAAACCGACAAAATGTCATTGTCAATTTATGCCATTTACAACACCATCCGATATATGCTTGGATATGCTTGGCTGTAAATTGCACTGAGAGATAATTGAAGATGTGAGCATACATTATAAACAATTGAATCAATTTTGAATGTGAATCGTTGCGAAGTGACCATTGAAAGCAATGGCTTAAGTAAAATATGCATCGGGATGGTGGTACATTGCATACAATACGATGTGCGGGCGATGTTTGCCAACTGAATCGTTGCCCATTGAATTTTAACATCACTTGTTCGGTACATTGAAAATCTGTTAAATTTGCTTGAAATTGCAGCCCCCGTTCCGAAAGGATTTATCCATGCAATGCTCTGGTTACGCTAAGTGCTCGGCATGACTGTGCAGAAAAAGGAATTCCTTTGTTGTTTTTAGCACGTCTCAAGGTCCATTGTAAAATCTCTCATTCTCATTTACAGTTGTCGGATTTTATTAACATATATATTTATACAATAAAATATATCTAATGCGTTGCTTTTTCCACTCTTTGCATACACGTCATTTGAACCATAATAATCAGATATCGTTTGGCAAATGATCAGAATGTCTGCTTTCAAATAAGATCGAAAACAAATGATGTCGCGACAAATTCCGTCTCATGAACTTTGTTCTTTTGGTTTTTGTAGCATAAAGTCTGACAAATGCTTCGATAAGTGTACATATTCAATCGATTTTTTTTTGCTCTTCGTCTTCTTCTATGTTGTTTCGCCTGCTGGAAAACGCTTTGAGATAAAGCTGTTAATGCGTGCAATGGTTATTTTATTCGTCGACAAGAAACAGAAAAAATACATTGTTTCAGGCTGTTGTTCGTTAAATACGCATTTAATCAGCGGCGAAAAAAGACATTGAAAAAAAAAACGGTAATTAAAGGGATCAATGTGTTTCACTTGGGGGTAAAGTAATTTCCAGACGTTAAAATTAGAATAGTCTGCACACAAAACCAGCAATAATCGGATGATGGTATGGTTTAAGCGGCTATTTTGCTTTCTCCATTATTTGAAATGATGACATGTTATCGCAAAAGACATTACTGCATGAAAGAAATTGTATCCAAAAGTACTGTATCGCGTAATAGAGCTGAACACACACACACACATATATATATACAGTTCGCAACAATATAGCATATCGTACTTATTCGATTTCGAATGTTCAGTATGTGTACATCATTTTCACTCCTAACCAATTCCAATTTCAACTACGAATACTCAAATTTGCGCTCATTTCGTTCATTTCAATATTCTCATCGAATGTCGTAAAATTTGTTTGCATCCATTTACATTTTTATGTCCCACAAAGTGTTTTTTTATAGTTGCGCCCCACTCACTGAACGGCGAAATAGAGGAAGAGCGAAAACGAATGAATGTAAACGAGCGACAGCGCACAAAATACACCACAGGAAAATCCAAAAAAGCCGCTTACTCCGAAGAGTTGGCATTTTCCGTAAAATTGGCAGTGAATAAGATTGCAATACTGAATATTTTGTCATTTGAAGTGAAGGAACGAATCAAAATAAACAAAAAAAAAAAGCCAGCGACATTGAAAAAATATAAATAAAGTGATGTATACAACTTGAACATGACTGGCAGAAGTTTTAAAAAAACGGGGTAAACAGTGGGTTGCAAACCATAGGTGGGCACCTTTTTTCTGCAGAGGGGCAAATGGCATGTACCATGGGGGGAAGATAGGTTGACCAGCAAAAAACTCCAGCGAATCGAAAGATTTGAAAAGTTCCTTTCGATTTGTAAACCGAGACAAATTCCATTCACGTGTGTGACAAAGGGGGCAAAATATGGAAACTCCCTCTTCCCAAATCCCAATGGGAATATCCCACCTATGGTTGTGAAGTGAACAAGTTAAATGAACAAACAAATGAAGGGGCGAACGAAAAATTGCATCTATTTTGCTATTGCTATATATGGAAATTGTTTGACGTTGAAATTCAACACAGTAAAATTGACGACATTTCCAGTATCCAGTGACGAATGACGATTGGCGATCGTTTCAAATTCATTGCACCAAATGACATTCGATTCCACATAGCTCAATCAATAAATTTCGCTAAATAGATCATCACTTAGTATTGGCTCTCTCTTCTTGCGTTGTGTCCGCATGTCACATTATATATTCGACTGTAATATTGTTGCTGCGGCATCGTGCTGTTCAGTCAAAATATCTGCAAAACAATTTCCATGTAATTGAAAATGTCATTTTTGCCTATGACATGTTAATCTTCACCATTTTTGTTTGTTTGTCGGTGTACGGGGAGGTGATGACTGCTGCTGCTGCTGGTGATGGTGGTGGCAGTTCGACTGTGTGCCAATTCATCGTCGTCACATTTTTGAACCATATATAGCCTGGCGATTTTATTTATATTCATATGTTTGCAAGTTTTGCCAACTAGGCTTGTCGCATTTCATTTGTCTCTGGGGATTTTTTTTTATCCAATACCATAACATTAAATTTTAAATGTCATTATTTCAAATTTTTGTTCATTTTCACTTCAAAAACTCAAATTATGGATACAGTGTGGATTACCATAATTTAAAAATATTTAGTGTTCCTGCTGGTGTGTCTGTGTCCATAATTTGAGTTTTTCAAGTGAAAATCCACAAAAATTTTAAATTATGGTATTGAAATTTTTCGATATTTTGCATTGGATAAAAAAATTCTCCAGAGAGTAACGAAATCCGACAAGCCCAGACACTCATAAAAAAGCTGAACATTCCTTGCATGATGGCCGCGCGTTCGTTGATTCACCGATTGCATGGAATGCAAGATGAAAAGACAAAATAGTTTTTGGAAAATATTGTCATATCTACCATCACCACACCATAATCACTGTCACCATCAAAACTCCGGTCGTATTTTTAAAGTGCTTTTTGTATTCCCTCTTGATTTTTACATAATCAAATGATTTGTTCGCGCACGTTGTCCCATCCAGGTCATGAGCAATCAGAATGTGTATACGGAATTTTAATCAATCTCACATATTCGAGTATTTAGTTCGTTTTCATAACATAAAATATACATCGTAAATGACTTGCAGTTATATTTAAAAATCGCTATGTATGCGCTCACAATGTGAGAATGCGACACTCAAAACACTTGACGCAATAAATTACAAACTATGCTTTAGGATTAGCTGCATTTTCTCTATCTGCAAAATCTGCACACGTATGCAAATTGGTCGAAGTGCCTAAGGCAATCAAATAAGTTTCGAGATTTGATTGTTGAATCGTGCTCGTTAATCAAAACAATAAGTTAGAAATACAAAAATAGAAAAAAAACCGACATGGTTCTTCGTGTTTTTAAATCGAAGACCACGATTGGAATTCTTGAAAATGGGAACGCTTTCGAATGAATTCACATCGCATATTCGAATGTGTGCAACCAATCATAGTTCGCTTGTCATACGATAACCGAATGTTGTTGCAATCAATACGTAAAATAAATTGTTTGCACTCTACGATACATTTACATATTTCCTACTTTTGTCATTTCTTTTGGAGTTTCTATAGATGGTTGCACCGGAGAGTTGTGGATTTTGTTTTGAGTATTTATTGTGAGTGCAAAAGCGATGATCATACGATGTTCAATTTTTGCAACGACATGAAAATAAATGCTTTTGACAGCATTTGAATTGTGGTAATCGGATAGGTGAAAAGGAATATTTTCACAAACGATCCACCGCTTTGCAATGACACTGTCAATGCCAAAACAATAATAGTAATAATGTGTACGTTATGCCAAAAATTTCCACAATAACACAATAACACGTTCCAAAAACTACCGATTGTAATTTATAAATTGAGCATAATAAAGATGGCAAATACAATCGAATCGTTGCACTCATTTCTGGCAAAGGAAATGCACGCGGCAGAAGATTAAAAAAAATCAAATGAAAACGATGATCTTACAGCAAATTTGAATGACACAAAAATGTCGCTCATCCGAATCACGAAAAAAACATCAGCTTAAACAGTGAATAACAAAGAAAATATATGTATATGATGCGCAAAGTTTCACTATGGTTCTTCAATAACGAGCTCAAGACAAAAGCTTTCGTAAGGGACATTGAAGATGCGGGGTTTCAACTCGAAATAGCAAATATGCAGCTATCATAGAAAACTAGATCGATAAAACGAGAAATGGATAGTGAAGGGGGGGGGGGTGAGTTTCTTTGTGTGCAATGTGTTCATTGCCTTTGTAAAATTATAATAAAGAAAATTGCTCGCGTGAAATGTTAAGACGGTTGGGAACACAAACTGAAAAGCATATATCAGGTATCGCTTCGTTCAGTAAATAAAAGAGAGAGACAGAGAAAAAAAAGTATGCAGAGACTGTGAGCATCACTGATGGAATCTCTAAAATCTCATTGAATTTGAAACTTATTAAAGAATTTTCATTTCAGAGTTCGATATTGAGCTCCATTGATATGCACATTTTTTTCGAAAGTTTTTCGCTAGTTTCAATTTCAATTTTTTTTCTGTTGTTTAGCAAGTTTTTTTCTTCAGTTCCATCAGCGGCACCAGCCACTGAATCACACCAATCTCTCTCTCTCTCTCTCCAACTCTCGCAATTCATTTTCACATCTCATCTTATGTCTTTTGTTGTTTGATGCAAATGGATTGCATATCCTAAGTGAGGCATAAATGAGATGAAGTGTTTTCATGCCAAACACATAATAATATGTGGTATGCACATGGACCTGCTTCGCAATGCAAATGTGTACCATTTATTCGACAAATACTGTCATTTCATTGATCGCATCGCGTTCAAGCTAACACACTTAACAAAAAAAAATTGCACGAAAGAAGGTGCGCGCGAGAGAAAAAAGGCAAAAACAGGGAATACTTGAAACAGATTTGAAAGTCTCACTTCTTTTGCACGTTGCTTTGTTCGTTTTTTTTGTACTATTTGTCGACCCCCATCCACTCTTCTGAACTTCTATGTGCTTTTCATCAAAGAGAAAACATCTATTTGTTCTTTTGCGGTGATGCTTTAGAAATTTTATCATAATTCTCTCTTAATAAAGGATACCAAACTAAAATTGAAAACAGCAAAAAAAAAACGACGGTCGAAAAAAAGTTTAACTCCGCGCGTCCCATTTTGTTCAATCAAACTCACGTTCGGTAGTTGTGACTTGACAAGAGCGAACAACAATAAAAAAAATCGCTGAAAATACGTCGAATTTTGTAAAAAAAAAAATTTGGCATGCAAAGTGTCTATTCTTCTTCTTCCTCCTCTCATCCCGCCACTCATATCGTCGCATACTCATTGCACTTTATTTGTGTTTTAGTGCAATCACTTAGAGATCTTAAAGTAATACATAAGAACGGTTGATAAACAAGCTTTTCTATGCTTTTATTCATTTTCTCTGTGTCGCTCTTTCTCATACATTTGAACAACTAAAATGCATGCAATACCGTCTACGGAAATGTTAATGTTAATACTAACCAACAACAACCCAGAGTACTTTTGCGAATGAAACAATGTATGCTATATTTGTTTTGCTCGCTGGTGGATTCGTTTTATTTTATTTTTTCGAATGAAAAAGGACGCGAACGAAAAACGTTTCGCGATGGCTTAACAAAGTGTGTTGAGCATTCAAGAATCGTAAACTGCCAAATTTGTAGTCGTCGAGCACGGAAGTGCATATAGCCACGGAATGACGATGGTTTTTATTTCATGAAATGAAACAAAAGTTTGCGTTAATTTTGAGTCTTAATACAAAATTGAATAAACTTTCATCGTTTTATTTTGTTGCTTAATAATAATATGGTGTAAGTTTTTACGATTTTCAAAAATCGTTTTACAACAATAAAATGTCGAATAAAAAAATTGTTTGTGCATGTGCTCGAAACTTTTTTACGTATTAAACAAAAAAAGGACAATTCGGCTTGTGGTCGATTTTACTACTAGTATACCATATATGAAATAAGTTTGAACTCAGATTTTTGCTTTTGAAAATTGTGTAAAAATTGAAAGAGTAAGCCGCTGAAAAACAAGCCAAAAAAGTATACCACATTGCATCATTCATTTTTTATACATATATCAGTTGGGTTTTTCGTTTCGCTCATAGTCAAAATAAATAATTTTCCAAATAAACTTCAACAGATTTAATTTAATTGAATTTTTACCGAAATGTTTCAACGGAAATTCGTTATGTATGGCAATCAACACCATCTCTTGAACTGTTTCTCTTGCTCTTGTTCGCTCTCTCTCTCTTACTCTCTCTCTCTCTCTCTGTCTCTCACACGCACACACATATCCAAGGTAATATCAATAAACATCCATTTACATCTTTCATTAAATAAAAAAAAACGAAAAATATTGCGTGCAAGGGAGTAAGCGAATGAACAAGAATCAAACAGCGATCACAGATAGAACATGAGAAAAAAAGAAAGAAAGAAAGAGAGAGAATGAATACAAATAACGACATGAAGCCAAAAAGCGCAATATATTCATACATCAACACAAGAGCGAACACACGCACACATACAGTTCTGAAAATATTCAGAGTTTAGCGTTCATATTTTTCGAATCGATTTGTTCGTAAGCGACCAACTGAGCGATGTTGGTTTGATGGCATGGGATGTCAGTGGAATGATAATGAAATTATGTGCAAAATGTTGAATGGAAAAATATGGAGAAATATTTTGGTAAAGAAATGTTCAACAGCGGTAACACGTATAGTGGTTTTATTCACTCAGAACAGTAACCAGACATTTTGTTTATTTACATTTTGTATGCACTCTGTCTGTTATCGAATGTTACGACTAAAAATTGTGAGTTTTGAGCCCTTTCATCTCCATTTTTTGTTGTTGTTGGTCGGTTTGGTTGGATGGCCAGCTGGCTGGCTGCTTTCTATATAGAAATAACAGTGTTTGTGTCTGTGTTCAACAAACACAAATTGGTGTGTTATTTGTTTGTTTGTTTACCAAACACTTATGCAGGCAGCTTTTAAACTGTTTCTGTTTGAATTGCATGTCCAACGAACCTCTCTATGCGACTTTAATGTCGATGTATTTAAAAAAAAAAATAGGTGACACCAAAAATGTGGAATGGTTGTATTTGTCATTCTCACATTTTAAACGTGTAAAAAGCAATATTTTCGATTTGAACGTGGCCAAATAAATGATAATACGGAAAATGTGTTCCAACTTTGTTGAAGTAAAAAAATGAATTAAGAAACTCTATTACTTTTCACATGAATTCCAACATACAATGTGCTTTGTAAAGGAGGAAAATTTATTCAGTTCCTTCACTTGAATTTAGACCATTTTCATAATTGCAAAGCGGAAAGAAATGCAGATGCGAAAAAAAATTCATTTGAAAAAAAAAGTGTAAACTTTTTGAACAGTGAGCGGATGTATTGTTGAATATTTCTGCTCAACATTTGGTAGATTTTAAAGTTTTTATCGAACTCAGAGATTTGTAGCTTGTAGAAATATCATGATAATGGCATTCAAATATTTTCACTCTCTCTCTCTCTTTCATTTTTCTATATAGTGCGACAAGAGAACGAACGCATACAGGAATCTATAAATCGTGGTAAATTTGGGAGAAACATGACGCACGGTGCATTCATCGGACAACAATACCAACAACAATCACAGCATCCATAACAATATTTTATGATTTTTACGGAAGTTGTAGGCGATAAATTGTTTTAATTTCAAAAATTCAAAGAAAATCAACACAAAAATATTTGAAAAAATATCACATAAATAAAAAAAACCAACAAATTTGAAATGCATAAAATAGATGCAATGATTTTTTAGTATTAAACCAAAGCAAACAAATTCAACCACATACACACACGATCAATTACACATTTTCCAAAAAAAAAAAAAAATGACAAAAACAAAAATCATTTTACGAAGACTTTTTTTTTATTTCATCGAATTTATTCTAAACCAAAGACCTTAAGCACTTGCACAAATTAAATATGCATTGTCTTGTATGTGAACGTAAAATATTATGTAAATGGTATGTGTTGTCAGTGGGGTATACAAATCTTTAAATGTATTGTACTAATTGGTAGCGATAATAGTATTGTTGATTTACACGAAATGGAAAACAAGAAACAAAAATCTAGATGACAAAAAAGAGAAATTAATTGAAATGTAAAAAGAATATCGAGTATTTAACTGTCTGTGTACGTCCACGCGTAGAGTGATCAGATGATTATGGCAGACATAAAAAAGGCGATAGATTGCTTAAGTTTTCGATGCGAAAATAATGAAGAATTCTCTCATCGAACTTTTAACATTGTTGAAGTGAATGAAAAGAGTAGCATATAAATCGGTTTTTTAACTGTTCGCATCACGTACACGATCCTTCGAGCGATTGTAAAAAAAGCGGGAACTTTTTTGGGTTAGAGCACGCGAACACTATGTATGACAAAATAAAAACGATGATCAGAGGAAACACTTTCAATTTATTTTACAGTAAAAAGCGTAGACAACGATAAAATTGAAACGGCATTATAGTCATCGTTGTGGGTGCGTGCACACTGCACATATGCAATTGAATTACACAACATTTTAAATGAAGAGAGTAGAGCTGATGGGATATCAAAAAAACAAGAGACAAAATGTAGCAGAAGATAGAATGAAAATTATTTGCTTGCTAAAAATAAGGGCCTGACAATTCAATAGTACATTATTATGGTATATATCTTCAAAGTTAAATGTGTGTGTGTATGTCTGTTGCCTGCTCAGTTTTCCCATTGTCAAATGCCCCATTCAAATAGTTTGCTCACTGCAATTTCTTTCGTTGTCATTACTTTGGAGAGTGAGAGAGACAGGTGCGAAATGGATTTTCGTATGCATCTTATTGCACAAAAACACACATACAATATTTTGAAGTGAACACTCGAAATGTGAAATGATAATGTCATGTTTAGACCACATACCATGTGTACCTCTGTATCTCTAGGTGTGTGTGTGTGTGTTTAATATAGTACTTTTTTCACCCAAGTGTTTTTCCCAAATATTGATTTAGTTTATTATGTCTATATTTGCTTGAATGCATTAATTTGGTGTGGGAGCGTGTTTTTGGTTAAGTTTTCAAGCCACTCTGTATCACTCTCTGTGTATGTGTCTGTCTCTATCTCTATATTTCACTTTTAAACAATATTTGCGTATTAGATTCCCAGTATGTACGTGCACTAAATTCCGAAAATTGTGTGCAACTACTTGCGTCATTAGTTAATTAAATAAGTGTTGATGGCACTAAGTTTTGCATTTCATAGTCATAGAGTAGCTGCGAAATGGATGGATTCTTGTTGTTAATAGTTCACTTTTTTTTGGGAGGATGGGGGTCTGGTGTTTCTTAATAAGATTGGGCAAATATTTAAAATTATATGGCAGAAGATCTAAGAAATTCTAATTTAGAATACATTTGTATTCCTTGTATAACTACAGTTTAACAAATTGGAAAAGCATCTGTAAATCGTGTGTAAAAGTATGTTTTGTGTGTGTGTGAATACGGGCATTTACAAATGGAACAACAAAACATTTTTAAAATAGTAAAATAAAAAGAAACGTTATAAAAAGGTAGAAACGCCCGACATTATTGTTATAAATGTGATTAAGTGTATGTTTTTATTGTTGTTAAAATATTTAGCGAGAGATTCACAATTATGCGCACAAAATAAAATCGACAGACAGTTAAAATCGTTTGGACATTCATATGCGCTGTCCTTAAACCATTAATACCATTTGTTTGCTCTCTTTTTTTAGCTTGCATGAAATTGAACCGAAAATAAAATGAACAAATGCACAATAAAAGCCAGATCCATATGCATTTTTTGCCTTCTTTTTCTCGCGTTCGCTCTTAGGTGGAAATTGGCATGCTTGACTAATCCTATGAACAAATTGAATTGGCATTTTACGGTGCATTTTGTTCAATAAAAGTTTACCGAATTGTGAAGCACTACATTTGCTAATGCGTTCGGGTTAAATTCGTTGCTTTTCCGTTGCGTTTTTTTTTCTCTCAATCGATTCAAATGGAATATTTTGTGCGCAAATTGAACAAATAGAGATACCAAAATAAAATAAAAAATACTATGAACGTATAGGAGCAAAAAATATAGATGCGAAACACATATTGGATTAACAAAAAAAAAAACGTAATTATTGATGTTGTTGATTGTAGTAAAAATTAAAGATTAACTTGCATTACAGAAAAAGAAACAATTACACACAAATGTCAGAGTTTATTAATGTTACAGCGCTATGATGTTTGCGCTTTATACTTATATCGAAAGGCTGTGTTTGAAAAGATTGGATACGAATCGTTAGCATATGCTATTTTCTATGTTGTGACCAAATACCCATGTCAGTTGAACAAAATTAAGATATAATCTTAATTGCACAACATCGAATTTACTTGTCACTCTATTCACACGATACGGTGGCCATAAGATTAAATCAGATCTTTGCTAAGTTTGAAAACTGAATCTGCTTTACTAATTTGATAATTTCCCCTTTTTTCAAACTAACTCTTTGATTTTGCTCCAAGAAAGGGTCAAGAAATATGTTGGCGTTTTAGAATAGTAAATACCCGCGATACAAACCGAACCATTTTTTCGGATCCACTTGGTGAACAAACCGGGGCAAGCAGAGCATTTTGAAAATAGTTTTTAGTGCGAAGCACGATATTGTACACTCCAAAGCATCGCTGTTCACGTACACATAGTGTATAATATACTGTATATAAACCGTCTCCCTCTAAGAACCAGTTCACACTAGATAAAATTGAAGGAAAGATGTAAATAAGTTCATATAAATGTTCAAAAATTGACAAAAATCCATAACCAATCACCGGCGACGCCACGTATCAATAAGGTGAACACAAAAAGTGTATACAATTGTTTTGTTTTCAATTTTATTGTACGCGAAAATACGTATAAAAAATTCGTTAATGAAGCAACTTTTTCGGGTGCTCTTGCGACATTGAAGGTTTTGAGTCAAGTTTCCTTTTTCGAGAAATAATTAATGACTTAATTAGATTAATGAGAACATCTAGGATCTAGGGGCTTAATACGGCAAAACAATTCACAGGAATTCACGTAAATTCACACTTTTGAATCGAGTGGTTATTGATGAGTTCGGTGAATTCGTGTGAATAGAATGAAATGTGTCAAAATAATAAAGTGAGGTTATGATAACCGCAATATTTTTTAATTTATTGTTTTTTCAATATTTCCGATTGTTTTCGATAGAAAATCGCTCAAAATTGAAAATAAAATTAATTTTTATAAAAAAAATATAAAAAACATTTACAATTTCGTTACACAAAATATAAATATTGCGGTAATTGCCAGCAGAAACTATTCACCACTATCTCACATATTTGAATGAAATCGCCGTAGAATTCACTGGAATTCATTCGTTTGCTGAAAAATTCAGTTAATTTAGATATTATTATAGAATTCAGTCGTTGAAAATTTTGTATTAAGCCCCTAGTCTAGGATTAAAACGAAACTTCAATTGAACAGGCTTCAATTTTCAAATGAAATTGGAAGGCAAATATGTAAATCGTGACATAAATAAATCCTTGCAATATGTGACTTGAAAAAAAAAAATATTTTGCTGTAAAACTTCATTTCACTTCATATTTCCATAATTGCACCCTAAAAAATGTGCACCATATAGAATTCGATATAGAATTTTCTCGCATTTATAATCTTCTAATGCGATTATTCGTATGACATATAACTTGTAACCAAAAATGTCTAAAAGTCAAATATGTAGAGCTGTCAGCTGTGATTTTGCAGTCTGATTTCACTTAAATCCCTTGTTTACATTTTCATAGTAAACTTTGTTATAGGTAAAACTCTCATCGCAAGAGAAAATATCTAACGCTTATTCCATTATAATTCGTAATCAAAATACGTGTTGTTAATGGGCGATCATAATCGGTGTGAGTCAACTTTGTTGTTTGCACATTTGGCTGGCTGAATTCTTCTTTTCAAATTGGTCGACTATTTAGTTGGTTCAAAATATTTTCGCACGACTTTATATTCAAATAGCATTGTTATCCGTCGCGTGTCAGTGGATTATTTCCGTTTTCACCACTGGTGTTAAACACAGCTGTGTTAAAATATTTCGATGCAAGTTTTGTGCAGAACAATAGAGAGAAATATGTTATATGTTTGTAACGGTTTGTCGATGTCTATACAATTGATATGGGAACGAAGAAAGGATGTTTACGTAACGAAGTGAATACGTTCTTTCTGTCTATCGGTAAAGTTCTTTCACACATAATCCAATGAAAATATGCTAAAATGCAGACAAGAGATGTACGATGCAACTCAGTTACTTACCAACACAAACACCGATACATTACTTGGTCGTACATCGTTTGTCGTAACCGTTTGCAAAATGGAATTTTAACAAAAAAAAACAAACATGTATGCTGGCTATTTGGATTCAATCTTTTCATTCTATTCATTAATAAATAAAAGAAGATATCTACTATATAGTAGATCTCTTTTACTATATAGTAAATGTTATACGAATTACGAATGCAAATATAACAAATACTAAATGGAACATTTTGCTTGGCTTAATGATAATAATCAAGCAATGTTTGGATTCAAAGAGACCCGTTGAGCATATTACATAACTCTTCTTTTTTTTTTCAAATTAAAGGCGCACATTTGAAAATTGTTAAAAAAAAGATATAATCCGAGAATCTTGAAATATTCACCAAAAAAAGCTTGGAAAAAACTGCACGATGAAGAAAAAAATGACTAAAGAGAA
The DNA here is from genome assembly GCF_009176525.2 of Contarinia nasturtii. NCBI lineage: Eukaryota > Metazoa > Arthropoda > Insecta > Diptera > Cecidomyiidae > Contarinia > Contarinia nasturtii. The sequence goes on along the minus strand of NW_022197436.1, from coordinate 95,903 downwards.
GATAAAGCTAAGAACAACAAATACAAAACGGTCCATTTCGATCCGATATTGTAGATGCATGAAAATCTAATTCGTAATTAGAGCAAACGTAAATTGCAAGAGAAAATTTATGGAACATAAGTGGCGTTCAAAGCGCATAGTTGACAGAATAACAGTTGATTATTGGAATAAGAATGATTGAAAACTTAACAGAATTTTAACGAAATACACACATAAGTAACTAAACACACGAAAGACGAAGTGCTCAATTCACTCACACGTCAAATGGTAAATATATTTTATCGAAAGTAACTTGATTCAATTATAGAATACAAAAGAGATTATATAATTATTATGTAGAAAAAGTGAAAGAAAAGTAAGACAAAAAAAAAACACATACACATGTTTATTCAACAAACTCTGATATACGGGGCACATAAGTTCTATCTGTGTTCTTAATTAAGTTGTGTCTTTAAAAACTGTGTATTATTATTGAATTATGTAAATAGCAGAAGTCGTGTACAGGTTTCAAAACAAAAACAAAACAAAAATATGAATAAAAAAACGGAGTTATACACTCACACATTCGTATATTCGTAAAATTCATATTCAAATTCATAATTGATTCATTGAAATACACGAACGGATTCAAAAGCGCTTGAATAGATTAAAACATACAGTTAAGAAACAAAAATACATATATATATATATATGTATTATATGTGCAAAACCACCACCAACAAAAACACAATCAATTTCTTTGCTCCAATTTTGTTTTTATTCAAAAATAAGCTCAATTCATCTGAATGACTGAAAAGCCGCCACTTTGTAACGTGAACACATTTTCGTCGACTCATGCGCCAAAGAAACAAAATCAAATCAAACAAATGCACGTTTTAATCGGGGAGATAAAAATGAAAATGGTTCCACACAAAGCGGATTTGGCACGTACTATTCTTACTATATGAACATTGAACAATATGAATGCTTGGCTGACAAATAATGGAAATAAAATAAGATAAATGCATGTTAAGCTTCTTCGAATCTAATTTCGTCGATAGAAAATGTGGAACAACAATAAGAACAAAAAAATATATAAGAAAACCGAATCATTGTTTAATCCCATATGAAAAATTAACGCTATGCGCGTCAAATCGACGTTATTTGACGCTATTCCATGTATATATAGAATTGTACATTAACTTTCACAGTGCTGTGCATGCGTCGTCTACTGTGATTGAGTTGCAATTCAAATCAATACACAAAACATAACAGGCAACTAAGTATAGCGCGCACATAAACGGAGTTCGTTGTTACTGTGTATTGGTGTATAATATACACTGTATATGTGGCCGCATGCTTGCGTTTGCACAGCACTGTAAAACATAATGTACAATTCTATATACACATGGAATAGCGTCGAATAGCGTCGATTTGACGCGCATATCGTTGAAGTTTCATATGGGATATAGAATCAGTTGTTTGCAAATGAACGACAAGAGAAACCGCAAATCGTTTTGTACCATTGTCGGAAATATTATTAACCATAGCCAATTACGTATCAACATTATAGGTGAACCATGTGGCCATTGATACGAACACGAAATACGATTATTTCATTTTCGAATTCCAAACCATAATGCTGCACATCAATTGGATGAATGAAATGGCCAAAATACAATTAGTCGATTAAAATTCCACGCAAATAGTTTTATATTGCATGAGTTCAATGAATTTATGTGAAATTTGATTGATAAATTCTGATTGACCAAGCAACATCACCATCATCAATGATGAAACATCATTATTCAAATATTTATGCTGCCATACGAACGTTTATTAAATTTAATTCAGTTTTTTTTTTTTGCTTTATTCATTTAAAAAAAATTGTGATTTGATAAACGTTCACTGCAAGACTCGCTTATATGAAGGCGCTAGAATGTATAACAATGAACGTACTCTTCCACAACGCACTCACTTACATCAACGTTAGCGAGCCTTGGTTGACGGATTAAATATTTTGTGACAAGAATGAAAGAAATGTTGCAGCAATCGTGCATTGGCATGCGTTCACCACAGAGTAAAATAATTCTACACTACTTGTAGAAAACAGTATTTCACCCGCGATATAAATTCCATTCAGCTTGATTTTATTGTGCTTTTTTTTCAATTTTAACATCAATATCCCATTTTATACGTCACTTTCATTACGATCATGATTTGTTTTTTTTTTTTTTTTTTTTTTTTTTTTTTCATAAGTAATGAAATGGCCGGCCGTTTTTAGTCTTAATGGTAGAAACATCATTAAGTCTGATTGCGTTTTCACATAAAAACAGAAATGGTCCATTATCATCAACAATCAACAAACAATTTAGCTGCGATGTGGTTGCACGATTCAAATCTCATTCAATAAATTCAATTCATTGCACGTTCAAAATGCTTCAATGTTGATCATAAGGCAAAACAGCATTCCTACCACAATATTAATGGTGGTTTATTGAAATGAGAATTAACAAATTCCGATAATTTTGTGCATTTTCGGAAACAATTTTATTAATAAAATATAATTTTTCGATGGCTTTTAGTTCTGGTTATGGTTTCAGTGAGCTTTTGTCCAACAGATGTAAATGATTTTTTTTCTCGAATTATCTGATAAATCTGTTGCATATAATTTTCATTTCAAGCGGTATTATTCGATCAAAAGAAAGCGAAAAATCGTATAGGGCCGCCCAATGTAACAACTGTTTTGTGACAAGAAAAATCGAGTGTGTTCTCATTTCGCGTAAATTCCAAATTGATTGTGTGTTCGTGAGGGGAATAGACATCCAGTACATTTTGCAAAATTTATGGCACTTCTGCAAACGATTTTTCATAATATTTATTCGGTACGCGAGATTGTATCGTTACAGTTATGAAGTAACTTTGCTTAATAGTTGGAATGTCCTATGTGTGCATGTGCATTCTGTTTTAGGGGCAGTGTCACATCGTTAAACTGGGTTAGCACATGTTTTTGTTGTAAAAAAAAGTCAATATTTGTGGTAGCAACATGAATTTATTGATTTAAATTTATGTACCTCATTCTCTATGTTATAAATTTTAATTAATGTTTTGTGTGACCATGTACAGTACACAAATACACACACATATACATACAAAACGCTTTTGCCGTTTGATCGTTGAAAAATTCCACTCATTTCAAACGGAGAAATGCCGGGCTTTATCGAGCTATGAAAAGTGCAGCTTCTTCTCACTGAGCGTATTTAAGCATGTTGCTTCAAAAATGTGCTGTTCCAATTGGAATGCGTGACTTTATCCTCCTCTCAAGTGCTGTGCTCCCTCCTTTTGTGCGTATATTTATGTCTGTTTCACTACCTCCAGGCATTTTGCCCCCATCTTTTATTTCATTATGTGTATGTGTGTGTTGGGATTCGCACTCGAATCTAAAAATCATGACTTTAATGTGCAAAACGATCTAGGGGCTTTTATCTTCAAATGTATACGATTTATACTCTAAATAGTGAACTATATTGCAAAATCATCTGTAATACGCGCAAATAAATGTGCATAACTGCATATATTTGGTGTATATTTCGTGTATATTTCGTATATATTTCGTCTATGGCATGTTTTTTTGTTCTCTTTTGTGCGGATCTTCTTCGATTCTGTGTAGCAATACTGTGTGTGTGTGTACACTGAAGTTTGAAATACATCTTATTCACTGGTATAGGCGAGAAATTTTAATCGTATATATGATGAATAGGACGTGAATATTGTGTATAAATTTGTATGAACGAATGATGAAAGCCCCTAGAAAACGATACACTTGATTCATGCTATATCATGAGAAAATTGCATGCATACAAACATTTTCCGACGAAAAATATGCTATTTATGTCGAATTGGATTACTATGTTGGTTGAAATCACTGAATAGAATTTCATTCAATCAGTATTTTGTCAAGCCAATTTCAAGCGTGAATCGATGTTTCAATTTACAGTCAAATCCGATTCGCGCCTAATCGGCAACAGATTAAGCGTTATATGTTTGGTTAGACTTGGTTATTTTCTCTCTGAATTGAAAATAAATTGTGTGCCACAAGTTATTTAAATACATTCGCAACCATTGGATTCTGTCGCTTATATTCCCTTAAAATTGAATTCATTGAATTCCTAAATGAATCAATATCTATAAAACATATTTTGAAGAATTTCAACCGAAGTTACAGACCTCTCTTTAATTTTTCAATGAGCTCTTTTCGTTTTATCAAATTACCTCATCGCAATTATCCTTCAATTGTTGAACTTGCGAAAGTATGTTTAGTGTATAATGAAAATAATGTTGATTGATCGATGTTGAAGAGATCATATGTGTATTTGTTGAGAGTTCGAATTCATGATCAAATTATTTTGTTCCATGGTCCTTTTGAAAATGTTTTGTTCTCTATTTGGAATTTTGCAACGAATTCTCGAATGCTCAAAAGTACAGTCGCTCTTACGGGCGATTGAAATATGCGTGCAATCAACATAAAATGTTACCATCAACAGTGCTTTTGGTGAATATATTCGCCAAATGTTTGGACAAAATATCTATTGTAATGCGAGTGTTGAAATGACTAGTAGACGACAAGTTGAAGCTCAACCATACTCGGATGCAGGATGCTCGGTGCCAGTTTCTGTTTTGAACACATACACATACCCTTTTTTTTATTCTATCCAACATTTGGCACAGTATAACCGAGGCCCTAGTATTACATTCATCCATTGTTCAATTACAGTTTGTACTCATATTTATTGCCATACACTACTTCGCATGAACTATGTGTTCATGTCTGAAATGACAGACATCGAAACCATTTTACTTGAAAAATAAAGCAAAGAAGAAAAAAAAACTAATACAAATAAATCTTAAACGTAGACGAGGAATTCAATATATATACACTTATATGTGTGTGGGGACAAATGTGCTTTAACAAGCAAATAGAATATAAACGCGACGGAAAATCGGTCGCCTCGGGTGATTTCCATTTGCTATTGCAGTAAAAATTGCGATAAAATTTGCTGGTGAAGATTCGAAATCATGTGTGATTTGTTGTTTAATATTGCGTAGAAAGGAGCAGAGAGTAAATAATCAACAACAACAACAAAATTATAAACACATCCATCGAGCTATTATTATTATTATTATTATTTCGCTTCGAATGTAAAAATGGGTTGAAAATCAATCTATTTTTTTTATTTGCGTTCGAAGTAAATAAAAAAAATTGTTCGAGTTACTCCAAAGCACAGACCAATTTCAAACGAAATTGCTGATATTGTCGAAAATGAACCCGATCATCAAGAGGTGTATACTGTAGCCTTATTATCACACAAACCAGTCGAAATCAATTTAAAACAAACATAAATACTGAATATGCCCCATTTGAGCGATAGAGAGAAAAAGAGAGAATCAATTCATTCTGTTTTCCAAATGGCTGCAGAGAAAATAAAGAACATATAATTGATTAAATGAATTTTCGATTTGTTTTTTATCATACGTACAGCATATTTTTTCACAATTTTCCCGAGTAAGCATCTGGCCAAATTGAACAACTAGACACTCAATAATAATAGTAAAATAGCATTAATTGACCACATTTATAATAAATAATAATTGTGTAACAAAACAACAACACTTGAAAATAAGGATTTATAAAATTCACATGCTAAAAATAATAACAACAAATAACCACGAAACTGTTATGCAGAACAACAATAACAAACAAAAACTCCTTTTACCGAATCAACAGATTATTTATGGCTATGAAAATCGCCATTGCAAATTATATACTAACGAATAACAGAATTAAAAATAAAAAAAATGTTAACAAGAACAATATAATAACAAAAAACTATTTGGTAGAAAAAAGCTATGTTTAACAACAGAAATGAAATATATTGATTATTATTAATGTTATTAAAAAAAAAATACTGCTCTTTTTTTCAACTATTTTTTTAAGAATGCAATATTCTCAAAGGCCCCCTTTCATTTGTCAAAACGGATGAATCTGAAGAATTCACAATAACACACAAGCTTCGAATCAATGGAAATATTCATGAACGCTCATGCACATCGTTTATGTGTGTCAGCCAAAGTTGATCATATAACTGTGAATTCTCTCGCCCAGATAACCATGTTCGCTCAAATGTGAAACAAATGAACGCACTTTTTCAACTGGACTTTCATTATTCGTTGACAACTGTACTTGACAGTTACTCTCATTGAAAATGATTAAGTTATCGGAGAAAATGTAATAACACCAACGATATTTTAAACATTCGTATTTTCGTACAAATTCGCGAGAATAAAATCCTATGTAGCACTATGATGTGAAAAAAAAATCATAGAATTAAATTAAGGTAAGTGGAATTTTTCATTTAAAGTGATTCAATTTGTCTAGTGACCATTTAAAATGATCCTCCGCTAAAATTTCACTTTTTATGAAACAATTTTTCTGACGACGTTTTTTTTATATATCGTTTTGTTTATAAACTTATGAAAAAAAAATATCCCATTCACGAAATTCATCGAAATGTCGCAACTGGAAAAAACTAGAAATAGAAGCGAATTTTTCACTTTCAAAAGTTTTTTTTATAGTTTAGTTTGTAGTTTTCATATGAATGCGAAGTTATTTTTATGTTTTGTACTTATAATTATAACAAAATATCTCATTTGATTATTGTTTTAGAAAATAGTTGTATTTGAAAAAGAAGTTATCGAATTGAAATGACCGAATTTTTTTCTCGAAACGCAGTGATGCATATCATGTTTAAAAATCGTTCGACTTCGCACACACTAAAAAAAACCCTTTTAAATATGCTAAACATTGTCCACATGACTACTTATAGTTGACCATAGTTTGAAATAACTTTTCGCATTCTTGGTGACATCTAGTGAGTAATGTACTATAGAAAGCTTGGATCTGAGCTTGGATAAAAAATATGTTGATCAAATTTTTTTGGATATGAAACTGGATTGGTTACACAGGAAGTGTAAACTTCTCCCTTACTGCCCTGAAATCTGTCGTGAACATTCTTTTATCGTAGGAGATGGAAGATTTCGCTTGCTCTCTTCAACGGGTCATTAACTTTTCGACTGATCCCTTGTATGTATATATTGAGATAACATCTGAATTTGTTACATTCCAACATTTTATTATCAAGTACTTGAATTCTTCAAATCACCAGTGGTTTAGAACTTTGACATGGAGTTCCACGTATTGGTTGATTTCGATATCCTAAATCGGCGCTGATTATATATGAATGTTCATGAATTTTAATGTTTTTTTCGGTTGATTGTATCAAACCCGTTAGACTTTCAGTGACATCAACTTTTATTTTCCAATACTTTATTCCACTATATCCAGTCAAAATGTCTGTGTTATGCAAACGATTTTTCTCTAGTATCGTTTTTATATCAAATTCAACCGTTTCAGTGCCATCGATATTGAAAGAATTTTTTGCCAAATCATGATTTTCTCCGATTACAAGATTCGAGTAACTACAATTGGCGACCGAAACAGTTGCCAAACCTTTCAATAGTTTACCGTTTGTGTATTTGGCACGAAATACTGCTTGAATTTTTCCATCTTCCGGCGACTCGATTAACGCCTCGAATTTGGGAAGAACATACCCGGAAACCTCAATTTCGGCAACGTTTACCTAAAAAAAAAAATGATGATAAACAGAAAAAATGTATCTTTATAGCAATAAACAGTTTCAATCGAATAAAATATTTGCAAAGCATGGTAGGTTTTCTTACATACTCTAAACTCGACCAAAATAGGTGATAAAATCACAAAAGAAATCGTTTCATATAAAAAATGTATAATGGACTTTCGAAAATTTGTGTATTCGCATTAATTGTTTTCCATTTATTTGAATCGAGCTATTAATGATTTATGGTAAAGCTGGGAAAGTGAAGATGCGAACATTTTTCTATATCAGTTGGAATGTGCATGTGAACTGCAATAAGAATCTGGCGATAAAGCTGGAAGAACGAAAAAAATATTCAAGAGCAACATGTTCCAATTTTGGTTGCCAGTCAATCTTTTTAATGAACTTCAAAATCAATCCATCAGTACCAATCAACCAAATGTGCAAAATGTCAAATAAGGTCCACGAACTATTTTCAACGCAAACAAAAAGGTACGAACTCAAAAGATTCAGCCAGTTTTGGCGGTGAATAATTATTATATATTATATATTATGATTTACACTATTTGATTCACACTAGTGACGAACACCTAGGAAATGTGAAGATAACAAAATATTGCGATTTTTTTGTATCATAAAAGTTTAAAATTGTTTTCGTTTTTTTTTGTTGTTTGTTTGTTTGTAACACGCATAAGCATAAGACAAAATATCAGCCGAAATTTTGAGAATTAACTGAAAGTATGGTTACTAATCTTCTATGAAAACAAACGCAAATGCTTACAACGAAATTGATTTCTCTTTGGCGCATTTTATTTATTTTTAAAAAGCGAAACACACGCGGAACATGTACAGATCACAAAATTATTTATAAATCGAAAGATACAGCAAAAATTGAAAAAAAAAAAAATAACTTCAACTTAAAAAAAATAATAATACTTCACGTTAATGGATGAGAAAAAAAGCAATTTTTAAAATAAATAAGTAAATGTTTCTAATTGGTTGTCATTTTGGTATCAAAAATTTTGCACCGACCATGTCGCTAATCAACTCTATTCCTTGCCATACATAATCACATAATAAAGTCAGATTTTCAAATACGGAATAATGTGGTAAGTGCACATATCATACATCGGCATAGAGGGGTGTAAGCCCGGATAATCCCCTTTAAATCGTAATAAGTATATCAAAAAAGAAACAAATTTGAAATTACCACATCGTCAATACTTGCTGAAATGGACCAATCACCGAAATTCGGCACATCCGACAATTGATATTCCTCTGAAAAAACACCGTTAGTTGTGTTGACACCATTCCATTTTTTCACTGTGTTACGGCAGCCGTCCTAATCAAATCACGTAAATGTATCCAATTGAAATTATTATTCAAAGATTTCGGTCAATTGAAGCTGGTCTTAATTCTGAGTCCAAAACCAATACTCGAAATTTAACGCAATCGTTTGGTTTATAAATGTCTTTATCAGTTTGAATGAAGATTATATGTTTATTTAGAAGATCAAGTTGAACTTTAGTGTCCAATGTAATGCCAGAAATTTCTTTTATAGTAAGTATGTAATCAGATTCTAGCGGTAGTTCACCGATATCAAATGAAACGACTACGTTTTCATTTGGTTTTATTTCAACGTAACGTTGAATTTTATAGCCATTTTCTTTATATTCATCTTCATCTTCATCTTCTATCGAAATACGTACTACAATCGCCTCATCCAACTTGGATTTTTTATCATGGATGGTCAGATTTAAATTATATTCGGAATTGGCACGGTTTTTGAAATGCCTTTAAACATGTATTATGTCCTATAACTACAATAGATCTCAATTTTCCACCGGGCATTGTCCCAATGAAATTATTTAAAAACGGTAAAAAACTAAACAGTAACACACGAAATTGAATAACTTGATTATATGTTGGAATTTTTAATTAATGAATTCAATATGTTGAAATTTCGCCGAATTTTCAATGCAAAATACAACAAAATACCTTTATTTCAAAGTTTATTTACTTCACTCTAATTTGGTTTAATTCACTAGAATTGAAGCACGATTGAAGTCGCTTTTATAACTCGTCAGGTATTTATATATATAACCAAAACTCGCCATAGATACTCAATTTATGAAATTGATAATGCGTGCGATATAACTAATAGCGACACGTACGTGGACGGATGAAAAAACGACAGTTGATTGTAAAAATATTCTGAACTGAGATTTTTATCGTTTATTTATTACCAAACTTAAATAGTAAACAAGGCAAAAAAAATTATGTTAAAAAAACAATGCCATTAATGAATAAGCTTGCCCAACGAAAAATTTTTATTATTATTATTTTCGGACATTTAATAATATACATGAATGTTTTTTTACATCTCCACTTTTCTGAATGTCTTCATATTTGCACTTATAATGTAAACATTGTTACGGAAATCCGATGAACTTGTTGAATTTCCTTGTGAATCCGCAATTATATTTGCGTAGACTTCTGGTATATTTTCAATGCCTGCAGTGTCAGCGAGTTGTTTATAATAGTTTATTTGTCTCACTCCAAGGAAATGAGGTTCATTCTTAGGTTGACTTTCCATATCGATCAACATTTCGGTATGTGATGGCACTTGTTTGGCTCGAGAGATGAATGTTAGCGCAAAACGTGCCTATTTTTTTCAGAAATAAATATTAACCTCAGAAAATCTTTGAAATAATTTCTACAAAAAATGGCTTGATAATTTGATATGTTTTTTTTAAAGGTGGATTTTTTAAAATCAAAAATACTGAAAAATTAACACTTTATTTTATCTTATTTGATTGCAATTTCGAAAAAAGTCATATTCACCTGCAAATCACACATTTTATTATGCGCCCCACTGTAAGGTATACCGATGAAAGCCATCGTTGGATATTCAATATTTAAAATTTGCTTATACAGCGGCTTCACATAATTGTCTTCAACATGAATACCAACATTCTCATCCAAGAATGGATACGAATATTTATAACCTGACAAACAGATAAACACATTTCGATAGGAACAAAATTGATAATTCATTCAATTTTACCTGTAGCATAGATAACATCTGTAAAATTTAGACACGTTCCATCTTCAAATTCAACTTGATTCGTCCCAATAAATCTTTTTACATCACCTTTAAATGCGTCGTCATTCTCGACTGAACCTCCAGCTTTATCTATAATTTTTTTAAGGTATTTTAAGGCTCACTATCATTACTCCCACGGATGACAACTTCATCCGTATCCGTTAAACTAAGCTTGCAAGTACGGATGAATTGTATGTCCGTGGGATTTGTATCCGTGAATAATTCTTAATACATCCGTCGCTAAGCGGGTGACATATACAGAGTACTGCTCAGCGCTGCTGCCATCCACAGTATATTAAAATATCTTGCTGAGAATGCGTCGTCCGTCGCATGCGAAGGTACGTAGCAGTTTTTACATCACCGCGAACAACAATACATTGCATTGTTCTCTATACAATCGTTTGAATGTTTTGAGTGACATAATCGTGAAGAGAACAATGCATTCATTCTTGTTCGCTGTGATGTATAAACTGCTACGTACATTCGCATGCGACGGACGACGCATTCTCAGCAAGATATTTTAATATGCTATGGATGGCAGCAGCGCTGAGCAATACTCTGGATATATATCCGCTGAGCGTAAGATCATTTTAATTCTCAGCTATACGGGGTGATTCAATCCGCACTTTGAGAATATGAGAATATTTGGCTAATCGCGGTATGAAAGTGATTCACTGAAGCTGTCGTTATTATAATTGAAATAAAAAATATACTATTTCTGATTAAAGGAGAAGAAATGAATGTCCGAGAATGAATGTGAGACTTCTCCTGAGATTTTATTAAAATGCAACACTGCGTTCATACCTTTATTTGCAGATTGGTTTGATCTATATATATGACGGCTTATTGTTAGCCGACTAGCATAATCTTCTATTTGAAGTGCTATGTCACTGCCACTTGGGCCACTACCGATAATTAAGACATCTTTTCCTAATTGAACGAAAAACACAAAAAAATCAGATCGATTTTTTAGATAAGGGTGAAATTTTGAATGGAAAAGTTAATTTAGGTCGTGAAACTCTTTGAATTTATCTGAATATGATTTCTAACATACTGCGAAATGTTTCAGGTTTACGATAATCACGGCTATGCATAATTTTTCCTTTAAATCCTTCGACACCTTCAAACTTGGGTACACGCGGCGAAGAAAATATATTCGTGCAAACAAAAACTGCGTCATATATACTAACGTCAGTTTTATTTTTACTCACGTCTCTGACGATTATTTTCCACTTATCATTTTCGAATAAACTAACATGTTCAACCAAATGGTGATATTTTATACGTTTTTTTATTTTATATTTTGTGGCATAATGATCCAAGTACCTCCATACGGCATTGTGGGTTGGATAAGATTGTGTGCCGTTTGGAAAGGATAAACCGGGAAACTCCATCGTCTGATACGGTGTATTAGTTCTATTTAAATTTTAAAGAAAGTATTGTTTAATATCAAACAGGTCGACTCATTGACTTTATGAAGAAAGGCAAAAATATGACTTTCAGAGACCAACCAAATTGAAAAGTCTCAGAACAAAAATTGCTATGTATCTTAATCCTAGACAGTTTCAAATCGTATTTTTACAAAACGATTAATCGTCTCATTAAGTACTGATGTTATAAAAAATACATTATTCTAATTGTATAATATTGTATCATGATAGTTTTATGGTATCGTATCGAATTGCTATCGTATGTGCCAAAGAATATTTGAACATACCTAAGAAGTTTATACATTGGAGTGTGAATATCAACACCAAATTTGTCTTTTCCAATATTATCTGTATAATACCATATTCCACCAAGTGCTTCGCTCTTCTCGAAGATGTCTACATTATATTTTTTATCAAGGGCATTTTTTGCACTTGCAAGCCCCGATGCCCCGGCGCCAATAACAGCAATTTTTAAGGGCGTCAATCGTTTAGCAATAGAGATATCTATGCCAACTGCGAATAATCCAAATATAAAAACCAAAATAATATCTTTCATTCTGATTAGTTTCACTTCTTCGCGGATAAAAACTCCTAAAAATGACAAAGAAAACTTTATTCTTGTGGCAAAGTTCAATATTGAAATGAGATTGAAAAATTTGGTACCTGCCTCGACAACAGAACAACACGATCTTACGTTAATTGCTTTTATACCTAGAGTGAATTTAAACAAATTTTGACTGACACGTGTTTAAAGGTAGTAGAGAATATTTTACTTGAATGTAAAAACATATGAAATCGAGTAATAAGTTACTACTAGTAGACGTATTGACGTAAGTCTAGGCTGAATAAAAATTCTTAACCCAGAAACATTCATCAAAAAATAAATACCAAATAATTGACGCAAACACAACAGCAAAAAACACAAAAAAATTCCAAATAAGCTATAGCTATATATGCATACAAATCCTCTCGTCTGAATTAGTGTGAATATTCGATCTATTACAATAAAGTCATAAAAAACTAAAAACAATGACGCATTTGAATTGTATTTTCGAGTAAACGGCAGGAAGACTTCTTAAAAAAACAATGTATTTTATTTGAAACGATGGCGGTTGATCACCGAAAGGCAATTTTGATATGATTCCGGACGATAGAAAAAAACTTCCGGTAATCACACAGATTATTCAATGGTGCTACTTTGAAATTTCGAATAACTATCGACACCAATGGAATCGACATGTTTACCGATGATGGATTATTAAGCGCCCATTTTTTTCTCCAAAAATGGCATTGCATCAAAATTGACCATTCAAGTTCATTTACCCACGAAAAAGGCGCTAATACAATTGAATTTGGTGAATGTGTATCACACATGCGCACGGTTTTTTTTATCAGGGGGAGTCAAATTGACTTTGGTCTCGAGGGGGAGGGGGTATTTATATAGAAAACTAAAATAGCAACTTTGCATAAGAGAAACAAGTAAAAATGGTTGTTGGCGAGGGAAGCGAGCCGAAATTTTGCAAGTTTGACTTCAAAATCAGTGTATTTTTGCTATTGTCTATACAATTATATTGCAAATCTAAGAAAAAAATTCTCAGAGAGGGGTCAAACCTTTGAATTTTGAAAAATTTGCCTCAGGTGGGGGTCAAACCCCAGCGCGCATATCTGATGTGTATGAAATGTAAAGTATTTTTTTTTTAAGTTTTTCACAATATAAAAAGTATCGCTATATATTGCCGAAGATATTCGAAGATATAAAATAAAGAACTGATTTTTTTATTTTCATTATATTTATTGATAGCATTTTGTTGACATTCGAACATTCATAAACTGTTGCTAGCCCGAATGTATTGATAGCAATGGACAGTTTTGAATTTCATAATTTCTTGACATTCTGGAAAATATTGTTTTGATGAATCGAGTGTAAGTTGAATATCTTGTTCCAGTCTTGAATTTGACGATTCGTTCGGATTATTTGAATTGATAATATTGACCAAAGTGGTTTTTCCCTTCGGATACTCGATGCATGTTGAATTTTCGCAAATTTGTAGACTTAATCTGTTATTATCTATCGAAATTTTTGAAGAATGATGTGTGTATGGAAAATGTTCCGGCGGCCACACTGGAAGTGAATAGTTTCGCAACAAAACAATCAATTCGAGTTGTTTTACTTGACTTAATGATTTTATTTGATTTTCAACATCCGACAGAAATTCGGTCCTTTTGATCCGCAACACAAATGTTTTAAGTTTTTTTTATTTTTTCAGTAAATGTATTGTTGTTTCAGAGTGAATGTTACATTGATCGGAATTTTGTAGCATTTCCAAATATTCGAGATTTTCGCAATGTTCAGTAATCACATTAAACAGTTCCCCATTGACATTGGTGAGTTTAAGTCGCTTTAATTGGGGATTCAAGTAGATGAACCGTTCGAAATATTGTTGACAAGGTGTATTTAAAGCGAACATATGTTGAAAAGTTGAAAGACTCTTCAACGTTGGCCAATGTAAGTGTGACGTGATGTGCTTACATTCACAGCTGAACGTTCGTTTTTTCAAAATGAGCGTTTCCAAATGTGGTGAAAGTTCGTGTAGTTTTTCAATAGTACTACAATCAAAATCGGTGTTCCACTCTAAGCATACAATTTTTCGTAGTGCAGGCATCAATAAGTCGCACAGTTTATCCAATGGTTTTCGTCCTTCCGGCTTGTGAATCGATAATTTTTTCAAATTTTCACCACAGTACTGTAATATTTTGTACGTTGCTCGTTCTTCGTGCTCTGATTGCAGGTAATTTTTTGTTTTGACGCAATGGTTACTGTATCGCAGAGTCAAATGTTCCAAGTGTGGTCCAATACATTTCATCGCTAAACGTATTGAGTTTAATGATGCATGAAAAACGAGAATGCTGTGAATTTTTCTCTTTGGAAAATAGAATTCATCCAATAGATTCTTAAATCTCGTACAAACATACGCCATTTTAATCAACGTATCGAAATCGAGAAATGTACAGATGTGCAGCAAACAGTCGTCATTTAAATTCAAAATGGAGCATTTCTCTGGATCGATTGTGTTCCATATCGAATGTGAGTCTGGTTGGTGCCATGTGTCGGCTGGTACAATTTGGAGTAAATTTGGTGTTGACAAAATACCACTTCGATTTGCATAAAATGCTTCAAATGCACTTTGACATTTTTCATACAGCACATAGACTTCAAGACTGGTCTTCAATTCATTTAATATTTGAATCGATTCAATTGGCCCAAACAATCGCAAACCACGTTTGATTTCGTCGGTCGAGAACGGTTTGTCATTCTGTGAATAAACACGTACAATTTTCTTATTTTACATTTTCTAATACGAACTTAATTCGTAAAGCCAAATGGGTGTTCATATTAAATTTACCTACCGATTTTTTCCATTTAATGAAGAGTTTTCGAACGATAACAAAGTTTCTCATATCGTATTCTAAAGGGTTTTCCACAAACATCCATGATTTGTCGTTCCAAACGAAAAGACTCATTTTAAAAATAACCGATGTCAATGACCTCCCTGATGAACAAAATGTATACACAACGTTCTAAATATAATATCAAATAATCGAATATCAATTTTAATGGATTATTCCTGAAATAATCACTAAAATATTCATTAATGAATTGTATGGTAAATTAACTTTTTTCTATCCGAATCAATCCGAAAAAATATTCCTGTCACTGAAGATAAACAAAAACAAAAACTCTTGTAAACAAAAACCGATGGATGAATCAATAGACATCAAGATACAGCGTATAGTAGTGTTAACACATACATGGTTTTCTATTGTCGATGTGTGCATGTGTATGTGTATGCGCTATGAATTAGAAAAGAATGAATTGCCGGTTCTATTATGTTTGCGCATGAAGGGAACGAATGCGGAAGCGAGATGCATGGGATCAAATTATTAACATATAATACATACACATACATACACACTCATGTCGGTGTATAGAGGGGGAACGGTGGTATTTAAATGATATTGCTTAAAATGAGATATACCATCGACATTTTTGAAATATCATCGAAATTGCCGCTCTTTAATTGTTTTCGATCATTTAACGAACAAGAGATGAAAAGATCATCAACATTGTAAAAATAAAAATTCTGGAAATTGTGGGGTTTTTTTGTAACTTATTCTAAGTAACATTAACCGTTTTGTATGAAGATTTTATATGATCCAATTCTTACTATATTCTATAGTTTAATTTTTGTCTTAAAAATATTTTTTCTGTCCGTCAAAAAAATGTTAGTTTTTTTCATCCAATGTGGACATTTTTTGGAAAAACAACTTTGCAAATATTTGTATAAAAATGCCGTTATTCGCATGATCGTGTGTGTGCGTTGACACCTCCAGTCCAAAGTCGAAGTTTTCGAGTTGTTTTCCAAATTATTTACATGTATAAATATTTGAAAGATGATTGCGTAAATACGTCACAATTTCAAAATTCGTCAGCGGTTAGAAACAATAAAAAACATTATATCATGACTCTAGACTCCGGAGTTCTTTAAGCGAAAAGGGAGGGGTAATGACTTCTATTCTTTCTTCTTCTTCTTCTTCTTTATAGCAAATTGATGGAATTTTCAAGTTTTCCTAAAAAGTCTTCAGCAGATCCCGTGGTCAGAAGCCGCTGTTGGTCAATTAAAAAAAATGTAAGATATGCAAAAATCCAAAAGTTCTAACATTTTTCAACATTTTTTAATGATCATACCGGTTCCTATAGATTTTCTAACAATATCGAACATCATGTATTTCTAGTAGACTTGACTTAAAAAGTTTTAAATACCGTTTGACCTTCTTAGCGACATCTAGGAGATAATATGTCAAAGCTTAAAAATATAAATTTCAAAATCATTTGGCAGAAGACTCATAAAATCGCAACAATAACCATGATATAATGAAAGGGTCGGAAAAATATGGTTGAATGTCGTTCAAATGGAACAAAATTGCAAACGTTGTAGCGTTTCTCTGGAATAATGATTATTCATTTTGTAAAATCGAATCTTGTCGAACTTTATTGCAAACATGTAATAATTGAAATAAGTAATGAAATTCATTCATATTGAAGCGATTTCACGTGAGCAACTAGTTTTCTTTAACAAAAGATCCATTGTGATTGATCCATGCCCTCGCAGCCTACAATTTTTTCATTCGTTTTCTTTCTTCCTATATAATTTTGGTTTTCTTCATTTGACAAATGAAAACGTGTGTTTGATACGCAATATTTTGTGCAGTGCGTTCAATTTTTGTACTCTTCTTGTTTGGCAAAACAAAACAAAATTATACATATTCTCAATTATCGTCGTTTTCGCATTCTGTAAATTGAAGCATTCATTCGTTGGTTTATTCAACAGATGTTTTCGGTTGATGAGTGTTTACATTTAATGTTATTCATTTGTTCATCGATAAGTATAGGTTTCAATATACTGAATGTGGCCACGAATTTATTTCATTTATCAAGTTGATTTATTCCTAAGCACAGTGCATTCCAAAGTCGTAGAGTCGTAGCAAAAAACAACAACATTTTATCTCATTGTTTTATTTTAGTTTAATGAAAATTTGAAATTATCGCATTCTAAAGAATGGAGTTAGCTAGTGTTCTAAAAGCAATGATGCTTTTCATGTTCAATCCGAAATCAGACCATCCTCCAATTTCCAATCACTTGAACAGTTTTGATGCATCAACTGAATCGACGTCTATAAGTTCATCATCAACACCGGCCATTGAGATTCAACACCAAGATGATGTGCAAATTATCGATGGGAACAATAAAAAAATGTATGAAGAGACAACCGCACTGGTGCCATATGATTTTGACTGTGCAATGCCATATCCACCGTCTGTGATCGAACGTCCAACGCCACCAATGATACCGAGCTCAAAAACGTTTGAAGAAAATTCACGAAGCGTTGACCGTCCTCATGCAAAAGCATCATTCACCGTTCCAATTCATATTGTTCATCGATTACCTGATTCAGCAATTTTAGATTTACAAAGGTAATTGTGAATTGTTTAATTTCAATGTTGGTTTTTTTTTTTATGGATAATTTCATGTTTAATTCAAGATTCGAAGATTATTGCGAAAGTAAAATTCTTGATTGCTACCATGCCATTCGAGATTTCAACAATTATAACTATGAAAAGTGGGTTTCAAAGCATATACATTGTTTGTTTCCTTTTGCAAATCAAATAATTTGTATTTTCATAGGAATCAAGAGATTCAGTATCTTTCGTATACAGATAAAAGAAAACAAGAAATCATTCAGCAATCGCAAGAGTAAGTACACATCAGTTACAATATTCTTAGTTTGAATTCCAATTTATCGATGTTTTTGTTCTCTCATAAAGTCCATCAACGTAAATACAGACATTTTGTGTGTAGAAATTTCATTTTGTGTGTAGAAATTTCATTTTCTGTAGTATATATTGATTTGAAATTTATCTTGAGCAACATGTGCTTGCAAAATATATTTAAATTTGGTAAAATGTCTGTGTTTGTTTGTTTATTTCGTTTTTTTCCATATAATTTCGATGGCCAAACAATTCGATGTTTATGCAAATGTCTGCCAATTCTATTTAAACAAAAAAGTCTATTTTTATTCGGCGATTAGGAAAAAAACAGCGATTGAAGCCGCACAAAATAAAATGCATCAAGTGTGTAGCCGGGCCGAACGGTATCGTGAACAAATTACAACGACATTGAATCCATACATGCAAACGTTCTCATCATTCTTCGCACAACCAAAACGTGTGCCCAAACTGTGGTATGATATCCATAATTTGGAGACAATTATCCAACAACTATTCACGCCAAAGCTAAAATGTCGCATGCATTACGTTGAAAAAACAAAAGAACTTCGCATGAGCCGTCAGCCGATGAACGATACAGACCGAAAAGAGTTTATACCATTGCCAAAAGAATATATCAATAGCCGAGATGGCAATGATGCTGAAACGGTGAATGGTGCAAATTTAATTATGGAATACAATCATCCAGACACTGATATTCAAATTAAAAAATCATCAACCACCGACCAATTCAATAGCAATGTTTTACAACAGCACACGTAATTTTTTTTTTCACAATTTTCCGGTGATAATTATAGACAAAATCGTCATCATCTCTTCCGTACTCTGTATAGGTACTCAACCAATGAAGAAATTCAACAAATCATCATTTACTATGTTTTCAAATTGTAAGCAAATTTTTTATTTTTTATTTTTGGCTTATTTCGGGAATTGATAACATAATTATATTCAAAACAGCTATGAGCTCAAGGTTCGAGATGGCACTCGAAAGGTGTTCCATTATACGCGATTGTTGAAACAAAAAAAGAGGTAAACCCATTCAATTTATGCCATGTCACTCTTAATTCGCATAAAAACTGTTCATAGATCAAGCGCAACCAAAGAGCAAATCAGCAACGTTGAAGATCAATTGGCCGAAGCTATCAAAGAATTGCAATCGGATACCATTGAGATGGAGAGAAATCGTGTCACGCCCGAATTAATTGGATTGTACAATGCGGAAAATGAAGCAAAAGATTTATTGCCAGACACAAAATTCATCACTAAATTAATTGGACCAACCAATAAACGAGTAATAACCGCTTTCAATCCAAGCGAATCGATTCTTTTCAATGCTTTAGATGGTGCCAAAATAGATTTGATTGCGGACGAATCCAATACCAAAAATTTAGCCAAAGTATCGGCGAGTCAAAGTCAAAGCGATCGTGAGGATCTCAAGGAACCATTATTTTGGGATCAAAACTGGCAGTGGGACTTTTGATAATAATATTTTAAAAAAATATATCAAAAGCCCGTGCAATATTGTTTCTCCATAGGAGTCAAGAATGTATAATTCACATTTTTGGAAATTGTCAATTTTATTTGAAATAAAATTCACCAATCAACGGAAATCATAATAATTTTGTTTGTAATTTGATGAAAAATCCCGAAATTGATCAACTTTTTATGCACTTCAATTTTAATGGGAGATTAAATGTACACCAGATACAATTTGTATCATACAATGTGAAAGATTGACGTGTAAAAATCATTTTGATCTTCATTTGCGAACAATAAATTAAACGGAAGCATTTTGATGCATTTATTTCAATGTCTGTCAATAACGAAGAGCTAAAAAAACCGCGAATGAATCAGCTCGATGTTAAAGTGCGGTTATAAACCTGTTTTATTATTCTATTTAAAAAAAATTACACGAAATTTGGCGGTAGTTTCCATAGAAAAGTTCCCAAGTTGTACGTGCCGATGTGTTGATTAGTTAATTTTCTTAACAGGTGAGTGCACAACTTTATTTATATGCATGCCTCTGGGTTGATTGCAATCACTTAAAGTCTAATTAATTTGGATTATGACGCAAATTAAAACTTTTAGTCAAAACATTTACCACTCACGTTGGCGTCGATTCTCGAAAGTGCGAGAGCGTGCGGTATTTTTTGGGAATAAAACTACTACTACTTGTTTGTAAATTCGATTTGAAGAAAATTTTCCGTACAACCTGTTGTAGCACTTTGTACATTGTACATAAACTCTATCTATTTGGTAAACGTTCCATGAACTATATTTCAATTACAATCATTTTCCATACAATTGATTGTTTCATAAATTGATTGAAATATAAAATAAATAACACTTCTTGGTGCATGGTCGAGATGTGCAGATCTTTTGCTATATGTCCATAATGTCATTGCTACGGCCTTAATTTTGATCAAGTTTAAAAATTAGTCTTGCTTCGGATGCATTATTATTATTTTTTTTTTCTTTTTTTTTAATTAAAGGAACGAAAAACTAAAATATCGAATGAGAGGCAAAAAATATGAACGTAATTTGCAGTACCTTGATCTTAAGCATAATCATAATCAATCGTCGTTTAATTATAACGTATAATGTTCGTTCATTGGACTATATCGTTTTCTGGGCTTTAGAGTTGGACGGTGTCGCAAATGAACGACGATGATGATATTTGTTTTATTCGAATGTCGTCAGTAGTTTTAGTTTGTGTAAATAGCAAAAAATTCGTCATACTAGGTCAATAATATGTGTGTTTAAAAGTGAAAGTAGAAGATTGTGGCGAAAAGGGAAATAAAATCAACATTTACACATTTCTATCATGAGATGCAATGGCAAAAATTTAAACAATTTTAAAATGCGTGTGTCAAATACACGAGATGACGATACATACGTACATAGATTTAATACACAGAAATAATCACCCAATTCCATACTAAATCATTGGACCAAATTAATACATACGCGCACATCCACACGAATACAACTCGTTAGCCATGTAAACGGCGCTCACACAACGTGTTCAACCAGTGAACACAACACAAAATCAACGTTTGGAAGATGACGTGTATGCGGCTGCCAGTGTGTAGTTGTGCGTGTGTATGCTTGAAAATGAACAAAAGTTTACCAGCACGATTCGTATACTGTTTTTGTATATCTTTCTCTTTCGTTTCTTTGTACGCCAAAGCGACATCGATGTTTGAATAAAACATCGTTTCAACAACACAATCACCGTGGTACATTTGAAATTGTCTGTCAGTCGTGTGAAATCGGTCTTGCGACAACAACACAAAAATCATACAAACAATTTTTTTTACATTTTTTTTTCGTCATTCGGTTTGAGGCGTGATCTATCTGCTTACAGATTCATTTTGAGACGACGGAAAATACACTGTATTTATCATTTTCGAAAGAAAATATAAAAAACCATTGTGCAATTTGTTTTTAAATATTATTTATCCAGTTCGTGTTTGTACACACCTTTATTGTTTGTCACATAATTTGGATTTAATTTCATTCATTCGAATTCGGTTTCGATCCCACAGGTTTGTATTTTTTTTTTTTAACAAATTGTTGTTTATCATCCGCCAATTTCTATATTTGACGATATTTTTTGATTTTTGAAGATCTTTTGTTTTACATGATAAGAGTTTTTCTTGTTTTTCATTGATCACGAGCGAAAAATGTTGTGCTGACGTGACACATGATAAAATCTTTGCTCATTCAATGTGCTAGAGTAGCATTTATTTGAGAAGAAGAAGTTGCAAATTATCGTACAGCGTGAAAGTAGTTCTGGCAGATTGGTTCAAAACGATTTTCGAATGCCGAAAGATGGAACCGGATTTGGCATACAACGAAATGAAATTCATCAAGCCAATAATTAACAGTACAAAGAAATAAAAAAAAAACAACAACTTCACAACCTCGTGGTATTTTTCAAGTTTAATTGTTTAATACTTGGATAACCGTTCGCATCACAAACGAAGTGAAATAACAGGTGAAATGCATTCACAATTAGGTAATATCAGGCGTTGCATGAAGAACTAGTGAATGGACAATTGTCGGAGCGAGTTTTTTTTTTGTTGATAAAACGGCTTATATATTTTATATCACGTAATTCTCATTATTTGCGAAAAAAATGATGCGAAAAAACATCATACGCAATTTCACATGAGTCATAAATTTTGTCGCCACAACATTTTAACGCCGAAATGCAATTTGCGTCGCTCCTGTTGTTGAATTGATTTGAATGCATGTACGCAAATTAAGTCATTGTTTGTCATAACTATTGAGTCGTTTCTCTCATTATTCCCGCTCTCTCCCTTTCTTCACTCCGTTCCATTTTCTTGCAACAAAATTCTTGACATGCAAACAGTAATTTGGTTTGTAAAGTATTTCCATTCAATTTTCAATCTTTATTTGGTTTGCCAAATGCGCATGTCATTTATAGCAATGAGAAGAGAAAATTTCTATTTATTGCGTAAATAAATATAAACTGCAGCATAATCAAAGTAAACATTCAAATCACAAACAATATTTGAAAAGGTTCTTTATTGCTTTGAGATGTTTATTTTTCATTGAAACACAAAAAAGCATCGTTTGAATTTCTCATGATTGTAATACGCCGTATGTAATTTTGTACAATTAGCGCTTAAATTCGTTATTGGAATAAGATGTCACAACTCACCATAGTAGTTCGTTAGATCAATTCAAGCATTGTCGATCGTCTTATCTACGTAGATCTTAATTCCTGAATGTCGATAAATGCGATCGTTTTTGATACACGCAAAAAAGCAACGACTATGTATTAGTGTGTTTAACATGTTCTTGAAACAACAGCAACACACGTAGAATTCCAGTATTGTTAATCCAATTCAGAAAAAAAACGTAGTCGGACATAGCTGGCATGACAACATCTTGTCCATTATGTGCACGGACATCTTTCGTGTTGTTTTTGTAGTTGTTGCCTTCTTTGGCCAAAGAATAAAATGACATGATCAGAATTGATCATGACCAAAGGTCATTTTACTATTACATTTATTTTTAGGTTTCTGATCTTTTTGCCAATCGATTTTGTTCAGTAATTACACTTCTAAGCATGTTAATCATTTGCGCGCACTATTATAACGAAATTTTAGCTGTTAGCACTCTTTATCGATTTTTTCTCTCACAAACTGTCACAAATACATGCGTAACCCTTTCTTCTTCGCTCTTTCAAATGACCAAATATATTTAGCATATGCTTTATTTATGTAGCGACGAAAGAAAAAACAACAACAAAAAAAATCGACATTTTTGGCCACACTTTCATCTCATTCACATCTAAGCGTTAATTTTGAAACGTCCCCTTCTTTGAATGTATATATATAGAAATTTTCGTATATTTTTTTATAGTCGTTAACAACTTTCTAATCGCGACCAGAGTCATTTTATTGCTACTATGATTTACATCACTCTCATTTCTTTTGCCCGAAAATGAACAAACTTTGAACCACGCACACATGGTTATATGGAAATTATGGGCAGCACATATGCTACCGTGAATGAATTAAATAAAGAAACAAAAAACAGCCAATGTCTTAAGAAAGTGATTGTCACTTGAATTTTGATCACGTAGCCCAATATCGAAAAAGACACACACACAAGCACAAAATTGTTCCCAATCCAATCGAAATATGGAATTATATGAATTAGAATCGAATATCAGTTAATTGGTTAAAAAAAACTATGTTCCAATTGACATTAGAGAAAAAGTCGTTATTCGCATTGCAGACGACTGCATTCAGTTCTTAATGATTTCAATGTTGCACTTCCAAAATTTATTATATAGATTAGGACTGTTGCAAATTAAAAGGTAACTTGTACAAGATATAAGTCTCGTTAATTAGGTATTCTTATGGTTATTGCTGTAAGACTTCCTTTTGACAATCGCCAGTCACAGTGACAGCAGACAAATTAAATATCAATGCCACAGAAGTGTAATTCATTTTCCAAATCCACTGCTTAATTGTTTTCTTTTTTACCATAAAATGCGTCACCTGATTTTTCATATTTTGTCACCGGCCAGTCGTTGTCTGAAAACATGCAAAGTTGAGTTGAAATTCTAACATATCCATAGTTGTATCTGGCTAAGTTTTTGCGTTCAGCGATCAGTCGCTTCACGTCGATGATGTGCTTTGGTGGTGTTTTTGTGTTTTGCATTTTATTCCTACTTTTTCACGTCATTATATTCCTTCAATTAATAATCGAGCACTATTTTGATCTCGGTGAAAATATTGCGTAATCATTCAAAAGAAAAGCTACAAAAGACGAATATTTAAAAAAAACCAAGTCATTGGTAATATTTTTTGTTTCTTATTTTATTTAATTCAGTAGCATTGTTTGTTGTTCAAAAAAAAAAAATGTTTGTCGTCATCGTGCGATGATAATATATCGAAATAGTCAAGTAAATTCGAGAGATTTATCATTTATAGAGACGAAATAGACCTTTTTCAGTAACTTTGTACAGTAAGTGTGTGGAGATTTCATCTCTGTAATTGCATTTGTTGAATGAGAGAAACATGTAAATCAGACAATACACATGAGCGCAGGTAGATAAGTAACTACGCACTACTAAACAACGGACACGTCACAAATAATGTCAACAGTTCATTGTTTGCTATATCATAAATGTAAGCACATTTTAGCATAGTTTTGTGCTGCGATTCGGTTGGTTGTTTGTTTTTGCAAAGAATTTCTTCTCATGCTGTGAGTTGCGTGCGCAATGTTATGCGAATAAAAACAAAAAAAGAATTACCTTGTATAAGTGTACACTGATATAACACATATCACGCATAACGTACTGCAATTTCATATCAAATTTATGTTAAAAAAATACACACACATACACGCACACATACTTTCAACATCGATTCAGCTGCAATATATTGACGTATGTTGACCAGTAGTACTATTACATCAATTATATAGCAAGTTTTATATTTTTATTCATTGGAAAGGCAAAACAAATATTCCAATATGTATATCTATAGCGCAATCAAATATACGGCTTGAAATATCATCATTAAGAAGATAATGATGAAAAGAGATGTGAGTAGTCAGATCACCTGAGCGCCGTGCAACTGTGATTGTGAACAAATCAACAAAAATACTATTATTATTATTATTATTGAATCATTGAGCAATTTTAACATTGTAATCTTTGCACCTCCGTTTAATGTAACTAGAATAAAAAACAAAATAAAACAAAAGACCTAAGCTTGTGATGATTTTTATATACCCTTGATATTTTACCAATCTCATTTTCTATTTTTGGTTCATATCTCGTTTGTAAATTTGCATAATAACAAAAAATGAAACAAGCTCATAAATTGTTTCGGTTCCTTTTTCTTTTTGTTTTGCTGCAGTTCGTGAAGTAATCAAAAGTTGAAGTGATTAAAATAACTTCGCATACTAGTTAGTATACAAATCAAAACCAATTTTTTGTGTGTTCATCCGCTTCTTTTTCTTCTTGTGATCATTTAAACTTTGGCTACTTGTATATTGCAAATCAATTCAAAGCTGAGCAAAATCATCAGTGTATAGAGAGTTTTTGAATGACTCGCCCATAAATTAGAAAACGTTGATCGCAAATCAACTTTACGCTAGTGTAATGCGTTGTTGATATTCACAATCATATTCTTCTGTTTTTTATTATCATGGTTTGCATGCAATATTACCATATTGGTGTGTGATGCGTACCCTGTCCCAATAAAATGAGAAAAAACGATTTGCGAAAGCGCAGCAATTGGACAAATACAGAAAATGATGCAATGTTTCACCACTTTTTTGCGTCTTTGAAAATTAAAGTTGAGCCCTTTCACCCAAAGGATGATTAGCGGCTAATTAAATTTCTTGTAATGCGATTAACAATCTGATGACAAAAAAGTGAGCATGAGCGATTCGAGTATTAAAATGCTTCACATACAGTAATGATTGGTATAGCAAACAGTACGTCAATCCATTTGATAAAGATCAACTAATATCGTCATTGTTCAAATTGTGAACATATTTCGCAAGAATCAAAATCACTTAATGAGAGTTCCTCAATTGTTTTTTTTTCTTTGTTAATTTCTTTCATTCTTTGTCTTAACTCTTAACTCGAAGTATGTTTTTAACTCAAAATGAATATGTTTTCGTTCTATTTTTAGGCTAGAGACTTTTGGAATTTGAGTCTTCTGTTCAACATTTAATTTCCAATTCACCGCAATAAATAAAAAAAAATTCAACAACGATTATGGCGTCAGAGACGGCAGAATTTTATAAAAACAAAAGCATATTCATCACCGGTGGTACTGGATTTTTGGGGATTGCATTGATTGAAAAATTATTGCGAACCACACCCGAGGTAATTAACTATTTTTTTTCCCAAATGGCATGTTCTATTTTTGAACATTTTTTTTTTCTTCATTCAATTGGCATGTAGTTCGACCTCAGACAATACTCGCCGCAAAATCGATCAAAAAAAGTATTTATTTGTTTATTTTGTTTTTAGGTTACAAAAATTTATTTGTTGATGAGAGAAAAGCGTGGAAAGACAGTGGAGCAACGTTTGCAAGATCTAATAAAAAATGAGGTAAATCAATTATTCTAAAATCATAAAAAACTTGGCTAATTTCGTGATTTCTCTTCTTTTATTGCGAATTAAGGTGTTTGAAGTTTTGCTGAAAGAGCAATCGAAGGATATTTTCAAGAAGTTGGTTCCGGTGCAGGGTGATGTTGGATTGGAAAATTTGGGCATTTCGGCTGCCGATCGTCAAGTACTCGTCAACAATGTGAATGTAATCATCCATTCAGCGGCCACATTGGATTTTCATGAGCCATTGAAGCCAACAGTCAACATTAATTTGCTTGGAACACGTCGTGTCACACAATTGGCGAAAGAAATCCGAAATTTGGCTGCATTTGTGCATGTTTCAAGTGCGTATGTTAACTCATATTTGGTTGAGTGTGAAGAGAATTTGTATCCAGCACCGGCCAAAGCCGAAACAATCATCGAAATGATCAATACACTCAGTGAGGATGAATTGAAATCAAAACAAGATAGTATTTTGGGTGAACATCCAAACACCTATACATTTACAAAACATTTAGCTGAACACGAAGTGGCACAATGTGTCGATAAATTCCCATGTGGTATCGTTCGACCAAGCATGAGTGAGTATCACATATTAATTCCAAATTCGGTTTTTCTCTAGAGTTTCGTTAACATTGGTTAATTTTTTTCTAGTTACTGGCGCTTGGAAGGAACCGGTTCCCGGCTGGACGATTTCAAAGAATGGACCTCAAGGTTTTCTAATGGGCGCATCAAAGGGAGTCATTCGTCGTTTGCCCATTGGATCCGGCCTCATTTATGATTACATTCCGGTTGATGTTGTTGTTAATCAAGTGCTCGTCACTGGTTACTACGTAAATGCAAAGCGAGAAAATGAAGTGCAAATTTTCCATTGTACATCGAGTACAACACAGCCGTTCAAATGGGAGGGTGTTCAAGATAAAATCAATGGTTACTTGCATAAATACCCATTGAAAAGTGCAGTTTGGTAAGAAATGTGATATATTTAAAGAAAATGTTAATAATTTATTGAATTTGTTGTAATTTTCTATCATTAATTGATTTGATTTTTTTCGCAGGTATCCCAACTTGAAGTTTATGTCAAGTTTGTTTTTATTCAAAATATCGGCCATTCTCTTCCATTTTGCGCCAGCCTATGTACTTGACGGTGTTACACGGGTGGCTGGTGGCCGTCCAATCCTTGTGCGATTGCACAAAAATGTCTGGAGCTCATTGAAATTACTTGAAAAATTCATTTTCACCGAATGGAAATTCCATAATAGTAATACGAAAGCGGTGATCAAGACACAATCATTAATGGACAAAAAATTATACAACATCGATTTAACAACGCTCGAATGGGAAGTGTACTTCATCAATTTGATCAATGGTGTTCGTCGTTATCTGAGCAAGGAAGATCCAAAAACAATGGAAGCCGCACGTCGCAAAGATAAAATACTCTTGGCATTGCATGTTATCTTGCAATTGTCATTGTACGGTTTGCTTTGGTGGTTGACCGCCAAAATAATTGGATGCACAACCGCCCAAGTTGCACTTGTCGTACCACTTTACTACATACTCTTCAGTTTCTTGTAAAAAAAAAATTCTAAATTACTATTGCAAAGAATTTATTGCAAGGGACTATGAAACAATATATTCTAGCGAACAAAAAAAAATATTTGTTACAATAATTCTATTTAAACACAAGTTAGAGAAACAACAGTGAATATTGACATTTGAGTTAATTTAATATATTCCATTTGGTAAGAAATAAAACATTGGGCTGAAGGAAATTTAATCGATAAATTACAATCTCACTAATTTCACCATTGTTTAACAAAAAAAAACTATTATCAAAATGTTCAATAAAAAAATAAATAAATAAATTTGGTTTTATTTTTTACTAGAAAAAACAATAGAAATCGAAACAAAAATTTCTGTTTTAGGCATCACGGAAGTACAGTTTTTCTTTTTCTTTTGACTTCTGCGGCGCCAATCAGAAAACTTTCGATGCAAATCAATTTCCTACGTAAATGTATATGATTTTGGTCTGAATTTTTCACATTTGGTCACATTTGTGACTGAATTTTTATTTGACCTTTTGAAACCGAAGAAAATTATGTGTAGTTTGGTATTTTTTCACATTTTTTCGCTATCATGACCGCATAAAATTCATTCAGAGCGATCCACTGATATTTCTTAAAGATTAAATTTTCTTTGAAATTCAAAAATTGATTGCCATTTTAAAAAAAAACTTCAATTTTAATTCATCATTCTTTCAATTCCAATAATAATATCCATCGATCTAAAAGTTTATCAAATGAATCAAAAATACGTTCAAAAGGTGTAGTCGACGACATTTTTACCAATAGGGATGCCAAAGTTGTCATAAGTAGTATTTATATGATAACCGCAACAATGACGTTTCGTTCGGTTGGGTTTGCTCAGTTAATGTTTGTGTCAAATGCTGACAAATACATGTTGTAAAATGCATGAATAACATACAAAATTTCATTAAATCATTTGAATTGTTAAATAAAAATAAACATAAAAATGCCGCATGTACAAAAGCGAAAAATTACGGAGACTATAACAACAGTAGAGGTAAGTTTAATTTCACAATTTCATTGCAACCATTTTGATTTTCTACTAAATAAACGATATACGTTTGATTACCATTATCCACAGTCGAATCAGCATCGACCGCATAAGAAACTACGCATAACTGCAAAGCGTTCGACCAGTAGTGCCGGTCCATCAATACAAATTCTATCAAATCTATTGGAAAAAACGACAAACAGCAATGATGCATTACAAATTCTAACGCAAATGTCGGATACTTTGACCAATAATACGGCTGATGATATTGTTGAATCGCTGAAAAAGCTATGCGAACACTTTAAACGGGAAAAAGAGTCGGCAGTCCGAGTGAAGGTAAATAAATTTCGTTAAACACTGAATGGGACGTAAAATGAAATGTGTTGAAAAAATTACAGGTATTGTCTCTATTCGGTGAGTTGGCATCGGAAGCGTTACACGATGGCACAAGTTTAGTCGATGAAGTGATTCTGTTGTTAAAAGGCGAAACATCGCCCAAAGTAATTTCACAGGGTTTACATAGTCTTTTCAAAATTGGTGATACACAGCAATTGCCATTAACGACACTGATTCGAATCGTTTTATTTGCAAAATTACAATTGACAAATGCCAGTCACAATGTGCAACGGCATGCCTTAACATTGCTTGGAGCATTTTTGCAATTGCGCGAAGCTGAAAAAGAATCACTTGATTTGATAAGCCGATACACCGATTCGCAAGATTCACGCGTTCGAGCCCAGGCATTTGATTCAATTCTAACACTTGGACAACGAGGCGCATATCTACCGCCACGTCTCTATTTTCGTGCCGTCGAATCGCTGAAAGACGACTATGAATGTGTGAGAAAGGAAGCATTACGATTGGTATATGAGCTTGGTATCAAACACACTGAATTGTAAGCTATTTGTTTTCTTTTGAGTGTGAGCCTCGGACAAAACAAAATAAATTACTAATTGATTTGTATATTTATAGTATGGTTGATGTGCCCGACTCGGATTCAAAGCTACGTTTGGCTGATGCAGCCTTTGGACATATTTGTTCAGCCATTTGTGATTTATCGATGCAAGTTCGGACGCAGGCTGCCGGTTTGCTTGGCGGCATGACCGCTGTTAGTCATGAATTTTTGCATCAAACACTTGATAAAAAATTAATGAGTAATTTACGGCGCAAAAAGAGTTTGCATGAACGATATACCGAATTATTTCAAAGTGGTGAGTGGTCGTCGGGTAAAAAATGGGCAGACGATGCACCGAAAGAGCAAATAAATGCATCAACCGTATCACTTATGGCATCTGGAGCATGTGGTGCACTTGTGCATGGCTTGGAAGATGAATTTCTTGAGGTGCGTACGGCGGCCGTCGATTCGCTGTGCAAATTGGCATTATCAAATCCAAAATTTGCCGTAATGAGTTTGGACTTTTTGGTTGATATGTTCAATGATGAAATAGAAGGTGTTCGACTTAAAGCCATCGATAGTTTAACGGCCATTTCAAAGCACATTACATTACGCGAAGATCAATTGGAAACCATGTTGAGCTCACTCGAAGTAAGTTTTCATGAAAATTCAAACGAAAATCGGACAAAAACAAACATTAATGTTCAAAACAAAAATTTCGAATTGCCTTTTTTAGGATTATTCAGTTGAAGTACGTGAAAGTTTACATGTAATGTTGGGTGTATGCCGAGTATCAACGCAAAATTGTTTATTAATGGTTGTCCAAAAAGTATTGGACGTGCTATCAAAATATCCGCAAGATAAATTTTCGGCATTTGGATGTATGCAGCGAATTGGTGCAAAGCATCCAGAAATTTGTATGTCATTGGTAACACAACTGTTGCAAGATCATCCATTTTTCGATAGCGCCGAAAAGGATGTTGAAGATCCAGCGTGTATGTGATTTGTTTTCTTGACTTTATATACATTTAATATGCAACTGCAATTAAATTTCAAATGAATTTCGTTCATTTTTCTTTACAGATGTGTGCATTTTGATAATGATTTTTAATGCTGCACAAAAGCTACCGCCAGCTCTCGGTCTTTTGCCAGAAATAACAATAAAGCATTATTCCTATTTACGTGATACGATGCCAAATTTAGTGCCTGCATTGCCAATCGGTGGAACATCAACCGAATTGAAGCTCACCGAAGGATCGACTGGATCTCGTCAATTTCTCGAAACTATATTGAATAATATTCGAGCATCGTATTCAGCACCGCGGGCACGTCAAGCACTGCTCACCGCCGCTCAAGACAATTTAGATCGATTGGCTACAATTGATCCAGAGTTATCGGGCACAGCAAACTATACGGCCACATTTTTGGGCGCTCAACTATTGATTGAACAATTGCAATCGTGTTTGACAATGCCAACAAGTCGACCACCATCCAAAGAATCTCTCAATCAATTGATGAAAAAATGCCTTAAATTACAAAATCTTTTCTCATCGCTGACACCAAACGATTTGCTAATGGTGAAACAGATTAGCTTGCGGGCCAGTGCATTGCATCTGGTATTGATTGTGAAAGATCGATCGCAGAGTGCATTGGCACCATGTCAACTACTTTTACAAATTGCATCCGATACAAATCAATTTTTAACGGAAAATCCAAACATGCGAGCCGATGCATTCACCACATCTATATTAAATCAAATATCAAGCATGAACGATCCCAAACCGGGCCGGGTATTTCGTGAAATTTTACCAATCGTTCAAACCGCTTCTCCAGTTGCATCACCCGAAATTAATATTAATGTAAGATACCGCTGTGGCACCGATAAACAACAATTTTCATCTTCAGAAATATTTTGATTTGATTTGGATTTTTTTCTTACAGATACAAATTTGTACCGCTCGTATTTTGGATCCATCATCGACCGACGTAAGTGAACTTCCCGCCACCAAAGTGTCGGCCGGCCTCATTGCAGCCGTACCATTTTTGGGTGAAATTGATAATTTGCGAGATAGTCAACGTTTGAATTTGCGCATGAGAGTTAAATATCCAGATCAAAATGTTCACTTGATGATGCCCCGAATGCGAGATTTAAAACGCATCATTTCTGAGAATGGCGAAAACAGTGAGTAGAAAATTAAAACTTCAAATATTTCGATATTATAATTAACTTTTGGTATTTATCGATTTTGTTTTTCAATTTAGCAAATAATTGGCGCCTTCGAACGAACCTACTATTGTCACACGTTGTGTGGACGGAACAATGTCAAGTCGATGTGTCGCTATGTTTATCAGTAAGACCCGGACACGAACTGGAACTCTGCAAGCCTGTTAAGGTTCTTTTGCAACCACGGCCAGTTAAACGCGGAATTTAAATTTATTTTGTAGTATTAATTGAAATGTCTCACAAATTACTTGTTTAGACTTTGTAGAAATAATAAATGGTATTTCTATTTTTTTTGTAATTGTGTAAATATTTATTTTCTTTGCGACATATTTTTGTTTGTTTTTGAAATAAAAATACTATTTTTTACAGAAAATGGAAAAGTTATGATTGATAAAAGAAAATGTGTGTAATTCAAATAATTAGAATTCAAAATACTTTTGTTTTTAAAATTAAAAAACTCTCTTGCCCAATTAATCAATCCAGTTTTGTTTTTTTGTTGTGCTCCAATACTTTATTTTTTGGATTTTCTCTACAAAAACTCAAATTACGGATGGAGGCACATTAGACAGTCACACAAGAGTAAGAATACATTCTAAAAACATGCATGAAACTAAGACGTATATAATTTTCTTTGTTTATTCAAAGAAAGAATACAAAACGTTGCAACGTTCACATGTATTTGCTAAGTAGTTATTGCATCAATGTGTGTGATTGATTGTGGTTTACGTTCAGCAGAAACTACTGACATTGACAGTTCGCTTTGCATTGACAGTATACGATATACAATATTAGTCAGTATCTATTTCACAATATAAACAACTTGTTGTGAAATTCAGTTGACTCCCAACGAAAAAGAACGTTGGATTGTTCGTCGACATTTAATTGACAAAGAATACAAAAGTTTTATTGAAGCAATTTATTACTGTCGTGAAATTCCCAGACAAAAAATATGTCATCCATAGATGCATCGCTGAAAAGAAAACGGGAAATAATGGAAAAAACACCGGTGGCTCAATTGCAAGAATTGTGCACCATGGAAAATGAAGTGGTAACTTACGAATGTCTTCCAGCCGAAACCGATCGAAAAATGTTCTCTTGCCTTGTCAGCGCATTTGATGTGGTTGCCAGAGGTTCAGGTCAATCAAAACAAGAAGCAAAACAC
The DNA here is from genome assembly GCF_009176525.2 of Contarinia nasturtii. Classification (NCBI taxonomy): domain Eukaryota; kingdom Metazoa; phylum Arthropoda; class Insecta; order Diptera; family Cecidomyiidae; genus Contarinia; species Contarinia nasturtii. The sequence goes on along the minus strand of NW_022197436.1, from coordinate 61,876 downwards.
GATGCAAGCGCAAATCTTATTGGTATGAACTTTCGAAATGTTTTTAATAGATATTTGGTACATTATATCGTATGTTTGTAATGCAGCTCAACTAATAGGTAAGGATCGATTCAGACAGACTCTTCAAAAGGTGCCGGAAACACCACGTCCAGTATTCGATTATGATGCAATATCAATTTTGCTTGATACTTGTGTGCAGCGTAATTGGCCGGTTGCCACGTATGAATTACTAACATTAATTCAAACTTGAAATAGATGCTCATAGTACTCTCATTTATTTTTCAGATTTGACGTAAAAAAAACGGGTGAATCTCATTCTCCGATATTCACTTGTGTTTGTCGAGTGTCAAAAATTCAACGCATCGGTATATATTCGACAAAAAGCGGTGCAAGACAAATCGCTGCTCGTGAAATGCTCGAAGTCATTCAAAATCTGGATCTGAACAAAGAACAGAATCAAATTGAGACCGTCGTTTCAGAACCACCCGAAAAGATATTCCGTGACTATCACGAGGCGAAAAAAGTACCGGTACAATCACGGGCCATACGAATTAGCGATCGACACAATTTCTTTCTTCGGTTGCCTGAAGAGGATCGCAATGAAGCCAAAGAAATTTTGATGGACGATTCAACGGTTATCCATGGCACCACCAAAGATCGGGTTGACTTGGCATGTGCTGCACTCAAACTCAAATACGCCATCTCAAGCATTCCGAATCATCAACAACAGTTCAAGTCTTTTCATTTGCTTAACGATCATGACTGTGTGATTGCAGCCAAAGAAGAAGACTTGTACAATAAAGTCATTGATCACTTCAAAACGATGCTGAACCTTCACGAGTTTTAATTTTGAAAAAAAAAAAAAAAAAAAAAAAAATTTTGTCTTAGACAAATGTGATTGAAATAACTTCTGTATATTTGGATATCACCTTCAAAATGCGTTAAGAGTTATTGAAATTTTGAATATTAAGAATTTCCTATATATTTTTGCCGTATGCAATTTTGTTTCTCAAACAAATTTCCTGTCATATTAAAACACCAAACTGCTAATGTGGTCCACATGATGTGAAATAAAGGCTACTAGATCAAAAATTGAACTACGCATAGTTTTTTTTTTATTTGACGTTTTTGAACAAAGGCGTTTTGTATCCGAAGTAAACAATGGAATTGCATATTGAAGCGTAAGCATTTCTTTTACTTTTGCAAAGAAATATAATTGAACCAATAAAAATGATTCACATTGGGACATAAAAAGCATGTCACTGCAATCAGCTGCTCTAATTTTCTTTTTTCTAAGCAAAAACAGTCTTGTTTTATAAATATCTCCAATGCGTCCCATATTTATGTTACAATTTTATTAGTTGTTTTTATTTTAATAGTCAGTCTTCCCAAAAATGGTTGAAATTCGGACTTATGTAGATATGGACAGGGTCGTGCAGAACTGTGTTAATACAGACGAAAACCATTGCGCGCATACAGCTAAAGGTTAACTTTTGTGTTGTGTACTGTTTTCGTATATTTTCACACAGATCCGTACATCTTTATGTAAGTATGTTCGTAAAATAAAACCAAACTGCTTGAATATAAAAGAAAAAAAATATTTTCTTATGACATCGCACAATAATATCGTAGAATTTGATTGCAGATGTCTGCAACATGTTAAATTATCATCTCAGTTTTTGATCGTCGCCATCCATACAGCGAGAATATGTGAATTTAAATAATGAAAGCCGATGTTTTGTTTTTGAAATTAGTTCGTGTTGACGTTTCTCTGTCGGTGAGTAACATTGGTAAAACGTGTTGCAAATTTGCTTATACATCGTATTTTTTGGTTATAAACTGTTATTCCGCATTGAATTTGCTAAAAATTTCATGTCATCGCATTATTGTAGAACACTTTATTCAATCGTTCGAAGTATTAAAAAATTCAATTAAAAAACTATCATTAAGATAATCAAAAATTATGTCAGGCACTCCGGCAGATCTATTACATAAATTGTGTTCGCAGCACGGAGTTCATACTCCTTATTTTGATATGGTTCCACACGAAAGCGATCCAAAAATGTTCTCTTGCATTTGCACTGCATTTAATTTAACTTCCCGAGGCTCTGCTCGGTCAAAAAAATTAGCGAGGCAAGAAGCCTGCGCCAATCTACTCGGTAAGTATTTCGTTATTTTTTTCAAAATCGAATGATACGGGCAATTTTCATTCGATTACAGATAAGCTAAAAACAAAAGAACAATTTAAAGACGAAGTTCAAGCAATACCAGAAGCAAAGAAACCAGTAACCACCAGAGATGCTGTCATGCATTTGCGCGACATTTGTGTGCAGCGCCAATTGCCACTTCCAACGTACGGGATTTTTAAAATGCCCAAATCAAATTCGGTTATTCATATTTGTGTCATCGGTTCTTTTAGATTTAAGGAGTTTCAATCATGTGGTGCAACAAATACGCCGTCTTTTACTTACATTTGTCAATTGTCAACAATAAAGCGCACTGGAACATATTCAAGCAAAGTGGAAGCAAAACAAAAGGCCGCTGTTGCAATGATCGAGCTCATTCAAACTTTTGAACAAAACGAGGAACAAAAAGAAATCGCCAGCACTTTAGGTGGTGCCACTAGTTCTGATGCTGACACCACGCCCAAATTTCTAGATCTCGTAAAATCGAAGGATGGAAAACTCCAGTATTGGGCTCCACACATCTTCAATAGACACAAATACTTTCTGCAATTGCCCAAAGTCGATCGTGATGAAGCCAAAAAGATTTTGCAGGGCTCCACTGATATCACAAGCATGAAGAAGGTTGAATTGGTCTGTACTGCACTCAAACTTAAATACGGCATCAAAAGCATTCCGGACCATCCAGAAAATTTCATGGTTTTTCACTTGTTTGGCAATCACGACTGTGTTATTGCAGCCAAAGAAGATGAATTATATGATAAAATTATTGACCATTTTAAAACAATACTGAATCTTTAAAAACATTTTTTTAAACATTTTTAGGGAAAATTTTAGGTAACGCAAATATTGCTCTGAAGAATATGATTGAAATACAGTTTAAATGCAATTTAGATTCATTCTTCGTTAACTCCATATTTTCTTTTATATAAAATTTGTTCTATCATGGATTGTTGTAGTTGTACTTCAGTAATATCAAACTCATTTTTAGCTTCACGGAGAAAATAAACAATTAAACAAGGAAAATATATAATAGAGTCAACACCGTTACTTCATACACATCGTTTATAAATGTTTACAGTTCTGGAAAAAAGAAAATAAAATGAATGCAAAAGCATTTTTATTCTCATCGAATATTTATTTTAGTTATAAACATAATACATTTCAAACATTGATTGAGCGACGGACGCTGTACGATTTTGACGTTTGTTCTGTGGAAATCACTTAGCTCTAGACATTTGACGCGGTGTTACAAGCATACGATACAATATAACAACTTTATTTAATCTCAATACATTCCGATCGTCGAATATAAAGCGTTCAAATTTTTTTTCAATTAATTTCAGCAATAAAAATAAAGAATGCCAAAAGTGGTAAAAGAACGTTGGCACGCATTCTACGAATGCCGTTGTGGCAATAAATACAAGCCAATGAATCGCCAACCAAATAAGCCAGTTGCATGCATTGGATGTGGAACGATCAACTATCCAGTGCGTGATGTAAGAAAAGCTATATTTTTATTTTTTATTTTTTGTGACTACGGAATATTCTGAAATCAATTTTTATATTTCTCAGTTATTCTACGAAATGAGTCATTTAAAATGTTTATAATCAGTGCGTGTGTTGTTTAACGTTTGTTCGACGGAAATTTATTCAAACAAATCTTTGACAGATTGTAAGATATCGCTGATTCTTGGCTTGCTCAAAAATTTTGTCATCGTCTTCAGAAAATGAGATGCAATCAATTTTAAAATGATAAATCACAATACATTTTAACATAATAATCATTGCTCTACTCAAATAACCACCAATTTGATAAGCAGCTCATTTTATCCACATTTTTCTATTTACCTCTTCCATCCAAATACTGTAGAATAATTGTTGTAGTGCGCAAATTCGTAGAATTGGATTAAAACGAACGCAAATTGGTCGAAAGTGGAAATCAGATATTTATAATGGATCTTTTTTTGGCAAGAAGAATGCAATCGCAAATCTTTATTTAGATTAATTTTGTTGAATTGTCAATTATACCACTTGGCACAGTCTCAACCAGTTGTTTATATTTCGTTTAAATAAAATTTCGCGACAAAATGCACTAAGTAATTTCTTTTCAAAATAAGTACGCTTGCAGTTTTGAGCACAATCGTTGTGTATAAAATCTCATGCAGTACGAAATTAGTCATTATTCATAGCATTCAAGATAAATTTTTGCTCAGCCCAATTCAAAGAAAATTAAAGAAAGGAAAACTATGTCGGACGATCGTTGGCACGCATACTATCAATGCTCCAATTGTGGCTCTAAATATGATGACATTACTATGTTGCTAAAACAAACATGTCACAGTTATGGATGTTACACCATGAATTATCCGTACGAAATATGGTGTAACCGAAACCCGAGATTTGTGTAAATTAACATTATTATTCTAGTTTATCTTTAATTGAATATTCTCTTAAAACCAATCTTTCGTATTTTCTTTTCTTTTGTTCTTGAAATCGTTTGTTTTAATTTCAGATCCACCTTGTATCAAGATGAACACCCCAAGAGGTAAACATGCCAAAGCCGATGATAGCAAGTGATTGGAAGAATAAATTTCCATGGAAAACACATTTCGTCAATTAATATTGAATAAATCAACCAAATTGTCAAAAAAACATCAACAAAAATGCGTGCGTTTTTATATAAATATATTGTTGTAAGGGGAAAATTAACAATTTATAAAATTTTTATTTCAAAGGAGTTTAGTTTTTTTCTTCTATAAATCTTTTATGCCAAAAAATTAAAATTCATCGCATATTATAATTTGTTTTGGTCTTCAATGCGTTCACTTTGAAAATGATAAATCGAAATTCATTTTGGATTGTAAATTTTTCTTTGCAAGAATTTGAATTTGTTTCATTCGATTTTGTCTATAGGTGCCGCTTCCTGAATAATAATGTATGTAACTTAATGCGATCGCTATCAACGACATTCTTATACGAGAATGCGTATAACAACCACACATTTTTCGATAGTGGCCATAGACTGTTTCTCAGAGCAATTGATGTAAGAAGAGCTCTTCCTCAGTGTAAAGCAAAATATTAAAACCGTTTTTATTCTCACTGTTAATATTTTGCTTCTCTTTAAGGAGGAGTTTTGAATCTCAGTTCACCTCCAGTTCCTATGTAAATATATTGCTCTCAGAAACGGTTTTTTTCTTCGATGTTATCTCGAAAACCAATTATTTGTGTTGTATCGATTTCAGCTGCACGTCGTGAAAGGAGACCCAGTGCCAAAAATGCAAACGTTTCACCCGATTGACTTTGGATAACTTTCAACCAAAACTTGTTAATAACTACTATGATTGAATTTATCATTTAAATAATTTGGGTGGTGTTGATCGAAACTGGATTCCTACAGAAACTTCTAGAAGGTTAAATTATTTTTTCTATGTCGTTTATTTGTTTTACGAGATTAGTTTATGTGAACAGCAGCACAGATAACGAACGACACACAGATTGTCATAATAATTAGACGATTGACTAGATTGCGAAGAGATAATATTAAACTTTCTTAGAGACAAATGAAATGAAAAATAATACAAACCAGTATTCATTAGATAAAAGTGTTAATTTGATCTGCAAATCCATCAGTGGAAGTGAAAAGATTGAGGTGGAAATATATAGTTCATTTCATTGGCCAATAAATATCAATTTGTTCATTGAGAATGCTGCCATTAAGCATTTTTCTCTGGTTTGCCATAACTGTGTCAATAGTGAATGGCCAAAATTCGTACAAAACGATAAAAACCCAAACAACCCTAATTAGAGGTCAACTGGAGAAAACCATTTGGCTAGAAACACCATTTTATTCCTTTAAGGGAATACCATACGCCCAAGCACCAATTGGTAAACTTCGCTTCAAGGTATGAATTGAGTATTTTATTTGGTTTGATCGTTTAGTATTTTAATTTCGTCTTTGTTAACATATCGAGATAAGTCTAGGTAATTAGATACCATAGTGCTTTTAAGATCAAATATTTGCCATTCCCAAACTGATTTGAATGCTTTACTTATTTGTTATCACGTGCTTGTAATAAAATGTGTTTGCTTAATCCAAAAGACACATTTCTATATGCCCTAATTAAAAGCGAAATTGTGCTGAGCCGTGCAGTGAGTTTTACAGATATTTTGAGTATGACCTATGAAGTACATATTGAAAAGGAATGGTTTTCATGGAATTCAAATGCGGTTTGACTTCATATACTCAAACAAAAATATGATGTAATCAAAATTCAGTTTGATCTTCGTTTTTTTATTGCTCAGAACGACAATCCTTCGAACACGATATTTAAAATGCCAAATTTTCTATTCAACTAACTAGAAAGAATGTAGATTTTTTCTTTCAACAAAATTTAAATTCATCAAAAATTAACGACAATACGGCTTGGACTGTAAAATGAATCGACTTTTTTGTATGCCCATTATGAAACTGTTTTATCTAAGCTAACACACTAGAAACGATGTATGATATTTATAAAATTAATTTTATAGGCACCCCAATCAGTGGCATCGTGGCCAAAACAGATTGACGCATTTGAATATGGTAATAAATGTGCCCAAAGATTGAACAAAGGTGGTTTCCAATTTTCTGCAGTAACGGAAGGTAAGAGTGTTTGTTTAGACTCATGTAAGTAATGTAATCGTCATTTTTTTTTCTTTTTTACAGATTGCCTCAATTTGAACGTATTTGTTCCAGGTGAGATTCGTTTTCATAAATAAAATATAAGCTAATAACAAAAACTTCTCCTTAATCATTCTAGCCAACGCAAATGAAACAAAAAGGTTGCCAGTCCTACTCGTTCTTCCCGGTGGCCTATTTGCAGGCGGATCTGGTGATGATGCGCTTTATGGTCCAGGTATTTAAATAGTGAATTTTTTATTTCACCATTCAAATTTCAATGTTTTTTCACGATTCATGTTTTCGTATCGCTCACATATATTTGGTCAGATTTTGTCATCGAAAATGAAATAATCCTGGTAACGCTGAACTATCGAGTTGGAATATTTGGTTTTATGTCGTTGGGCTTACCCGAACAGTCGGGAAATATGGGAATGAAAGATCAACAAATGGCCATGAAATGGATTCATGAAAATATTGGTGCTTTCGGCGGTGACAATAACAAGATTACTATTATCGGTTTTATATCAGGTATTTTCATTGGGTGATTTCTCATAGAAAAATATATTAATTGATCATTACTTTTTTTGGCAAAATTACTGAAAGGAGTTGAATTTTCTGTTTCCGAATTAAAGGTGGAAAGGCTCTTGGTTTGCATTTACTCAACGAAAATTCGTCAAAATATTTCAATCAACAAATAACTATAAGTGCAACAGCAAACAATATCAATACTTTGGATGGTGATCATAGATGTCTGATTGAATATTTTTACGAAAAGCACAATAACTCAAGCCGTCCAAGTGATGAGCAATTGATTGAGTTCCTCGAAAATGCAGATGTTAATGACATTCTTGATTTCAATCAAGAAGCTGTTGGTGGTCCTGATGGAGTAATTACTGCTTGGAATCCAGTCATTGAAAGTAAGTAAATAATACAATTTAATATCTAAACTTTAATTACTATCTAATCCTTGGTATTTAGAATCAACTGCGAAACAGCCATTTCTCCTTGAAGATCCACTAACAAAATTGATGAAAACAAAAGAAGTCAACAAATCCTCATATTTTACCTCCGCTCAATATGTAAGTTGCACTTGGTTTACATTTAAATCATAGCTAACATAATCAATTATCTTTTGCTATCTCTGTCTCTCTTCCACTCTAATTAGGAACAACTGAGGTTTACCGATCGCACAAATGGTTATTCAAATCCAGAAGTTATAGACGCATTTTTGAAAGACTTTTACACCAATTTGCCAATTTTCGGATACAATGAAACACTTTTAAAAAAGGTATTTTGATGAATATTACGATATTAGTCTACTAATGATACCTCTTCGATTTCAGCCTGACTATCTTGACAATGTATGGAGAAAAATCCGTAAATTTTATTTTGACAATGCGACCAATGATCATGACCGGTTCATACAACGACTTCACTTGGACTCAGATGTAAAATATGTGTATTTCGTTGAAAAGTGGATGGAGCAACTCGTTTCCGTCTCTACTAAAGATACATTTTACTCTCGGTTAGTTTCATTTTGTAAACTTAAGTGAATTTAAATTGACTGAAATGTATTTGTTTTATTTAGATTTTCACTTTCCACCAAACTGAATCCACATAAACTTTTGCAGGCAGGTGCTCATGCTGACGAATATTGCTACTTATTCCGGTGAGTTTGAAGTGTATTGTTATTGCATTCTGATTCTAATAACTAAATATTTTTAAGGTGTCGTCAATTTAACGAATACTACCAACAAATAAATGCGAATAAAGACAGTGACGAGAATGCTTCGATTGCCTTTAAAGCATTGAAAAATATGCAAACACTGTTTTATAATTTTGTCAAATACGGGTAATAAAAAATATAATTTGAACTTCATTCCATTACATGTATAATTCACGTTTTGAAAAAATCCAGAAATCCTATACATAATGGTGAACCGATTGAGCAATTTAAACCGATTGAACGCTCAAGTAAAGCGGACCAATTTAATTTTATGGATGTGAAAAATGATGGTTTAGCAGCAGGAATAGGACCAAATGCAAATCGTGCCGAGTTTCTGGGTAACATTGTTGAAGAAGTAAAGCATTTGGTTGCAGAACATGGAGAAACACCAGAAGATACACAACTTCAGCAGATATGCGAAGCAGTCAAGCTTGGTAAATGGTAGAGTTTATCGATGCTTCTATCCGTAGTATTCGATAGTTATATTTGTTTCATGTGCAAGAAGAAATGAATTAAAATTTCAGCCAAAGTGCTAGAATCCACTTAAGTCAAATCAATTGTTCATTCTTAAGTTAAGTCAATTATCAGCACTCTTAAATCAAAATGAATGGATATGATTCAAATTGAATATTTTCCAATTCTATTTTACGTTCAGTAATATTGTAATCGGAAAATTATCGTTTAATGATCTTTTGTTGTTTAGATAAACTAAAAGGTATTTTGTGGTAAATAACATTCCTTTGTTTTTGTTTAAGTGTTGAAGCGTTGAATGAATATAGCAAAGTATTTTTGTTTTATTAAATATTTGAAAGGTTTTCTTCTTTTTTCTTAAGATCTTGTTCTATGTACAAAATTATACAAGTTTAAATAATATTTGGATTGAATATTGGGGAAAATATAGAGGGTATCTCATCTGATATATATGATCGGAGAGATGGCTGGGAATTTCGCAAAACCAAATAGATTTGTCTGAACATTTCATTAAAATTGATTGCCCCACCCGTACAATTATCGAAATTCAAATTTTATTACACAAATCAACGTGTCAAGTGAAGGTACCCAAAATTCTTAATTAAAAAACTGCATTTTGACTATTTATTTATGTGATTTTATTTAGAAATAACTTCCATTCCTACAACCAAAATCCACGTACTTAATTTTACATTTACCTCTCCATTTAATAAGAACAAATATAACCGCGATTGAAAATCTAGCAAATTTATGATTATGTGTGATTGAATTAACAATGTTTTTCGTTCATGCAGATATCATTGATGATTTCATATAGTTGCACATTATCCAACATAGTTAAATGGCTGCCTTCGATCGTATGAACAAACATGCGACCGTTTGTGTATTGAGTGAGTTGATAATCGTTGTCAATATCAACAACTAATTTAGCCGTGGGACAAATCAATGTGATATTCGATTTGATTTTATCGCCGACGTATTCCTCATTCTCTTGCAATACCATTCGAATGCGATTTTTAAGTCCATATGCTATATTCTTGAGGTATTCAGTCGAATATTCGTGTTTTTTCATTTGGCTCAAGAACTTATCCATTCGACCATCAAATGTTTTCTCTCCATGTATTATTTTTTGAATTTCGTCTGAATTGATTTCAGGTAGAATTTCGTACACCAATTGGGTCTGTAAAAAGTTCTCAACAATTTCGATACTTGGATCCATGTTCGGTAGCAATGCCTTGAGGAATCGTTTAAATAGAGACACCGAACCATCTGCAACGATGACATCACCAGTTAATCCACTTTGTTCAAGTATTCGTGCCAATGAAAGTGCAACCAATCCACCAAACGAATGACCGATAAGGATGAATCTCTTTTTGCCATTGAATAAATTCAGCACATCCTGTGTATGAAACAATATTTCAAAATTAAATCAAAACAGACTCCAATTTGCGTAACTTGCCTTTGAAATGGACGCAATCAGATTTGAAAATGATTCCTCTTTGCAGTGGGCATGCAATTGAAGTGCATAAATAGGTACTTTGATGCTCTTGCATAATGATTGTAAAACTGGACTGATAACACCTTCGATTCCAGGAATAAAAAGCGCATAGACATCGTTCTCCTTCGTTGTATCGGTCTCATACAATGGCAATATGATTTTATCGGCCGTTTGTTCATTGCCCAAGCTGCGTAGCAAAATATTTTTTTCTATGTTCGTTTCTTTTGTGGACACATTATTTATGCTTGATAGTTCGCCCCTCTTTCCAGAATCAGTGAACTCTTGAAGTTTTGCAAATGTTAGAGTTCGTAAATCTTGGGCTGTTAAAATAACATCAAATTCACGTTCCAGCACTTGTTTGATTTCAACTGCCATTAAACTATCCATACCTTTGAAATAAATAATTTGGAAAATTCAAAACTTGGTATTTAAGAAAATCCTTTACCCCTTACAAAATCTTTAGAGGCAACACCTATGATGGAGTTGCTGAAAAGTATCTTACCAAGCTCAGCCAATGTAGAATTCATTGATACGGACTTTATATCCTGAATTCCCATAATGTGTAGTACACTTTGAATCAGGTTCATTTTGCTGATAGCATGCTTTTGAGCCACGACCATGCTTGAAACCACCGGCTTCTTTGATGATAAAAGTCTGTCCATTACATTGAGACAGGCAGCGATGCGTTGTTGTACAGTTCCGGCAATTTCAAGATCGATTTTGTCCTCGGCCATCTGGGCAACGAGCCCAACTTCACCAACGGCACCCTGAAATTTATAAGATGCATTCATTCATTTTATATTCATGATTTTAAAACATTTTTATTTTTGATTACCCATTGAATAGCCTTTCCAGGTAAATTGTCTCTAACACGTTTCTCAATAATTCGTTCCATAATCGAATTTGCCATACCGTAATTCGTTTGGCCGGCATTGCCGCGCCCACACGATGCACTCGAAAATAAAACAAAGTAGTGCAGTTGTTGACACAAAACTCGTGATAGCTCATCCAGATATCGTGTGGCAAACACCTTTGGCCCAAACGATTCAAAGAACGTGTCACCGCTTTGATTTTCAAAAATGCTGTCACGCAAGATCACTGCCAAATTAAAAATACCACCAACTGCACCGTGAACGAGTGATTCAACAATGAGATTTTTACATCCTTGATGTGTCGTTATATCAGCCGTACTAATTATAATTTTACACCCGTATGACTCCCATGTTCTGAAATAAAATTACATTCGACCTGTTTTTTTAATTGAAAAAATATGATTAAACACATACTTGATTCGATAAGCTTGGTATCCATTTTTTACGCCAGTACGTGAGCTGAGCACGAGTTTCCTACAACCTCTTAAAATGAGCCAATCGGCCAATTCCAAACCGAAACCGCCCAAACCACCGGCGATTATATAAACCATTTGAGGATCACAGTATGCTCTTGAAAATACTCTCATTGGGCTTGACAATTTCGAGTTTTCATTTTCTCGAATTTGAATTAAAACCTTGCCAACATGTTTGCCAGTGCTGAGATAACGGAACGCTTTTTCAACTTCGTTCGCCTGGAACACGGTAGAATGAAGCGGTTGAATCAAACCACTTTCCAGATCTTTCTCAATCATTTTGAATAAAATTTCGCGTTCTTTAGGGTAATGGATCAAATTATCGGCGAAAACGGCACGAAATTGAATTTCTTTGGCAAATGTTCCCATTGCTAAATTGCTGTTGTTCATAATGTCGAACTTTCCAATTTCCAGAAATACTCCGGCCCTGCCCAAACACCGAACCGACGCTGCTAGCTTATCTTCAGCCAATGAGTTTAACACGTAATCAACTCCCTTGCCCTTTGTACGAATCATTATCATCTGCTCAAATGAACAATCTCTCGAATTTCCAATGTTCTCTTCTGTAAATTTTATGTATAAAATTGTAACTAAGTGTTTCTAAATTCAATTTTAAATGAATAATGAAACTATCAATGTTTTACCTTTAATCTGTGGATACTGATCCAGTATAAATTGTTTCTTTTGCTCTGTCGAGCAAGTGGTGTACACCTCCATTCCATATGCCAATGCAATTCGAATAGCTGCCAGGCCAATGCCACCACTGCCGGCATGAATGAGAATGGACTTTCCACCTGAGATCGGTTTATAAAAGAAGAATGCATAATAAATCGTTGCATATACTACTGGAATTGTGGCCGCGTCACGCAGTGACATCTTTGCTGGAACCTTCCAAGTTAAATTTTCAAAATATTCTGTAAAAATAATATTCTGTCAAAACATGTCACAAGAGCGTATTTTTTTTTAACACCATACCAGTTTGTGTGGCCATAGCTCCGATTGCAACCATACCCATTAGCCTCTCTCCAGCCTTATTAGTTCCTGAATATTCTAATCCAAGTACGCACTGTTGATGCAATCTATTTGTGCTGTGAACTTCGAGTGGTAATCTTCCAGTTGCAAGCATTACATCACGGAAATTGATGGCTGAATATTGGATATTAATGAGATTTTTTGATTTGTTTGCATCGATCCAACCAGTCATCCATTCAAATGTTGATAAGTCACCAATTCGTGTCAAATTGGCATAAAAGTGTTCATTTCGTTCCTTTTCTTCGATGTCTTTTTTGAGTGTGAGATGTCGATATGCACCCCATTGACCATTTCTATACACATTGACGGCCAAGTCAAGTTTCATTTGGTCGCCATACAATGGATCGTTGAGATCGAATTGTGGTGCTGATTTGTCATCGATCAACACACATCGAACCATATTCCCTCCTGGTTCGCGTCGAATGCAATTAATCAATCCAAGAATTCCCGAATCATCACTCTTTTCTTCCAACGCGATGGTGACCCCACTTTTAACGGCTTCTTTGAGCGGTTGAAGCCATTTGAATGCCACATCTTTTGAATCGATATTAATAATGGTTTTGCTGGTTTCCGGTTGATTGCGTTGAAGCAGTATGAGAGTCTCGTCTGGAATTCTGATAAGTGAGATCATATTGAAGCCTTCGGGTCGTTCAACCTCGTTCCATCGAATCGTACTTTCTTCGCGCAAAAGTAAGAACCCTTTGTCAGTCAAACTGGCCTCTGCTTGTGCAATCATCTCATTGTTATTTAGCCACTTTGACCCGATAATTAATTGGCAATTGGTTTCATTTTTAAGTTCTCCGTCTTCCACTTTAACATGATCAATTTCAAGTTTGTCTTTACGCAATAGCGTTAAATCGGCCACCAACAATGGAATGTTAACGATTGCTTCGTCAAATGCTTGAATCAATGTCTGTCGTTCCGGTTCATTTGCATCGACTTCAACGATCTTAATTTTATATTGCATTAAATTTTCCAAAGCGATTTGCATTGCAATTGAGGCCGCTTCATCGGTAGAGTATTGAATTGAGTCATTATTGAATGGGATGAATTGATATGACTCCAAAACTTCAGTGCCCGGTGCTTTACGACGGCTAACTGAACTACAAACAAGACCTTCGATTTCGATTCCACCACATGTAACAATGCCAAGCTCCTTGCACATTCTCACCTCCATTACGGGATTTTCGGGATCCAATTGTTCAACGGCTTTTAAGTGCTTGGCGGTGTTAATACAAATCTTACGAATGCTCGTCGGTAAATAAAGCGATCGTGAGTCGATTGCAAGGATGCCGACTTGCAACATGCAATCCATGAATGCTGGCCAATTATCATTCCACTTAATCATTCCAAGAGTTCCATCGCCTCGAATTTCAGTGACAGATTTAAATATACCGGCATAATGGTAACCACGCAGACGAAGCTCCTTATAGAAATCTTTGCTATCCAAAACAATCGAATGATCTGATTTTATTAATTGAGAGAGGTCCTTTATTGGTTCGCCATTTGTTAGGGCTTTTACTTTACCGCTAATAACAGCGGTATCACCTTCGCTTATTTCAAAATTTCCGGTTCCTGCCTGCACCATAACCGTTAGGTGTACTAAAGTACTTGGTACAAGCGATGTAGCTCGAAGGAACCTAACATTCTCGAATTCAATATCCAAATTATTAAAGGTTTTACTTGTCATCATTGACACTATACTCTCTCGAACAAAGTGTAAATAAGAAGTGGCAGGTAGAAGGCATCGTCCTAAAATTAAATGACACTACATTGCATAAGCAAATATTTCATTATGTGGTAGATAGAACCTACCATCGATAATATGGCCAGTCATATATTTGACATCATCATCATCATCTAAATTCAAAATTATTTTACGTTCACATGATGTTTTCATTGCCTTTTCATTGAATTCGCTGGTAAACCAATCTTGACTGTGATCCCATAGAATCATCGGCGATATCATTTGTGTTCCGCGCGAAACCGGATAGCTTATGGCTGGATATAAATGCTCCACATGCATTGAAACACCATTCATAAAGAGTCTATTTGTTGAAATTTGCAAATACATGAAATGTAATCTCATTATATTGAACACAAATTATTTGCACTTACTTTCCTAACGAGGATAAAAAGAAAATGCATTGATTATCCTTATTTGCTCGATTTGTTAATGGAACATGAACGCCATTCGGCAAACATTTTTTGATAATGGCCTGGAGTAAGCCGTGTGGTGAAATTTCGATGGTGATTGCATCTTCTGGCAAATTTTTAGCTGCCTCTTCGAATAGCACTGGATTCAACAAGTTATTTGTATGATATTCGGCGGAGCTGAATTGATTTTTCTCTTGATTCCACTCATCTTTGGGAACGCTCGAACTAATCCACTTATCCGAACGTCGTTTTGGCAACGGAATGATTTCTTTTAGATGAGCCAACAATTTTGGTCCCATTTCGGCAATGTACTTTGAATGATATGGAATATTGGAACAGGCCACTTCTCTGGCGAATACACCGTCTGCAGTTAGTTTTGCAACAAACTGAGAAACATCTTCCTTTGGTCCCGACAACGTCGCCGAATTACCTTCAATTATTGAAAAATTAAATTGATAAAATGCTTTGGTCTTAAATTTGACAAAAAAATTAATCAATTACAGCTGTTGTGACATGCAACTTCAATGCCTTCCGGTAGCATGTCTTTGACTTCTTCGTAGCTCAGTCCAACAGCGGCCATCGATCCACAAGTAACTTTCGTTTCGACACTAGCTAATCCACGTGCGTACGAAGAAAGCTATTAAAATTAATTTTAGTAAAAAATTATTATTTTTATTTATAAGTGCCAGAATTTGCGGTTAAACTTTAATTCAATTTTATTTAAAAAAAAATAAATAAAAACAAGGATTAGATACCAGCATTTGTTCAGCAGTTATGGTGCCGTCAGCATAGGCACATCCTTCATTATAAATAAAAAAATATAAATAACATTGTACACTCAATTTCATGTGTTATGTACGCACCGAGTTCGCCAACAGAGTGTCCAATACAGTAATCGAGTGGTATCTGCAGCGCTTTTAGAATGTTTACAATTGCTATTTGAATTGAGGAAATGCCAACAAATGAATTTATGATGTTGTCAAATGTGGATTCATCGGTGGAAGTGACGATTGATATTAAATCCAAACCGTACGGTTTCAAAATTTCATGGCATCTGTGAATGGTTTCACGATACAAGTCGATTTGCATCATTGAAGTGGCCATTCCAGTCCATTGTGATCCCATGCCAGTAAACATCCACACAATCGGTCGTTTTGTTGCATCGTAACGGTCAATCATATAACTTTTGCGAACAGTTGTGTCGTTGTTATTGGTATCATTCATTTCTAAAATACTATATCCTCGATATAGAAATCCAGTCTGTTCATACTTTTGAATATTATGTAAAAGCGATATAAATTCAGCATCCAGTGGTTTTGTCTCAAGATTATTAAACAGTTTCTCTACTCCTTCTTTGGTCCGCGCTGCCCATAATACTAATCGTGGTACTGAATCACTTGGCATTCCAAAGTTGACCTTTTCCTTTTCGAATCGTTCCAGAAGTACGTGCGCATTTGCACCACCAAAACCAAATGAAGAAACTGCCACCAAACTTCCGGAGAGTGGTGTTAATTCCGAGCACACTTTCAAACGACCTTCCACAAGGGCGGGAATATCTTTCCTCACACTAACGAAATTCAAATTTGGAGCAACAATTCCAGATTCAAAAGCTAAAATAACCTTTGTTATGGAACAAATACCCGAGCTACCCTCTGTGTGACCCATATTTGATTTGACCGAACCAATGAGCAATGGCTCTTTGCGGTTTTTACAAAAGACTTTATCAATAGTTCCGCACTCTTGTGGATCACCGACCTTCGTTCCTTTATAAATGGAAATAAAACAATATATCTCATTCGTAATTGGTCAAATAGATAAATATTAAATCACAGTATTCACCAGTTCCATGAGCCTCGATATAGCATACCCTTTGCGGTTCAATTTTTAAATGTTGATAAAAGTCATTGATCAATTCGTATTGCATTTTACTCGATGGATGAAGAATACCTTCGTTCTTAAAACTGTGTTTACAAGTAAAAAGATAATTGGTTAAGCGTTAATCGTTAAGTGGCTGAAATTATGCTTACCCATCACAATTTGTATCCGAATAGATGACTTTTGCATAAATACGTTTTGCATCGCGAGACTTTTGTAAAAATAATGAACAAACTGCTTCGGAACGTGTGTAACCCGCTCCATTTTCATCGAATGGTCGGCAGAAACCATCTTTTGAAATTACACCCAATCGGTTGAAATTGATCGTAGTATACGGGTGTAATAATAGATTGGTGCCACAAACCAAGGCATTATCACATGTACCATTTCTGAGTGCCGTAAAAGCCTGATCAAGTGCAAACATTGAGCTGCTACAGGCTGTATCGATGGTGAACGATGGTCCAGTTAGATTCAAGCAATAAGAAATCCTAAAAATATATTCAAATATATTATTATTTCCATGCATTTTTCACCATCTGATTAACACTCACCGATTTGCAATCATTGCTCGGCTACAACTGTATTTCAAAACAAAAAGAGAATATTGAAAAATGATTTTTTTTTTCTTGTTTCCATGTATAATGGAGAGAAAAGTGAACGTCAAAGTACGTAAGTAGTGTTTTCATTTTATTTTAAAAGAAAGTTCGTTACATTTCACTTTTACAATTCTTACCCAGACAAAGCCAAACCGCTATCACCACTAATTTGATCGAATATCATATTTTTTTCGGCTTCTGAAAAACAAACGGCAACAAAGACGCCTGTTTTCGTGTCACGCAATGATTTTGGATGTATGCCAGCATCAAGAATTGCTTCGTAAGCAGTTTCAATAATTATACGACCCTGTGGATCCATATTATTGGCTAGCTTACTGTGGATACCAAAGAATGCGGCGTCAAATTTATGAATATCCTTCAAAACGCCTTTTCGCTTTGGCAATTCATGACTCAGGCTGTTACTCCAACGCGATTCATCTTCGGTTGTCATATCAATCTAAAAGTTTAGTAAATTGTGTACAAAACCATGTTTCGTTTATTATTGAACACAAACATTGAATAAAAAACCTTGTTGTACACATGATGACGATATTCTTCAACATTATCACAATTCGGATAACGTCCAGCAACGCCACTTATAACAATTTCCTCTCCGGGGCAAGATGGAAATATACGGCCCAATTTGATGCCATTCGGCACATTATTCTTTTCGTATAAATTGTTGCCATTTTGTGAAATTGACGATAAATCTATGTTCGACGACATATTTTCAAGCACCGACTTATTCAATTTTCACTATCGAATTGAAACAACAACAAAAATTCACCAAAACTGTTCAACGAAAAATTGCAAAATCCGGATACGATTGAAGCTCGTTATGGACTAGCTGCTTTTCAAGAATAACTTTGCTCTATTTATACCGAAATAAAAAACAAATCGATTGACTATCATGGTAGGCATATTGCGAAATGCTTGAACTCATGTGAAAAGACAAAAACTTAATTTTAATAATTAAATAATTGTAGATAAACAAACAATTTTGCAAAATACGACCGTGTCAACGAATAATTATTAATAATTGGAAGTTTTGATTTGAATAAATTCGAATCGTCCAATTTGATGATTATTTCGATTAATTTATCATTGTTTTGTAAATAACAGTGAATAATATTCAAACAATTATAAATGCAGTTCCGTATAGGAAATAAGCAAATGAAACAAAAGGTGCATACTGTGATCGATACATCGATATTGTATTGCATAACTTACAAGTAATACCTAGGGGGTAGACACAAATTTTTACTATAGAAAACTAAAAGTATACTAGAATCTACTTGAGAACAAATGTTCATATTGATTCTTCGACCGATCCATACAAAATACAATGCCAATACTTTTCATCTTATGATGAGATTAACGGTACATTTTTGTAAACAAAATATTTGCGTTCAGTGAGAACAATGGTTTCTATTGTTCTCCGTATAAATGTCTTCACACTGGCAATGCGATTCATTTGGCTCAATACTAGAAATACTAGCAGAATATTTGCGTTTTTGTTTATATACTAAAAGAAACTAAAAGAAACTCAATACATATTAAATGAAACTAAATATACTAGAAATTGGTGTCTATCCCCTAAGGTAATATAGTAAAACCTTCCAATTGTTTCAACATATTCACAAATAATGGAAACCATATTTGCAAGCAGTTGAACCTGCATATAGCGGATCCGATCTTAAATAAAATAGAATAAGAAAAGACAAAATGTGAATTTTAAATAAAAGAAAAGTTCGTCAACCTTACACCTACCTTTTTACGATACGTTTTAAAATGCACCATTCAATGTATATTAAGAATTTACTTTTGAATAATAATTTAACGAAATCAATTAAACATTAGATGTCAAATGGATACATTAATTTTAACCGCACATAAAGATTAATTATACATGTGCCCGTTCAGTATTTCAAATGAAACGACACCATTAGTGTCATACCATTAGTTGTGTTACGATTGTTTCTGTAAACACAACAGAATAATAAGTAAAGATTTTCTTTTATATTCAATAATTGGAAAATTTAAATTTAAGAAAATCTATTTTTTCTTCTCAAATTTGTGTGTTTAGATCTGGGTGTGGCTCTTCTGATTTTAATTTTGACCAACTTACAACTTTCTGGCCTTTCACGGATATCAAAGAAACATAGCTGCCACACACAAAAAAAGTATTTGTTTAAAAATTGAAACAAAATTGCAAATCTGACATCAAGTCCGGATTCTACATAATCCAAATTCATTATAAATGAATAAATTATAATGAATTTGATTGGAAACGAACACGTAGATTTATTCCTTCCTTGGTCATACCATCTTTATATAATAAATAAATTATCAACTCTATATTAGCTTTAGATATGACCGAATGGACTTTTATTTCGTTCTTACACTCGAAGTGATTTTTCATTGATTACTTCGAGCATAAGGTGTATTTTCACACGAATATCCTCAAACTTCAAATCCGTGATGAATTTGTAACTCCGCAACAAATGGACGATAGTGATTTTGATCGATATCATTGCGTATTTAAATGCGGTACAATTTCTGGCTCCGCCCAAAAATGGGATCGTTTTTTATTTTCCCTTAACCAATTCAATATCGGCGGATGGCTTTCTACCGAGGAATGGTACTGGTGACAGTAGTAAATAATCGTCATGTCCACTGTAGTCGACATAGTTGGTTTGAAGAATATTTGAAATATTCAATTTGAATTAAATTGGGTTGATTTTCGCTATAAACGTCAAATCGGTGAAAAAATTTATGAAAAAGAAAGCCATGAAATGAAAAATATTACTGAGCGCATAATATACGTCTATATATCTTGTTTATCAATATAGTCATGGAAGATGGTTCACATTCATGGCAGATTATTATATTTATATTTTTTACATTTATATTTTATATTTATTTAGTCAATATTTAACGGAGCAAGTGTTACAATGGAATTGTCAGTTTCAATTAAACTGAATTTATCGAACAGAAGTGAGCTATTTGTAACAGAGAGTAAATTTAGATTGACAATTTCGAAAATTAATCATTTTTATTGCCATCTTTGAATTTCTGCTTGGTTTATTGAACTTTTAAACGAATTTGTTCTATTATTTGGGAAGATGAAATTTGTCAATTAAAAAAAAAACTTCTCATGTCATTTTTACTATACATTTTTAAATATATTTATTCATTTAACTGCACTTTAGTTCCTCTGCTGCAAAATAATTTACCACCCTCTGAAAATTGACCACTGTGAACATTGCTATATGTCCCTTCTAAAAGTTACGAACTTCCATTCGAAGTGGTTTTTCATTGATTACTTCGAGTACAAGGTGTGTCTTCAAACGAATATCTTCAAACTTCAAATTCGTGATGAATTTGTATCTCCGCAGCAAATGGGCGAGAGTTATTTTGGCCGATATCATAGCGTATTTCATTCCAATACAATTTCTGGCTCCTCCTGAAAATGGGATGTAACTAAATGGTGGTCGTTTTGCAATGTTTTCGGGTAAAAATCGATCTGGATCAAATTCAAGTGCGTTTTCACCCCAAATCTTTGGATTCCGATGTAAATGCAAAATATTAATTACAACAAATGCACCTCGAGGAATAATTCCTTTAGCCAATTCTATATTGGCGGATGGTTTACGAACAATGAATGGTACTGGTGACAACAAACGAAGTGATTCTTTAATCACACGTTCCAAGTACTGCATTCGAGATAAATTTTCTTGTGTCACATCCGAATCGGCTGAATCAAAAATCGATCGCAGTTCCTCCACCACCAAATCTTGGTGCTTTTGATTGATGGCCAACATCAATAGAGTACCAAATACAGTGATGGATGATGTATCAATGCCAGCTAGAATGATCACACGCATTTGATCCAAAACATTTTCATGGCTGAATACTCCTTCTTGTTCCAAAATCAGGCATTTTTCGAGAATATTTGTTACATTTTTCTCTTTGGCTTCCTCTAAATAATTAATAACTTGGGGTTTCAACGACTGTAATTCCTTCACTTTCTTTTCGTATATATCATCAATGAATTGATTACCGTATTTCAATGGAATCTTTTCATCGCGGCCAACTTTCGATATATTCCACATGAAATCCCATCGCAGCCAAAATCTTGTAATTCGGTATTGAATATTATTCATAATTAACTTAGCAACGTCATATAAAAATGCACCGCGTCCGTTCGATTGTAAATGCATGTCCGTTCCCATCGTTGTTCGAATAATCATATCAATCATTCCAATGAAGATCGTTCGATAAAAATTGCCAGGCTCTTGAAGAAACGGTTTCATTTGTTTGACTAGAATGCGCGATTTGTGATTTAATAATGGCACATAACTTTGCAACATTTTCAAATTAAATGCTGTGTTCAGCGCACGACGATGTGGCTTCCAAATTTCCCGATTGGTTGCGATGATCGAGGTTTTACATTTTGCGTGGTCGTAAAAATATGGCTTATTCAGGCAATCATCACTTGATAGAAGAATTTGAATATCTTGCGGTTCACAAACTAAAATGATCAAAATTGGTCCAAACCATAGGCTCATAGATGTTTGTTTTACCTCATCAATGGCTTTAAATATAATGTCTATGTATTCGTCACTAGATTTTCCGATGAATCGGGCAGCTACACCTAAAACGGGTAATTGTTTCGGTGATTTGAAATTTCGTAGTTTTAGTTTGGTAAACCATTTTCGAATTTCTCCGTAAATAATAAAAATGATGGAAATTATCAAAATTATTGCTATCACGACGCCCATTTTGATTGTAATGAAAATTACATGCACCGATTATCACAGCTCTGTTGTTACTGACTGCACAGACAAGATATGACAAAAATTGAAAACCACTATATGAAATATACCGCACTGTTTCATGGAAACAGTTGACATTATTCTAATATTCAATGGAACAGTACAAAGTATAATAAAGCGAAATTAACTTAACTTAACTTAAGTTTTGTTGAGTAATCCGAATTCTTCATTAATAGAGTATTTGAATTAATGAACTTGAAGAGAAATATTTGTTGGAATTCATTATTTATTCATTTGACATTAATCCAAATTCACATTGTTTTTTTTTTTAAATTACACTTGATCTACAATAAACCAATGCATTCATGCCTTATTAATAACGAATAATGCAATGGATCCATAAATACACATTCAATTATACACAAACGTGTCAAAGCAACCGGTTGAATTTTTATATTGTATAAGGCAACTACCGAAACGAAAATGAGCTATATATAATAAGTATGCCACACAAAAAAATTTGCGGTAAAATTTAATGCAAATGCGGTTAAAATTTAGACATTTGGATACTTCTGTATTAGAATTTACTGCAATTTACCGCATTCATACGAAAATGACCGCACACGTATAAGACTCAAAATCAAACACTCAGTCTTATGCGTGTGCGGTCATTTTTGTATGAATGCGGTAAATTGCGGTGAATTCTAATACAGACAAATGATGAAATTTTACCGCATTACCTTTAAATTTAACCACACACTACTCATTAACCGCATTTGCATAAAATTTTACCGCAAATTTTTTTGTGTGTGTGTGTCTTCTAAAAATTACGAACTTCCATTCGAAGTGGTTTTTCATTGATTACTTCGAGTACAAGGTGTGTCTTCAAACGAATATCTTCGAACTTCAAATTCGTGATGAATTTGTATCTCCGCAGCATATGGGCGAGAGTTATTTTGGTCGACATCATAGCGTATTTCATTCCAATACAATTTCTGGCTCCTCCTGAAAATGGGATGTAACTAAATAGTGGTCGTTTTGCAATGTTTTCGGGTAAGAATCGATCTGGATCAAATTCAAGCGCGTTTTCACCCCAAATCTTTGGATTCCGATGTAAATGCAAAATATTAATTACAACAAATGCACCTCGAGGAATAATTCCTTTGGCCGATTCAATATCGGCGGATGGCTTTCGAATGATAAATGGTACTGGTGACAGCAATCGAAGTGTTTCTTTAATCACACGTTCCAAGTACTGCATTCGAGATAAATTTTCTTGTGTCACATCCGAATCGGCTGAATCAAAAATCGATCGCAGTTCCTCCACCACCAAATCCTGATGCTTTTCATTGATGGCCAACATCAATAGAGTGCCAAATACAGTGATTGATGATGTATCAATGCCAGCTAGAATGATCACACGCATTTGATCCAAAACATTTTCATGGCTGAATACTCCTTCTTGTTCCAAAATCAGGCATTTTTCGAGAATATTTGTTGCATTTTTCTCTTTGGCTTCCTCTAAATAGTCAATTCCCTGCGATTTTAACAACCTTAATTCATTCACTTTTTTCTCATATATCTCATCAATGGAACGGTTGCCGTTTTTTAATGGAATCTTTTCGTCGCGGCCAACTTTCGATATATTCCACATGAAATCCCATCGCAGCCAACATCTTGTAATTCGGTATTGAATATTATTCATGACTGATTTTACAATGTCGTACAAAACTACACCACGTCCGTTCAACTGTAAGTTCATTTCTGTTCCCATTGTTGTTTTGGTTATCATATCAATCATTCCAATGAAAATTGTTCGATACAAGTCGCCAGGTTCTTGAAGAAACGGTTCCATTTGTTTGATTATAATGCACGATTTGTGATTAAATATTGACACAAAGCTTTGTAAAATTTTCAAATTGAATGCTGTGTTCAGCGCACGACGATGTGGCTTCCATACTTCACGATTGGTTGCGATGATCGACGTTTTACATTTCATGTGTTCGTAAAGATACGGCTTATTCAGGCAATCATCGCTTGTTAAAATGGTTTCAATGTCTGGTGGTTCTGATATAAAAATCGCTAAAAATGGACCAAACCACACTTGAATCGGCGTCGATTTCACTTCGTCAAATATATCAAACACTATATTTATAAATTCTTCATTTGATTTTCCGATTACCCGGCCAGCTACACCCAAAATGGGCAATTGTTTCGGCGATTCAAAATTCCGCATTTTTCTTTTGATAAACCATTTTCGTATTTCTCCGTAGATTATAAAAATGACCGAAATGATCAAAATCGTTGCCAGCACTGCACTCATTTTTACTTGAAGTTGAAGACGACCGATTTGTTGAGCGATGAAATGGACAACTGAAACCACACGAATTCTTGTATACTGATTATATAAATGAAAATGGATTGATGCAAATTAAGGCCCATACCAATAAAAATTAAATAAACTTGAATACAATTTCATATCAACAGAATACATTGTTGCAATACAATTATACCAAAGAGAATCCAAACCTCATTTCAAAAATAGTTCGAAAATGCAACAAAGTAAGCAAAGTCTTGACACACTTTCGCCACATAAATTAGTCGAAGTGACAAGTAAAGGTACCCAAAAATGTTAATTAAAAAACTGCATTTTCGGAATATTCTAATCCAAGTACGCACTGTTGTTGCAATCTATTTGCGTTGTGTACTTCAAGTGGTAATCTTCTAGTATCATATCACGGAAATTGATGGCTGAATATCGGATGCAATTAATCAATCCAAGAATTCCCGAATCATCACTCTTTTCTTCCATCACGATGGTGACTCCACTTTTAACGGCTTCTTTGAGCGGCTGAAGCCATCTAAATGTCACATATTTTGAATCGAGTTGAAGCAATATGAGAGAGTAAATTTAAGAAAATTTAAATTCATCAAAATATTGTCCGACCAATAAATCAAACACATAATCAATATTGTTTTTTTCCTCAAATTTCTGTGTGGCTTTAAATCAGGGTGTGGCTTTTTTGATTTTCTTTTTAATCCAAATTCACTATAAATAAATCACAATAAAATTGATTGGAAATGAACACGTAGATTTATTCCTTATTATTTGGCCCTTGTCCATACCATCTTTATATTATAAATAAATTATAAATTCTATATTAACCTTAAATATGACTGGTTGGGTTTTTTATATATTTTATAAGACGCAATACAACTTCGAATATGAAAACGAACTACAATAAATTTGTGTCCCTTCTAAAAATTACGTTCTTCCATTCGAAGCGGTTTTTCATTGATTACTTCCAACACGAGGTGTGCCTTCACACGAATATCCTCAAACTTCAAATTCGTGATGAATTTGTATCTCCGCAGCAAATGGGCGATAGTGATTTTGGCCGATATCATTGCGTATTTTAATGCGATACAATTTCTGGCTCCGCCTGAAAATGGGATGTAACTAAATGGTGGTCGTTTTGCAATGTTTCCGGGTAAAAATCGATCTGGATCAAATTCAAGCGCGTTTTCACCCCAAATCTTTGGATTTCGATGTAAATGCAAGATATTAATTACAACAAATGCACCTCGAGGAATAATTCCTTTAGCCAATTCAATATTGGCGGATGGTTTACGAACAATGAATGGTGTTGGTGAGAGTAATCGAAGTGATTCTTTAATCACACGTTCCAAGTACTGCATTCGAGATAAATCGTCTTGTGTCACATCCGAATCGGCTGAATCGAAAATCGATCGCAGTTCCTCCACCACCAAATCCTGATGCTTTTGATTCATGGCTAACAATAGTAAAGTGCCAAATACAGCTATTGCTGATGTATCCATGCCAGCTAAAACGATCAAACGCATTTGATCCAAAACATTTTCATGACTGAATACTCCTTCTTGTTCCAAAATCAGGCATTTGTCGAGAAAATTTGTTGCATTCTTCTCTTTGACTTCCTCTAAATAGTCAATTCCTTGCAATTTCAACGATTGCAACTCATTCACTCTTTTTTCATATAATTCATCAATGAAACCGTAGCCATTTTTCAACGGAATCTTTTCGTCGTGGCCAACTTTCGATATATTCCACATGAAATCCCATCGAAACCAAAATCTTGTGATTCGGTACTGAATATTATTCATGATTAATTTTGCAATGTTGTATAAATATGCACCGCGTCCGTTCAGCTGTAAATTCATTTCTGTTCCCATTGTTGTTTTAGTAACCATATCAATCATTCCAATGTAGATCATTCGATATATATCACCTGGCTCTTGAAGAAACGGCTCCATTTGTTCGATTAGAATGCGTGATTTGTGATTTAATAATGGCACATAACTTTGCAACATTTTCAAATTAAATGCTGTGTTCAGCGCACGACGATGTGGCTTCCAAATTTCCCGATTGGTTGCGATGAGCGAAGTTTTACATTTCGCGTGTTCGTAAAAATACGGCTTATTCAGGCAATCATCGCTTGTTAAAATGGTTTCAATGTCTGGCGGTTCAGATATGCCAATCATTAAAAACGGACCCAACCACACTTGGATCGGCGTCGATTTTACTTCATCAAATATATCAAATACTATATCTATAATGTCTTCATTTGGCTTTCCGATGAACCGGGCAGCTACACCCAACATGGGCAATTGTCTCGGTGATTCAAAATTCCGTATTTTTCTTTTGACAAACCATTTTCGTAATTCCCCATATAGTATGAAAATAATCGAAATAATCAAAATCGTTGCTAGCACTGCACTCATTTTCACTTGAAACCAAACAAATGTTTATTCAAGATTAGAAAAGCTTCTTATTTAAAAACTTGATTTTCATCCCAACTTTCCTACAGCAAATGAACAATTGAATGAAAACAAATTGAAATCATTTTATCGTATAGGTTCTCTGAAATCGACAAACTACATTGTTGCATGACAACTGTACAAATTAAACAACAAACGTAAGAGTATCAAACTATTTGCAGATATTCGTGCATTATCCACTACTAATCCAACTTCCGTGTATTTGCCAACGGTTGATTGAGCTATTAAAGATTGTTTGCACGACAAGACTCGTAAATTGATCGAACAAAATTATCTAAATTACATTTTTATTTGACGAATGTTAATGCCAATTATAATTATTTAACCCAACAAACCTTCGAGATATTCACGTAAAAATCGTTTGTTCTTCAAGTTGAAATTATTGTGCATTGATCATATCGAGAGTCAGATGTGATTTACGTAAATGCAGATTAATTTGATGGAATAAAACGAATATGTTTAGTATTGTGTGATAAAAGTTCTCTATTTCAAAAGTAGCTTTTGTTGAATGATGTATTGAAGTACCAAATAGTAATAAATTACAAATTCACAGCTTTATCGGTGATTTTTTATTCCATTTTTAAGGTTATTGTTTTATTGCAATACATGAATGACATTGATTTATCGACAACTTTGACATTAAAAATAGAAAAAGCTGGCTATTCCTGCGTCAGTTCAGGTGCTTGTTGTTTGAATTTCTGAAATATTTCGCGATTAATTTTCTTCAGCAAACTGTATCGATTTGCCCCCAAGCATATTTTCGCATTCACCGGAACTTCCATGTACTGATCTACACCAAACTGAATTTGTCAATGACATGGCCGAATATGCCATCGTTGCAAACATTGACAAAATTTATGCTGACGCAGACGGTGAAGAAATCAATGGATTTTAAATATTAAATTTGTGTTACGTTTCATGGCCAACATCAATTTATCAATGTTATTTCTGTTTCAGCATCTGACCAAAAAGAAAACACTCAAATCTTACCTTCGATTGGTTTCCATGTTTTGTAGCCATATGATGATTGAGATTTGATTTGCGAGCAAGAACGTCACCACAAATATTGCATGTGAATGAACCAGATTTCGGTGGTCGTAATGTTTTTGTGGCGTTTACAATCATTGTATTAACTTCAGTCTCGGTTAATTCTTTTATGCTTTCTCAAACAGTGTTCCTTCAGATTGGCTTTTCTGGCCAAAAACTGTGCACATTCGGAACAGCGGTACGCTGCGTCGAGAACAGAATAAGTGGTAGCGTTGTTTGTATGTTTTGGCTTGAGCGCTGAAATACTGAATATAGAAAATGTACACAAACTATCAAAACTCAAAAGACGAACACACACAGCTGCCTACAGTGGCACCATCCTTGAACTGTTTTGCAATTTGATGGAATAAAGCGAATATGTGATGCCTGCAATTAAATATACACAAAAATCTAGGGATGTATATTCAAAATGCTAGCGAGGTCGAATTATTTTTTTTTCAATCATCTCATTCAACTCTACCTAAAGTCTCCTTAAGTATACCAAACAGTGATGAGCACATTAGCTGGCTAATTTGCCATCACTGTGTACACCGGCTAACGAATGCGTAAGCCAGCACTAACACACGTCAGGAGAATTGGACGTTTTCACACGCATACTATCATACACAGTCACACAGACAGTGTAGACAGTTAGCTGGCTAACGATTGGTGTACACCAAATGTTGGTATACACCGAGGCTAAGACAACGCTGGCTAACGCAAAACCATCACTGATACCAAAAAAACAAAAAAAGTGTACCTGAAAAAAATTATTCATGGATCAATATTTCGGTATATTCAACTTGCCGCTAGGCTTCACTAACACGGAAACTATTTTTAGTCTCCACGTTTTTATAGTCCTAATCAAGTCTACCTAAAGTCTACCTTTAGAATAATATATTTTTACCTTGCTCTTTTCTAATTTTATCCATTTTTTATGTGTAGCTTTAAATTAATCGTTCACCTTAAAGTGATATATATTATGAATATCTAAACTGAGGAAAACGCTACACAAGCGATGATATATTCTTGAGGTAGACTTAAGGTAGAGACCTTAAAAATGTAAAGATCCGTAAGATTCAACTAACTACCAACAGTTCACCGATCATTTCTTTTCTTCGTTATTTTTGAACTGAAATTTGTCGTCAATGATCGCGTCCATGCAAGAGATGAACTTGCTATCGAAACACACGCTATTTTCTAATTGACCATTTTCATCCGATGTCCGCTATGCTTATTCTCGCTCATTTTTAACTGCTATAGTAAATGATAAACTGAAACTAAAATTTTTTGTTGCGTACTGATTGTATGAATGTGGTTTGATGCAAATAATCGAAGAAAAAATTTAAATCGAAAACGTGTTAATATCGAAAAAAATACAATGTTGCAACGGCATAATAATCACCGATATATGTAGATTATACACTTATGCATTAATCATTGGTAGCGATTTGGATCAATTTAAAGCATTCGGCTTTGAATTTCGAAGACAATTCATGATTTTTATTGCGCTAATTGCAATTGATATTTCTCGTTTTATTAGATGACGTCAATGCTTGCGTGAAAGAAATTGATTTATCCGTAATCTGTCTAAAAACGTAAAACTACATTTTATGTCCGAATTTATTGATCTCATCAAATACAGCAATAAAAAAGATTCATCTAAATCATAAGCAAGTAAAATGAAAGAGAATTAAAACGTAAAATATTTTTTTTTTCTTCACATTTTTACTATTCAAGTTAAGTTCACAATTCAAATTGAAGTATAAATCTAATTTCCGTTGATGAACATTGGGACTATGACATCTCTGAGGCATATTTTTCAAATGTGATTGATTTCAAAAAAGCAATTGGTAAAACTTATTCAACAAATAGTCACATTTGAAAAATATGCCTCACAGATGTCAAAAATGGTAAATTTAATTCGTTGTTGATTGATTTTATATTCAATCTACCAAACTTGAATTAAAAATACCACATTTTTTTCTTTCTGTGCAGTTACTGCGTCGACTATTGCTATAGATGGGTCACAGATTACAGATGCTTTCCACTATGAACAAAAAATAAAAAAGTTAAAAATAAATGCTTGTGTAATATTGCAAGAAAACGAGCTTAATTTAAGAAAAATGAGTTTACTTACTATGAAAAAAGTTCAAAAAATTTGCATTGATATTGTAAATTGAATAAAATGTTGAATTTTAAGCCGCATTAAGATTAAGTTTGAATTGATATATCTTCTAAAATGTAACTTTTGTTAAAAGTTCCGTACTTCCATTCGAAGTGGTTTATCATTGGAAATTTCGAGTATAAGGTGAGTGATCACACGAATATCCTCAAACTTCAAATCCGTGTTGAATTTGTATCTTCGTAGCAAATGGGCGAGAATGATTTTGGCCGATATCATTGCGTATTTCATTCCAATACAATTTCTGGCTCCTCCTGAAAATGGGATGTAACTAAATGGTGGTCGTTTCGCGACGTTTTCGGGTAAAAATCGATCTGGATCAAATTCAAGCGCGTTTTCACCCCAAACTTTTGGATTCCGATGTAAATGGAAGATATTAATTACAATCAATGCACCTTGCGGAATAATTCCATTTGATAATTTTATATCAGTGGATGATTTTCGGCCAATGATTGGCCCTGGTGGTAACAATCGAAGCGTTTCTTTAATCACACGTTCCAAGTACTGCATTCGAGATAAATCGTCTTGTGTCACATCCGAATCGGCTGAATCGAAAATCGATCGCAGTTCCTCCACCACCAAATCCTGATGCTTTTGATTCATGGCTAACAATAGTAAAGTTGCAAACACAGCGATTGATGATGTATCAATGCCAGCAAAAAAAATCACAAGCATTTGATCCCTAACATTTTCATGACTGAATACTCCTTCTTGTTCCAAAATCAGGCATTTTTCGAGAATATTTGTTTCATTTTTCTCTTTGACCTCCTCCAAATAGTCAATTCCTTGCGATTTCAACGACTGTAATTCCTTCACTTTATTTTCATATAATTTTTCGATAAAGTCGTAACCGTTTTTTAAAGAAATCTTTTCGTCACGCCCTACTTTCGATATATTCCACATGAAATCCCATCGAAACCAAAATCTTGTTAGTCGATACTGAATATTATTCATGATTGATTTGACAGTGTCGTAGAAAAATGCACCACGTCCGTCCAGCTGTAAATTCATTTCTGTTCCCATTGTTGTTTTGGTAACCATGTCAATCATACCAATGAAGATCGTTCGATATACATTTCCAGGCTCTTGAAGAAACGGTTCCATCTGTTTGATTAGAACGTGTGTTTTTTGGTTCAACAAAGGCACAAAACTTTGTAACATTTTTAAATTAAATGCTGGGTTCAGTGCACGACGATGTGGCTTCCATACTTCACGATTGGTTGCGACGATCGACGTTTTACACTTCAAATGATCATAAAAATACGGCTTGTTCAGGCAGTCAGGACTCGTTAATATGGTTTGAATATCTTGTGGCTCGGATATTCCAATTACTAAAAATGGACCCAACCACACTTGAATCGGCGTCGATTTCACTTCGTCAAATATATCAAACACTATATTTATAAAGTCTTCATTTGACTTTCCGATGAACCGGCCAGCTACACCCAAAATGGGCAATTGCTTCGGCGATTTAATATTTCGCATCTTCCTTTTGAGAAACCATTTTCGTATTTCCCCGTAAATAATGAAACTTGACAATATTATAAATATCGAGATTAAAACGTGAAACATTGTTTCCACAAATTTTATATGAATTTACTAAAATGAAAAGGTTTAAACAAATAAATAAATAATAATGTTGCTGCGACAGAATTAAAATTGTAAACGATTCGGAATCGATCCACTCCGTACTATAGATTGGTGATTGTCAGACTGATTTGCTTTTATCACTTTCAGCTAACCATAAGATAACTCAAATCCAAGATTGATGCGTGACAGACAAAGAGAGAATTCACATTGTGTTTGATCTGAGGCTATTGCTTTACACAATTGAAAGGAAATAATAGCACTTGATTAGAACTATTGTATCTTTTTTATGTAATACGCAAAGATTTCGTACGTCAATTACATATAATTATGTCACGTTGTTGTCATTACATTAAGTCTTAATGACTAAGATTAATCTGTACAAAATTAGAATTAAAAGTAAACTTAGCAATGGCGTATATTTGGAATGAGCGGCGAAATACTGGAAAACCACCACATTGCGGATTGTACGGTACCAATTATCGCAGACATCGAGTCAATATTTGATTTAACGTGTGGTGTTATAGTTAGAGATTCTATTCCATCAGAAGCCGTTTTACTAATTTTTGTCCAAATTTTCAGTATTTGTAGGTCACAAATGAAAAATTCATAGTTTACAATACGAAGATAAGTCAAATAAATTTCCAAAAAGTTGAGACAGATAATATTGTGTTTCATATGTTAAACTGTGCTCATTACTTTGCAGGATTGAATGAAAACAATAGCCTCCGATTGGAACTGTTATTTCTTCTTATAAAATATAAAAGCCAAACTTACGTCAGCCATAAGTGCGTCATATTAAAGATTATTCTGCAAAAAAAAACTATTTATAGAAGATGTGTAAATCAGCATCAGTGGTGTCGATCTTACTGAAATCAAACATTCAGGTGAATCGCCAATTTTCTCAAAGAAGAATTTATTTTGAAGAAATTTATACAAATGTAATGATTCAATAGACAGTGTACTATTTGAAATTTTGGTCATGTAAAAAATTTCAAGCCTATCATTAGCGTGAATTAAATGATATTGTGTGTAAACAAATGTCATACTCGGGCAGTTCATTTGTTTTTATTGAATAAAAATGCAAAAAGTTGCTTTAATTAGAGTGAAATTGAATTGTTAAATGGATATAATATCTACAGTAAATTCCATCACGACTTGATAACGTGTAATTCGATTGAAATGTGCCATGAGCAGTGACCATGAATATATTGATATAACCTGCTTTAACAATGCCTTTTATCAGAAATTATTCAATAGGCAATATTGACAATAACACAATCAACGAGCAAATTATTCATTAATTTCTGCAGTGCAAAGCATTGTCTCTACGCTTCATAAGCCATTAATCATTTTATATAAACAATGGTTACATTTTTTGAATATCTAATCACATTTGTAGATTGAAAGAAATTTGGATGGAATTTGTATTTCTTCGGAAAAATCAAGTTAAACGGTTATTGAAAAAATGTCAGCCCAAATTTATCGAAGTTCTCAAACCCAAATCAAATGTGCTCACAAAAAATTGTTTATTGTCTTTTATTCAATTTTCACAGGTAAAAAGAGTACAAATGAAAACCATTTTAATTGTAAATACAAAAATCAATTACAAATATAGAAAAAGCTTATTGATTTTATTAACAAACGGGTGTTCATTTCAAAAAAGTTTCAGTTTTCGTGTTCGAATTCCAAACTGGCGAGAATAAAGGGGCCGGTGCCTTTCGGGTCATTGGAACGTACTTTTTCATTCACATAATATTCATAAGAAGCGTTTCGATACGGTTTTCCGCCCAAACCAGCCACAGCACAACACTGATTCAAATTAACAAGTCCATTGGGTTCGACGCTAATTAAATTTTTAACAAGTCCGTTGTATCCTTTTCTCGCATAATATTTATAGAATGCAGTTAAATAACCTTTTCGTACAGCTTTTGCAAACGTGTACACAAACATTGATGAGGCGGTAGCTTCGAGGTAGTTACCACTTTCTCCAATTTTGTCCAAAATCTGATACCAAAGTCCAGTGTTCTTGTCTTGCACTTTGACCAATGCGCGGGCGTAAGAGTTCAAGTATGATATTAATTTCTGCCTTCCGATATGATAAAATGGCAAATAATCCAGAACATCCACGATTGCCATTCCGTACCAGCCCATTGCTCTTCCCCAGAAATGCGGTGAGTGTCCGGTTTCGTTGTCAGACCAGGCCTCTTGTCTGCTTTCTTCCCATCCGTGATACAATAGGCCAGTTTTTTCATCCAACAAATGTTTTTGAACCAAATCAAATTGTAGAATGATGTCGTTGTAAGCGTTTTTAGCCTCCGTTCGATTGCTGTACATTTCGGTATAATGTGCATAAAAAGGCTCTGCCATATACAGACCATCCAGCCACATTTGTTTCGGATACATTTCTTTATGCCAGAAGCCACCTTCACTTGTTCGCGGATGTTCGCGGATTTGAGATCGAAGTAGCTGTATAGCCTTCAGATATTTTTCCTTCTTTTCGATCGGATATAAATATAACAAAACATTTCCATTGTTGAGCATATCAAGGTTATATTTTTTCAAATCGTAGGTTTTAATAGTGCCGTCCTCATTGACCATTGTTTGACCAAAATCGCTGATATAATCGTAGAATACTATGTTTTTCGTTCGTTCATAGATCTCTTTTGCACCTTTTAACACCAAACCGCTTGGATAACTCCATTTTATTTTCTTGTTGTAGTCGAGCATCCATGCTTCAGGGAAACGCTCAATCTCCGACAACATCATTCTTTGCGACCATGGTAATTGAAAAGAAATCTCCCCTTTCGCTAAAAGCACACACAAAAATGCAAATATTAACACCTTCATTGTCATTCTTTTTACAATTAATATAATATCGAGCGATTACGCTTGACGAAATGTAACTGAAATGTTCTTACACGTTTCAGTTTAATAATTTGCGAGAAATTTCCAAAAAAATCGGGTGACGCAAACATCTCTAGTAGAAGTTTACTTTCACCTTTCAGATATATGATCGATGCATACAAAGAAATAAATATTCGAGTACGGTTACTCGCATTTGCGGTGTTAGCAAAGAGTCTACCCCTCAAAATGAGTTACGCACTCTATTTTACTCAATTTTTTGTGTTAATTTCATCCAAGTGAACGCATCGTAGTGAAAGATACATAGAGATACATGTGTAGTCATATGTACGTTGAACGCATGCGGCAATGAAACATGTATCTCTTCTTTCACTACGATGTGTTCACTTGGATGAAATTAACACCAAAAATAGAGTAAAATAGAGTGCGTAACTCATTTTGAGGGGTAAATGCTCTACTAACACCGCAAGTGCGAGTAACCGTACTCGAATATTTGTTTCTGTTTAGTCATTATTTGAAGTAAAAACTGTGAAACATCTAAACACTTTGTTTGCAGGGAATAAGCAAACGATAAGATAATAAGATATTATTTTATTTATTTATTTCACCGTCTGTTCACAGACTGAATATAGCACACAAATTTTATAATAACACTTTCAATGAAACATGTTCATTGTCTATATTATAAAAACGAAATGCCATTCTTTTGTCCTTAACTCCTCCCACAATTTTCAACCGATCTTAACCAAACTTTGCACACTTATACTTTGGACCGAGATCTAGGTCACCATGAGGTTTTGGACCAAATTGGACAACTCCATCACGTTCGTTTTTTATTTTTTAAATATTTGTATGGGGGATGTCAGAATTTGTTAAAATTTGTCAAATTCGGATTCCTCGGCCCGAAATTAGGGGGAGAGGTACTTTTGAAGTTGGTTTAACGGCCGTCGTTTTATCACGGTTATAATGGTCTAACATCATTTAACATGGTTATTGAGGTCGGATAAGATGGTTCATAATGGCCTAACACGATTTCACGCGGTAAATGAGGTCAGAAATCATGGTCCATGACTTAAAATTGAAATTAATATTGAATGAACAAAATTTATGAAAGTCAAAATCTATAGAGATAGGAATGATAATAACATGCCTAGCCGAGCGAGCGGAGGCCGGCTAGTATATTTCTAAATAACCACTTGATCTACCGATTATTAAATCAAAAAATTGTCTAATTTTACAATATTGCTTCTAAAAATTTGTCTCGATGCCGATTCAAAAAATTGTTCTCGTATTAAATTGAAATTCCTACACGCTACGTAAAATGGCTGATTGTGTGCATAGTCCGACGTGAATATTCATACTTAAATTAGTTCTGTATTTTTCAAATTTCTTTGGTTCACGTTACATTGTAGTCTTGTATATACAGTTTTGGCGAACTCGACACAATTTTACCCAATAAAAGGTCATAAATTAAAAATATACAGGCATTTCTATGGTATATAAATCTAAATGACCATATCAACAAATCTTTCGGAATTGATTCTATTCTATCGGAGTGGTTACGGTGATATGGTTGCCATACAATACTAGCGTATTCTTATTTTGAAAAGTACCAAGAATAAGTATTTTCGGGGAGATTTCGATATTAAGTAGAATAAGCGACCATAAAATGTTGCTCGAATAAAACGTTGAAAATCTGTTCCAATTACCCATTTCGTATCTTATCTTTGAAAAAGTTTTAAATTTCGTGATTTTCGACTTACGTACGTCAGTTCATATGAATATTATCTTGAAGGCATCTACAACAAATCATCGTGTAGTTCCGTCATTGCTTTAATATCATGTTTGCATACAATATCGGATTGTTTTTAGTAATAAATATAATTTTCCGAAGAAAAAAGATCATCAAAGTCTAGCGATAATTTTGAATAGCCAGAAAAATAAAGACGGAATTAATTAGAATGAAGAAAAATAAAATGTCTTACATTCGTAAGATGAACTTTTCCTCACTGTGATCCACAACATACATTTATTACATATCTTTTACAGTAAATTTAAATGCACAAGAAAACTGAATCTGACATTAGTTTTGCGATACAAATAATTTCTGACTTACTTTTCATACAAAAATTACTAAAAAAATGTGATTTTTTGTAATTCCATACAAAATGTTCGTTTAAGGGGGAGGTACCCTTAATATGCATTGGAATTTCGTCAAACTCTCGGAATGTTATTTTTGTGTGAAAAGAATAACCTGTGCCAAGTTTCAGATCATTACGATATCATACAGGCATGCCTTCCATACAAAAATCTAATTTTCTTGAAATTTTTGTATGAAAATTGTGTCCAAATTTATTTGTATCGCAAAACTAATGTCATATTCGGTTTACTCGTGCCAAAAAACCCCCCCAAAACATATTTTTGAATGTTCAAGTAGATATAAAGTATGACTTTTGGAAGAAAAATGGAATTTTTCTCATAGACTTTTTCTCACTTCAGGCATGACACTTTACTCTATCAACCAAAGTAGCTCAAAACATGTTTTTAGGAGGTCTTAATTTTTCGACCGATTCCAACACCTTACACACTCGGTGTGTGCGGAAAAGTAAAATGTTTAGAGATAAACTCCAGCTGAAAATTCGGGCAGTTCGCCTCAAATTCCACTCTCTTTTTTTCTTTTACAAAATGAATGAAGAAACGATATTACTTTGTACAGTGCAAACTCAGAATCTACAGCCGACATCAGCACGAAATGTAATAATTTAGGCAACACTGACACATTCATTGATGAGCTTATTATTATTACTAATTATGAGACGCAAAGCATTCACATCGCAAAACATGAGACACACCAAACAAAACGTTTATTTCCCTTATCTATACTTGTCACATAGTTAATGAAACAAGAGATATTTTTTTGAGATGAATTGTCTGTCACTGTTGTGCGTCAGTATTGAATACAATAGAAACGTAAACATCCTCCCGAAAGGTCATGTGCGCACAATTATTGTGAGCGGCTTACATTTCTTCAAAAAAAAAAAAATCAAGTCAGATTGTTTTGTGTTGTTTATTTGATATATATATATATGTATCCGTACAATTAAAAAGCGTATTGAAAATGAAACAAATGCCCAATAGATATACAGGTTTCATTCTTAAGCTGTATCGGTAATGACGCTAATTGGTGCCATATTTTCCATAGCCTGATGCACAGCATCATGGATCGTTGGAAAGAAATTAAATGAACCATCTGATTTTTCGTGTAAGCCACATCTCTTCATCGTATCGTATGCTGGACCTGTGTGCAATATTGTTCAAAACTTATTCATTTCCGATTCTTCTAAATAGCAAGCAAACAAAATCGTTGCAATTAACTTACATGAGGCATTTGAAATATAAACATTGATTGAAATTTTATTAAAATCATTAATAAGCTGTTTCAGCGATGAAACGCCCGATGGATCGATATAGCTTAGTGCACTGAAATCAATGATTAAGCATTTCAAATAAATTGATTCGTATCGTTGTTGGGCGCTCGTTGAATGATTTCGCATTTCCGCTGCAAGGTCAAGTCGTATCAATGTACACAATTCCGATTTGAATGAAGCTCGTGAGGCAAAGTTTAAGCTGCCACAATAGTGGAAAATTTTCAAGCCACTGATCTCTTCTGCCTGTTAAAATAAATATCGTTATTTAGCATTTGAAAGGTTCTTTTTTTTTCAATATACAAAGAGAGTTTCTGAAGCACTGAGCTTTGGGGAGTTCAATTTGATGATAAACCAAAATTTAGACAGTTGTGTTTGCAAACCCGAAAGATGTCAGAGGTCGCAAAGCGGCGAGAAAATTGGCACGAAGCTCGTCTAAATGACCTTGCCCGATCCGAGTTCGAGCCAAAACATTTTCTCGATTCGGTTTCGGTAGTTTTCGACAATAAACCATCCAGGTTTCGATCGAGCATTAAAAAACTAAAAATGATCGCATGGTAATTGAAGGTAACCTTTTAAGTTTTAAAATTAGATCAATTTTGGCATCAATCCAAAAATTGTTTTGGTGATAGGCTTCAACACAGCGCTTCAAAAACTCTGTCAAGGCTAATACTCAATACTCACAGCCTTATATCTTGTGATATCGAGATACAGATCAGTTTTTGGTATGTGTCCTAAAAGGCAGGTATATGGTTTCATGGAGCGAATAAAAATACAAGCCAAACTAAGAATGATGCCAACCAAAAGGCCGATATCAATAGCAACAATGACTACAGTTAAAAATGTCACCATCCAAACGGCTGCATCCAAATGAGACATTTTCCAAAATTCGACAAATTGTTTGATTTGCATAAGCATCCCTTTAAGAGCAATAACTATAATACTGGCCAATACACACTGTAATAAAAAAAAACTTGATAAAATGTAAAAAAAAGCTTTTTTGGTTAACATACTCTTGGAAGTAGTTCAAAGAATGGTCCGATCCACATTAGCACAATTGTTAGTAGTCCACATGAAATGATCGATGCAATTTGTGTTCGTCCGCCCGTCGATTGTTGGATAACCGATCTGGATAATGACGCAGAAAATGGTAAACACGAGAAAAATGAACCACATACCTTTCAAAAGAAACATGTCGTTTGAAATTAATTGAAAATAAGATTAGTTTTTACAATTCAAAATAAATGTTTCATACATTTGAAGCGCCCATAGCCAATAACTCCTGATTAAAATCGATTTCATAGTTTAACTTCTGTGCAAAAATCAGTGCCATCGATACGGACACAGTGTATGACACCATCGATATGATGAAACCATCTACAAGCAATTGCTTCGATAGGCTCAAGTCTGGCAATTCAAAATCTGAAAAGAAAATGTAATTTTTAAGCCCCGAAAATACGTATAATTTCGTTTCAATGCTACAAAGAATGTGCTGAAAACTTAGCAGCCACTGATAATTCGAAGCGAAATGAATGGTGTGGGCACATTCAATATGGTGTGGGCACCTTGTTAAGTGTTCTATGTTAATTAAGTGGATATTAAGTGAACAGCAAATTTCTGGCTTTTTGGTTCTCGAATGAAATTAGAAATGAAAAATGTAAAACCTGGAAATCCTGTCGGAATTTCACCGATGGTTTTAATTTGATAGTTTGTTGATAAGTCCATGTAATTTGATAGTAGTGTACCAGCCACAACGGCTATCAATTCGATTGGCACCGGCAAAATGCAAATTTTACTCAATTTCGGTTTGAGCAATTCATTATTCAAATATAATATTGTTATCGTCACCACAGATATTTTCACAGCCGTCCAATTTATATTTGACCAATTTTCCGATATTTCAATGTAATTCTGTTTGATGAAAAGAGCAAGAGATTATAAAGATAATTCTTTAAAACGTTTACCAAAACAAAAATTCATACCAAAATTATTTTAAAGTTTCCATCGCCGCCACCTTTTAATGTAATGCCAAGAAGATCTTTCACTTGTGATGTGAACACATGAATTGCGGCGCCCGTTGTGAAGCCCGATACCAGGGTTTCGGACAATAAAGTTGATATTATGCCCAATCTTAAAACATACATTGCAATCTGCAACAAAAAAAAACCAGGACGAAATTACACTTGTTCCACAAAAAAAGTACATGAAAATTACTCACTTGAATACAACCAATGACCAGACATAATGATGTAACCACTTGCATTGGTTTATACGAGTTTTCGACCATATACATTTCATCTGTATGGGTGATGGTGCCATTGTCGGCCGGATAAAATGTGGGCACTTCGTGTGAATACTTTAAAACTGTTTTGCCAACCATAATTGATACCACCGCAA
Organism: Contarinia nasturtii; assembly: GCF_009176525.2. Taxonomy (NCBI): domain Eukaryota; kingdom Metazoa; phylum Arthropoda; class Insecta; order Diptera; family Cecidomyiidae; genus Contarinia; species Contarinia nasturtii. Next base: position 21,249 of record NW_022197436.1, on the reverse strand, counting down.
AAGTGCCCATTGAATTATGTTTTGATGTGCCAAAAATGAAATAGACTAAAACGGGGAAAAATGCTGTATAAATTCCATTGATTGCGGGTACATTTGCCAACATTGCATAGCCCATTCCTATATATATGTCCAACGAAATAATTTGTGAAATTCAACGAATAAAAAATGGGAATGAAAAAACTCAAAAGTACCTTGTGGTATGTGCATTATTGCAACTGTGCAACCGCTTATAATATCACCAATTAAATCATTTTTTATGTTATACGTTGACAACCATGCGAATATTGGAAAAATGCTGAGGCAAATATTGATCGGTTTAATATTGCATAACCATTGTGTGTAGCCTTTTCGTTCATCATTATCGGGCTTCGAGTAGTTTAATTCATTGTTGATTTGTTGTTGTTCATAGAATGGTCGTTCAACTTTTAGCACATCCCTTGGATCCAAAGTCATGCGCTTCGTTTGTATCGTCATCTCTGGAAATGAAAAAAAAACCAAATTTATAATTTGAATGTTTTCTCTTTTAAACTTGTTAAAGAGAAAATTGTGAACGATCATTGACAACCGATTTGTGAAAAAATCATCAATGAAGTGTGAGAGCGTGTACGACGCGGTTTACAATAACGTCGAATACAATAACGAAATTATTATTATTATTTCTTGATCTAGAGTGATAACTGTGCAGTGTGCACTGTAATTTATATCCAAATGGTAAACATTTTACAAAAACGAAAACAAAACTCACACACGCACACACATACAAACTTAAAGGTAAGGCGGGAGCGCACCTAGGATTTGTTGTGTTGTGGGCAGGAATCGAACGTGGTGATTTGTAGACGGTTGTTCCTGCGATTGATGTTGCTCATGCTCAATTAGCTCCAAAATATCCATATTGCTGGTACGCTCCCGAGCAAGCATTTATCAAGCATATACCGATTTAAATCTAGAGATAATCATCGTGATATAATAATCAGATTTTGAGCAGTAGTCACACTTTTAGATGAAAATGTGCTCGAGGATGTGTTTTTTTTTACTTAAACTATATGGATTAGAGATAGAGATACCAAACAGTAGTAAATTTGGATGCTATGAAACTTATCACAATCGCTCCACTCGTTCTCTCAATTCAAAACTATGTGCACCTTCTTTTTTCTTATCTTTAATCATTTTTTCATTTGAAATTTCACGCTGTTTACACGCGTACTACGCTACAGATGTATAGCACTGCGTAAAATACTCATAACATTCATACGACGTTCAGCAAAACGGTGTATCCAAAAATAAATGTTCGGCTTTTGGTAAAACATACGCTTGTGCGTTTTGTAAAAGTGATAATTCTACTCAACAATAACAATGAACATTTTTTTTGGCACGCAAATTCACCGATTTTAATCTTTTGTGAATGAACGTGTAACAAAACCAAAACAAAAATTGATAACAAGTAAATCGTGAGTTTTGGTTTCCAAAAATTGGTTCATTGAACGTGTGAATCGTTGAAAGCATGCGATTCAAGTCGATTTCAAGCTTAATGAGAACACACATTGCCGCCCTTGAAGTCGTGATTATGTTAAATTGTAACACTGGCGTATTATTATTCTATATTTTGCTTTCATACCGAGATGAACGGGGAATCGGTAACGACTCACTTTTTTATTACATCACATCGTTCGTTTATTCAGCTTTGAACTTTGTGTCTATTTTTTTTAGTTTCTATTTTGTTTCGATTTTTTGCACGTTCCTTGAACGTATTAATTATTCTAGGCTAATTTAGATGTTTTAAGAGAAAAATAAAGAAGATCCAGATTAATATTTCATTTTTGAGTTCAATGCTCTCCTTTATTTTTCCCAATAATCGATCAATGATGTGTTTTGCATTAAAATCGAATGAATTACCCATTTTAGCTTTATTCATAAAACCAAGCATCTATAGCAAAAGGCGGTGCTATTATAAAATTAACAAGAACACAGTGCACATTCCAAATTCAAACTACGATTTTTTTTTTTCGGCCAAACACTTACTGAGCGGACTTTTTCAAGTGACTGAAATGTCACCAATTATTTGGCGTCGTGAAATAGATGATGAAAAATTATGATTTCAGATTGAAATCGACTTGAGCTACGTTCGAAATAGATGAAATTCTTATCAGGTTTTTTTTTGTTGTTTGTTCTTTTCTATCTGGTTTTTACACCCAACGCATACGCGAAGAAAAAAAATCTTGAATAATTCATCACTGTAGATTATATTTCGCAATATTTTATTGAGTTGAAACTGAAAAAGTCGCAAAAAATTTTTAGTTCGCACACTACGGATGGTTTCCAATGCACATCTATCATGTTACAGAACTGCATTCTTTGATATTTCCTGACTTTGTTTTCATTCGAACGCTTCGATTTGATCAATTTCAATCAATAATTCAGCTAATCTGTATGCTTCCGGACTCACAATGTTTGAATATCTGTACCGCCAAGAATAAAAATGATTTCTTAGCTCCAGCTTATGGAGATTTTTGCGGGAGGGAGCGTGAGATCTCTCGTTCTAAGCGATACTTTCGTTTCGTTAAAAATTCAACTCATATAAAAAGAACACTGTTTATTGCCAATTTTTCGATGTTGAAGAAGAAAAAACTTACCGAATTCTCTTTATTTTCGATTTAAACAAAATTGAGTTGAGAACTTTTCTTGCTTATTAAACTATTAAGATACTTTAGTCTGAAAACACTATTCTTTGATCGGTTTCCGATAGAAAATTGCTAAATCACAATAAATCTTAACAAATCGATTTATTTATTTTTTCAACGAGAAACTCGTAATTAATCAAAATGTGCTATCGCATCGATTGGCCTATCAACGTTGGTCTGAAATAATGAATCGATTCCAGCAGTTATTTATAATGAAGATTCTATTGTCTTATTCGCATCGTTATCTAATTTTGTTTACGTTAATTTTTGTTACGAATTTCGTCTATTTACATGTAGGCTATATGATGTAGCGTTGGGGCTTTTTTGTTTTGTAATCAGTGCATTAGCATCGTTATCATTTTATCGTGTATTTTATTTTTAATTGGTACAAGAAAAAACATTACGGTGAATACGGTTGGTCATAGGGTGCTTATGGTCAAGTGTATATGAATAGAATCGGCTATGCGGCGCAGATATGATTTTTCTGCAATCAGTTGCTGAGTGGTTTGCAATTGTGCACGCCGACGATGATGGTTAGATTAAACACATTGACGGTGGATGTATACAATGGTACAAAATGGAACGAACAAAACAAACCCAGCAACAAAAAAAAAACACATAGTATTATTCACACCGTTCACACAAAATGTTTTCGTTTATCCGTACATACATAATTTAATTTGAAAAACATTTGCTTTCGAATTAAATACGATCGTCGTCGTCTGTGTTCGATATTTGCACTCGGTAACAACTGTTTATGCGCGTTAATTTTTCATCAACGATAGTTGCCACCTGGCAACATCTCCATTTTTTATTTGATCAAGGGAATATTTTCGCTGTTTCCAGGCACTTTTAATCACATTTATTTGCACCAAGCGGTTGCGATGTATCGAGAGACTCGATCGCGGCGAGTGGATGAGAGAAAGAGAAAAATTGGACGGAATTTTTCTTAATAAAAATTAAAACACTTGAAAACAATATGAACTTTCATATATTTTCTTAACGATTATTTTTTGTTTTGAATTTTTCTTCAATGATTAATTTGACACATACACAGGCACACTCATCGAATTACTACTTAATTGAAATGGGTTCGATGTTGTTTTAGACGGTCTGATTTGGTATCATTGTTGCATCCAACTGGTGTTTGTTTCTTCTCTTTTTTTCGCGTGTTTAGTTTCGCGAAACGAAAAAATGACGGGCCAGTCTTCTGAGTCACTCATTCTCATTCATTCGTTCAACATAACAACATAAAAAGCATTTAAATGACACACTGATCATGTGATTCGTGTCATGATGTGATTACAACAAAATTTAGCAACAGCAACCGACTAGAGGAAGTTTTTTTTCATCGCCCAAACGTAAAATCATCATACTGGTAACGCGCACACTCTGATTGTATATGAAATTTGAACAGAATATTTCAGTCGCATTTATCGGGGACTAACAGATTAGTCTCACGCTTCTCGATCGAATAGCACCGAACACAACAAAAACAAATGAAACGGCAAAAGAAAAGAAGAACAAAATTGAATCACAAAAAAAACCCATATACTTTACAAAACCACATATACCTTGAACGTACCGTTACAACTTAATCGTCTAGTTATGTCGATCATGTGATTTGTGGTCGTCGGGGAGAGGGGGCGTACGATCGATACATATCGTAAAATCGTTGCCTTAATGAAAAACACGTTTCGATATTGCGTTGAATGCGTCAAATACATTTTTTTGCATTATTAATTCTTCGTTTTTTTTGCAAAACACATAACAGATACGTGTTTATTATGCTGGTACGTACAAAGCGTTAATTTGAACTCGAATTGGAAACATGGTCAGCACGCGAAATTAAATCGTCAACCTCATTTGCATCAATTCAAATATTACACAAGTTCACGGCATTTTTCACTCAAATACTTTTGCTTTAATCCGAAAACCAAAACAGTGGATGATAAATCTTTCATATCAACTGAATAGCGAACAACGAATTTTAATCGCGGATGGAATTTTTTTTTTCTCGCAAAATATCAAACAAAGAATGGCATCGACTTTGAAACAATCAATAAAACTGCATACGATTGAGAAGAATGTTATTGCTGTGCGATTATAACCGAATGACGATTTAATTTTAAATTGATTTTGTTATCGCAAATGTTTTAAAATAAGTACTTTTGAAATTTGATGACGAACCGACACAATTGAATGTGCAAGTCACTTTCATATCAAAAACATTAACGAACTAAATGCAGCAAACTAACCGGAATTATATTGAATAGAAGAAAGAAACGCATTTCGAAAAAAATTATCAAAATATTTACTAACGCTGTGAAAAAGTTGAGTCGAAAAAATACTTACTTATTCCATTGAAATGATCTGCTTTTATGACTCTGAAAAATAAGTTGTTTATAATATTACTTCGAGAAAAAAAGGAACTGTTCAAATCAGCCGAATGCGACCCGCAATCATTTGAAACGAAAATGTTTTTTTAAGCAATTCTTAGATGACGATTGCTTTTTTTTCGAAACTATGTGCAATAATCAATCAATCTAATCGTGCAATTCAAGCGAATTTTCTTTAAAACGAACATATATAATTGTGCATCGGTTGACACAATGAAATTGCATTTTAAATGCCGTTACAAAGAAATGCATTTCAGGAAAACTATTACAATGTCACAATGTTTCGATTAGACGGTCATTTATATTCGATTTATTTTTATATAGTTCGACCCCCTGCAAAGTTTGTTGCAATACAATATATATAGAACTGAAATCGAATGTCCGGGGTCCAACGTAGAAAAATGAGCTCCATATCATTTTTTTTGGTAAAATTCATTTTGAATTTTTTTGATCTTCAACCGGTTTTTTTTTTAAATATTCGTTCTGGTGTCGCTCTTAGGTCTGATGGATAATTGACTTGACATTTTACTTTTTACTTTTTTCCACATAGCTTTAGCTTTTGCACATTCTCCCCGCTCTCTAACTCTCCTTACACATTCATAGAGATGAGATTTCTGACAAAGTTCCAAGCGAAAACAAAAAAGAACGTTTTTGTACAACAAAGAATAGTAAATAGTAAAAAATAAATAATTCTTAAAATAATATATTAACACGACATTATATTTGATTCAGATAGAGTCAGAAAATAACTAAAAAAAAAAATTATTACTATCAATGTCATGAGCAAAGATTGATTTCATAAAAAAAATTATAGAATATTTCTGTATGAATGACAAATAATAATGGAACTTGGTTTTTTTTTTAAATTATTATTTTACTTGGAAAAACAATTTGTTAAATTCATAGATAAACTGTTGGAAATTCCATGGGATTTTTTTTTTTTTGAATTTTTTTAGTTTTTTTTAAATAGATTCAAATCTACAAACAACTTTTCATCGTGAAAAGTGTAACTTCGAAATAAGATTGGGCGCCTCCATTGCATATCTCTCTCTCTGTGTGTGTGTGTTAGTGCGCATCCGTACATGTGCTGTTAAATATGTTATTCACACTTTCAATTTGTATACACAACTGAGCTGTCAAACCATCTGATAAAGTGAAACCTTTAGTGGATTTAAACAATTTGCGATAAAATTGTTTTTATTTGAATTGTGAATAAAATGGACGGTTTATTTGTATTTGATCAGCAAAATGATATAATTTTTACACAATTAAATGACGAAATCAACCGGAAATTGTATGAATTAGCAAAAAAACAGGAGCTAATACCAAATGATGTGGTATAAAAAAGTTGTGATTCAAAAAATGTTCAAATTGATGAATTGTTTTTGTTTCTTGCAGATCGAAAGTGGTGAAATTGATACGAATGTTGTTGTTCAACTTTTTAGTCCAATCATTGCGTCACAACGCATAATGTTTTGTCAGTTTGATAATTCCTATACATCGATTCAGCTGGAGGACAACTTGAATTTCGTTTTTGAAGAGGTAAAAAATTGCGTCTGTTTTTTTGGTTCAATGTCCGTTTTGAGTCAATTTAAATACGTTTCAATGTTTTTATAAGTTTCTGGGCTTCTTATTCGTGAGCATCGCCACAGAGAGTGTGGATTATCAACAGCGATACGTAGGCATTTGCATTGCATTCATAAAACATCTATGTGGCCCTGACATTTATCTGTGAGTAAACAAACCGTACGAATACAACGCTTCCTGTGTTTATCGACACTATCAATTTTCAGACTGAAAACTATGCCAGTGAAGGCGACCACACTTGGCAAATTATTGGAAAATTGGAAATATCTTTATCGAAATGATGAGGTAAATAAGAAAATCCATTGTAAATATTTGCACTGATTTACTTCCTTTAAAACAGTCGGTGTTAATTGAAGGCGTTGAAAATCTGCTGATCAATTTGGATTTGAAGCGAGTCGCCCAGAAGGCACTTGAAACTGCATCAGAAAACCTAAAACGTGATCCATACTCACAACGCAGTCATTCGATTTTATTCGTTAAAAATAAACTACTTTCCATGTGCTCAAGGTATTTTTTTTTTAATTTTCCGGTTCTTTCGGTAAATTCATAAAAAAATTGTATCTTTCAGTCGTTCAGCACAAGAATTATCAACCGGTGATTTGATTTTTCTGCAGATTTACTGCCGAAAATCGGTTTCAATCGACGAAACACAGGTCGACTCCGAGCGAAAAGTTGATACACATCTGGTGTTTTTGCAGGGAAATGTTAATGGCTCTCATGCTGGTTGTATTCCACACATTTTACACATTTGTCACATGGAAAACGATGTAACTCTCATTATTTTACTCGAGTACGGCAGTTTGACCGTATCTAGTGGATTGTTTGACGTCTTTTTTGCCGTGCATAAAATTCGTATTCTACAAATGCAAAACGATATGGACAATCTGAGACCGGCTTATGAAAATTTAGATCATTATATTAAACAGAGTTTGGACGCAATCAAAAAAGCTAAATACAATAATGCCGATATTGAAGGCGCCGTTAAAAAGTATTCCAGCAAATGGGAATTGCTACGGAAAAAGTATCTGGAATTATTCAAAAATAGCGACCGGGATTTAATTCTTGCCATTGAATCCAACATTCCTAGTCTCGTCGAAGCACTCAAAGATCTATTCAGGGTAGGAAACATTTTTTGACAATTTTTTGGTGCAGAATACGGAAACAAAACATGAATTTATTTTTAAAAATTGAAAATTTTCCTTTTGACATTTTTTTTAACATTCTCATTTTTCAACACTAATTTTCTAAATATTAGATGATTTGTATTGAGTGTAATACACTTCTATATGGTGTACAACGTGTGGCTGAAATTGCAACGAAAATTGAAGAAAAATTAGTCGAAATCTCGGAATTCCTTCGAGTCAAAGCCCTGCAAAATATCGTTCTTGGATCATATCCTTTTTCAAATAGACAACTTTATTTTATATACACCATATTTTTAAATATATATTCTTTTTAATTTTATTAAATTTTCTTAACCACTTTAAAATACGGTATTCAAAGATATCAATGGTTTGGTACATTTCATCCATATAAATCGTTCGACCGGCCGGATTGTTGTGCCGATTATTGATCCGGATAATAAGCGGGCGCCGCTGATTCAAAAACAGGTAAGAAACATTTTAAATTATTAATTCTGAAATTGAACTCATTAAAATATATATTCATAGGTATGGAATATGGTAAAAATGTCGCGGTCATATTTGCAAAAGGGTCATTTATCATTGATTTGGCAAGACGATGTCTTCTTTTATTCGTACTTCCTATGGTTTGAAGACACTCATGGGACACAACTCAAGCCGAAAGAAATTCCGAGTTCAACGTCTGCCAATGCCATAAAACCGCACGTCGTACCCGGCGTTATCTCGGGAGAATTTTATCAGTGAGTCAATTAAAATTTGGAAACTTCAATTTTATCATTTTATTTTTTTATTGGGAACTTTTACTGATTGCCTCTCTATAATTGAAAAATAGAAAGCCAAATGCATATTGTATGTGAACTGGAGGGTGTCACTATTGTTGTATTGAAAGTTTTCGAGGTTTCTGTACAAAGCAACCTTTTTTTCGAATATTTTTTTTATTGATTTAATAAAATGAATCGAATGCGTCAAAACTAGAGAACATTAATTGCTTTTTCTTCTTTCAGGTGGTTGATTGAGACATGTTTTCCAAAAAATAACGGCAAAATTAAGTGCTATGAATTATACAGCATGTATGTGGGACTTACATCGGCTCATACCTTACTAGATTTCAATAGGCGTTTGGTGGCCATTCTACGCGATAATTTGACCGGCTTCAATGGATTTGATGGATAATCGAAAAACACTCCAAATATATAAATACATTCCAAATCGCAAAGCAAATGGAATTTTACAAGAAAAAAAAGACTTTTTTCCACAACACAAACTAGTCATTGATTAAGTTTATTATTTTTGCATTTTCAAAGATCAGAGAAGAGCTCCCAAACCAAAAAATTTACCAAAATAAATATATTCGAAAACACACAATTTTTCTGATTAAAATTTATACTCCATATACACATTTGAAATGAAGTTTAATTTTTTATTTTTTTATACTTCTACATTTCAATCGAATCACATTGTACTGAGATCTACAGCTAAAACGAATCAAAATATTGTTCTTTTATTATTCATTGATGAATCGATGACATCCATTTAATGCCGAAATCGTTGATTGAAAATCGTCGTGAGATTTGTTGATTTGAATAATAATTGCGTGCTTCTCGCCACTCGTCATTTGCTTTGGCTGGTTTCAATTGAATTTTGTAGTTGGCCTGTTGATAGCTCATCGCTGTTGAATTGCTGCCAAATTCCATTGGTCGTGTATATGCAATGACCACCTTGAATTCGTCGGTCAATTTGCGTAATTCTTGAACGCGTCTCCTGAGATAGGTGTCCATTCGAATGAGTTGCTGTTCAGAAAAATCGCTCCAATAAAATGTCGCAATTGAATCGACCACAATCAGACTGACGTTTGTATTGGTTAACAAGTAATTTGAACAGTATAACAATGTGAGTTCATATTCTGTGCTCGAATAACATTTAAAAAATACGATTTTTTTCATAGCGTCGAGAACAATGGCACTAACGTTACTGGTGGCATCTACCAAAACTTCAGTATCAGTCGATTGGCATGACGATGTTCGATTGTAAATCACATGCTTTTCAATTATTACCGGCAATAGCAATGATACATGAAAATTTGAATTTGTATCAATTACAATGACAGACGCACCCTTACCACCAAATTCAAGTGGGATGACCGTTCGCGCAATTAATTCCATTAAATTTGTCGTTTTTCCACTCCCCGAATCACCACTTATTTCGAATATTTCACCCGGCTTGGGACTGTCGATCGGAAATATTTCCGGCGATAGATTCACCAGTGTCGGACGCTTTTTTGATAGTATACGTGTCAGCAATTTTATTCCACATTCCGTGTCAACTTTTGATTTACTCTGATCGCTACCGTCAAACATTGTTTCAGTTTGAATGTAACAAATTGAGAAGAAGAAAAAAACGGAATCACCTTAGTTGTATGTCGTTGTTACTATTTCAATTTTTGAAGAATGCGGAAAATGTCAAAACAATTGATGTTGTGTCAATTTCAAACCTTTCAAACGCACACATCACATAAAAAATAGGCAGACATGGCATTAAACTTATTGACCGTCTGTCTCGTTTGAAAGGTTTACCATTAACTCACCTTATTTGATTGTTTTTTCATTAATTCATCCATTTTTAACTTTGAATGCTCATATTTGGTGATTTATCGGAACTATTTAATTGTCAATTGTTGTGATTTAATTGGAATTCGTCATTTGTGGAATGAGAAATATGAAAATAGCAAGTTTGACTTCATTTTTTTTTTTTTGACGAGAAACATTAAATCAATTTTTTACTCAAAAACTCAAATGCTAAATGCTCCAATTGATAAACAGCAACAAAGCTCAGACAAATTGAAAACAGCAACAAATAATCGATTACTGCGACATTATTAGATAAAACAATTCGCTAATTACGCAGAAATACTGTTATTTTCTTTCATAATTTAATTTATTACCCAGAAATGTTACAGTGTATGAATAAACAATGAAGCAATAGTTTCAAATGAAAAAAACTTTTTTTTTTGAATTTTCTTTTTGAAATATAAAAAATCTTTTTGAAATATAAGTATTTGAGGTATTATTTTTTTCAAACAAAAATACTTTTGGCAAATTCAATTTTTATTACAACATCCAAACTATCTCAATGACTTTGTGCCAAACTAGAACAGCAATACTTTTTTGTATGTTTTTATGAAACCACATTACCAAGAACTATTAAGTTATTTGATGCCAGTTTGATCGCTGATTATATACTGTTTATGTTGGAGTTTTATTGAATTTTTGTGCCAAATTCTTTAAAAGTTCCGTTCCTCAATTCGAAGTGGTTTGTCGTTGATTACTTCGAGTACAAGGTGGGTGTTAACACGAATATCTTCAAATTTCAAATCTGTAGTAAATTTGTATCTTCGCAGCAAATGGGCAAGAGTGATTCTGGCCGAAATCATTGCGTATTTCATTCCAATACAATTTCTGGCTCCGCCTGAAAATGGGATGTAACTAAATGGTGGTCGTTTTGCAATGTTTTCGGTTAAAAATCGATCTGGATCAAATTCAAGCGCGTTTTCACCCCAAATCTTTGGATTCCGATGTAAATGCATGATATTAATTACAACAAATGCACCTTTCGGAATAGTTCCTTTGGCCAACTCTATATCGGCGGATGGTTTTCGAGCGATGAATGGTACTGGTGATAGTAATCGAAGTGACTCTTTAATTACACGTTCCAAGTACTGCATTCGAGATACATCGTCTTGTGTCACATCCGAATCGGCTGAATCAAAAATCGATCGCAATTCCTCCACCACCAAATTCTGATGCTTTTGATTGATGGCCAACATCAATAGAGTACCAAATACATTGATTGATGATGTATCGATGCCAGCCAGCGTAACCATATATATTTGTTCTAAAAGGTTTTTATGACTGAAAACTCCTTCTCGTTCCAAAATCAGACATTTGTCGAGAAAATTTGTTGCATTTTTCTCTTTAGCTTCCTCTAAATAGTCAATCCCTTGCGATTTCAACAAGCGTAATTCGTTTACTTTTTCATCGTAAGCTTTGTCAAAGAGTGCGTAACCGGTTTTTAACGGAATTTCTTCGTCACGGCCAACCTTTGAAATATTCCACATAAAATCCCATCTCAACCATAATCGTGTAATTCGATACTGAATATTATTCATGATTAATTTGGCAATGTCGTAGAAAAATGCACCACGTCCGTTCAGCTGTAAATTCATTTCAATTCCCATGAGTGTAACTGCAATCATATCCATCATGCCAATAAATAGTGTCCGATATAAATTGCCCGGCTCTTGATGGAATGGCTCCATTTGTTTGATTAGAATGCGTGCTTTTCGATTGAACAACGGCACATAGCTTTGTAGCATTTTAAAATTGAATGCTGCATTCAAAGCACGACGATGTGGCTTCCATACTTCACGATTGCTTGCGATGATCGATGTCTTACACTTGAAATGTTCGTAAAAATATGGTTTATTCAGGCAATCATCACTCGTTAAAATCGTTTGAATGTCTTGCGGTTCCGATATTAAAATCACTAAAAATGGACCCAACCACACTTGAATCGGTGTCGATTTCACTTCATCAAATGCATCAAGCACCATGCCTATAAATTCTTCATTTGGCTTTCCGATCATACGAGCAGCTACACCCAAAATGGGCAGTTGTTTCGGCGATTCAAAATTTCGCATCTTTCGTTTGAGAAACCATTTTCGTATTTCCCCGTATAGTATGAAAGTGATCAAAATGATACAAATCGTTGCTAACACTGTACTCATTTTAATAAATATCTTAAAAGCTGTATTTTAAATTTGAAATGTTCATCCAAACTATCCAACGGTGAATGAACAACTGAAACTGTAATGGTTTGATGTCGGTACAAGTATAAAACTAATTTAAACCACGGAGATTTTATTATACATACTTATTCATATCCTCAGAATACATTTTTGTATGACAAATTTGCAAAATATATACGAGACTTAACTCCAATACTTTGTGGTGTCAAAATCCCTCGTGCGGTTGCTAATGCTTGATTGCGCTATAACAAAACGCTTAAAGGTCAGTAGTTTAATTACTTTCAACCACAACAATGAATCAAATCATATACCTGTTTGACGAAAAAACAAGTTTCTTACCTTTGAACTATTCATTTAAAAATACGGACGGTAATTCGTTGAGGTTTTCGCGAATGTCTTCAAAGCGAATTCATGCATGTTAGTTTGCATGTTTGGAGATCGAAATTGGTTTGAAATACTGAGTTTTTCCCTTTTTTGCAGAAAAATTGGCCCAATATAATTAGGACCTCTGCTTCAATCCGGAAATGCACAGAAACTATGCAATACCATTTTTTTCAGTATCAGCAGAATTTTAGCCAATTCACGAAATTTAAAAAAAAAAATGTTGTTCCGTTCGGTGTAGAATGGTCCTGTATAAAAGATAGAATACATAGAGTTATGTTTATGATTTAATAAACCTAATGCCATTAACAGTTTTTTTATATTTTAATCAATCACTTGACACTTAGTAACAACACTTCTTAATCATAGTAGATGAAATCATTCCGTATCATTTGATGATCCTTATTAATTTCCAAAATCGCTTTTTATGATTTAGATTAGAAAACTTTTAATTGATCACATGATCATAGGTGATGACGAGGGTTCCTAGGTGTCGGATGTGGCCCCCCCCCCCCCCCCTAAAATATTTTTAGGAACCCTCAACAATTTTGGAAATGAGGACCTTTTTTTTTTTTTTGCTCTTCACTTTTTTTGGTCGAGAAATTCTTTCGATTTGCTAGGGATTTTCACCTCAAAAAGTGACTTCCAAAAAAAAAAAAACGATTTTATCGTCATTTGCTAGAGAATTTGGAGTTGAAAAATTCTTTCGATTTGCTAGGGATTTTCACCAAAAAAGTGACTTCCAAAAAAAAAAAAAAAAAAAACGATTTTTGTGTTATTTCGTACAAATTGTTGACATCGTCAGGGACCCCCCATGGATTTTTCCAGAAACCCCCTACAGAATTTTGCCATCACCCCCCCCCTAAAAAATTTTACGTCATCATCTATGCACATGATTCTAGTAATAGTCTCGTATAGAAAGAGTTGCTTATCGAGTGATTTTAAAATGAAATGTCTAAACTTCATCGGATTTCTTTGGGTTTATTTCTGTTATTTTTAAATAATGTGCGATGTGAAAGTAGACAGAGTTTTTTCATAGACCTCGAACAAATTAAATACCATCTTTTTCTTCAAAGTTATTCCAAATTGTCGAAACAAGAAACTGATTCAGTTGATGGCAAAAAGTGTTTAATTGAATTGAAGGCGATTCAAGATGGTTTAATTACTCGTGACACATGATTTTGGTTCATTTTCACAATGTTTGGATATAAAACACAATATTGCTTCGGACGTTTATTCTATGATCTCGAAGAGGAAATTGCATCGAAGCTTTATTGACTTTGTAAAATAAATAATGTCATCTTTCCGGATATGGTTCATTCGAAAGATGCGTTAAGTTAAAAAATCATGTAATAATAAAACCTCTTTGTTTTGGTGAATTTAACGCAATAATTTTGTGCTCTGTATGAAATGGTCGATGCACCACATTAATTCGTATGGAAAACATTTTTGCATTCATTACCTCTCACTTACCCTACGCTTCTGCCTGGATAGTTTCATAAAAAACTATTTATATCCATTTAACCAAAATAATATACATTCCAAAACAGTAATGTGCGAGCCTAGATTTTTAAGCAGGAATCATTTCAAGAATGAAAATAAAAAAGGATTTCAATTTATGTATGTAGACTTGATCTGAGTAGGCCCCACATTACAATAGGCATGTGTGTGCATGTGCCTGCAGCATGTTCATTCGATGTCTTCGAAGAAATCATCAACAAGTTGATACCAGAACATCCAAATAATTTTTCCTTTCAACTGCCCAAAGACACATGTCAAACGGTAAACAACGACTCTGAACTAACAACTAAAGAGAAAACTACAATGAAAGTTCAAAAACTTTCGGGATTTTATCTATTTAAATAACGTTTCGATGTTCATTAAAAGTGGTTTACTGATGATCATATTTGGTTTGGCTATGATATTCTGTGTACCATATACAATCGTATTTATTTTTATCTTAATTTTAGCTTATTTTATTTTATATGATAATTGAAAGGCAATAAATCTCAGACACTGTTGACATTTTCCTATTATATAAATGGAAATTGTTCACTTTGAATGCAGAAAACACATCAGAAACAATTCAATGTTTACACGGCATTCACGTCCTTTCATCAATGGTAATTTATATTATTTTAATATTGTAGTGGATCGTACTTTTTCACACATTTCTCACATATGAATTTGTACTTATGAATTATCATTTTATTGGAAAGCTTATCAAATGAAGTTTGAAATTGTTTATCAAAAAAGTGACTCTGGTGTCATTTGAAGAGAAAACTTAACGGAATAACATTGTATACGTCCCTTTAAATTCTCCATATTCAATAATATAATTTTGATTTATTTTTTTCTTATTTTCATCAGATCGATATGATAAAACTTGTTTCATAGTCTTGCCGTAATGAGACGTTGACTAATCACAGTTCTCAAAAGTGAATTTTAAATCAAAATAAAAAATCAAATCATTTAATTTGAAGTAATTATTCAAATCAAGTAAGTTATTTGATTTGATTTAATTGGTCACGTAAATTTTAGTTAGAACATTTTCATCGGAGTATGCATATAATCAACCTTTCTACGTAGCTTGTAAAATTTTTAATTTAGTAAGAGAAACATTCTTAGAATCGGCATCGAGACAAATTTTTAGAAATGATATTGTAAAATTGGACAATGTGATATATTTCAATGTGGAAATATTTCGACTTCATAGCCATAAATTATTGACTAATTTGGGACAAAAATGGCTGATATTTCAGCCAGATAAAGTTAACTATAAGTGACTATATGCGTCTTCATGTAACTTGAGTTGAGAAATTTCAATTGTGATCATAGTTAACTACGGTTAACTATAAGTATATGAAATTGACTTTTGTCAGACGGTGAAATAAATAAATAAAAATAAATAAAGTAAGGCTATGATGCACACTTTTTGATTTAGTTATTTTCGAATATTTTGAATTCAAATCCCACAAAAATGAAAATGTTATTAATGTTCACTTAAATTAACATTTAAAAATATATTAACATTTATTTTGTAAATATTTTCTGGTGTTTTGTAGATTTTTTGAGCAATCAACTTGTTATCATTGTGACAAAAAAGTGAGGTTATGTCTAGGGTTATGTTAACCATTTTATTTGTCTAATTAAATATTTTTCAATATTGAGAACAGTAAATCTCACAAAATTACAAAGAAAAATAATTTCCATTAAAAAACGTTTTAAAATTTATTTATTGTTACTTTTTTAAATTATTTTCTGTACTTTTTAGACTTTTTAAATGGATTTTTGTTATTGTGAATATGCGAGCGCCATCTGTTAGATGCAACACAAAACATTTGGGACAGATTAGTTTTATTTAACGCAATCAGGGAGCGCGTCAGTGTTCGGTCACAATATTTATATGGGAATTCCTATAAATAGACCATGGCTTCGGTAAGAGACTAACATGAACGAATTTTGATATCATCTGTTATACAGAAAACAAAAACCCAAAAACTTATTTAATGAAAAATTTAAGAGGTTTTTGCGTCCGATAAATTTTCTTCGTTTGAAGGAACAAATGTAGGAAAACTTACTACAGCAACATTTCGATGCGAAAGCAAAAGGGGAAAAATGTGAGAAATTTGAAGAGCAATTTTCATGCAAATTGAAAGAGTCTTCTGAACGAATTCAATTATGAATGTGAAAATTTTGTATTGCTGAGTTTTTTGATTATCTCTTTTTAAATTTTCTTGATACTGGTTACAAAATTGGAAAATTAGTCTTAATATATGCTATACCAAAAACGGCCCGATCTGACAAAAATGTCCCAAAATCAAATAATACTGCTGTCATCAAAAATGAAATAGCTGAAACTGCCCCATTTAAATGGATTAAGGTCCAAACAACAAAATCACGAAAACACAGCTATTAAATATTGTTAACAGTTTTGAAAATATTTAAGTATAAGAAAAAAAATGATTTTTTTTTTGATAATCTTGCAGAGGTCGGAAAGTCAAATCTATAGCGCGAAATAAAATCAAATCAAATTGATTACCAACATCTCTTTATCATTGGAATTACGACGAAGTAAAAAAAATCGCATACACAGTCAGAAAATACCGAATATAATTAAATTTTGATAGAAGTGGGAATACCCAAAGCTCCGATTTCGACATAATTTCGAAAAAGTTATTTTTGGGTCATTCGCACTTTTATTTTCAGCGAATCATATGATTATTTACCGATTTCCTTGTACTTTGAAATAATGTGTAATTTTCTGAAAGTTTATGATGACTTTTAATTTTTCCTTTACGAATTTGGCCGTGTAATTGTTTGTTGTTCTTTCTTATGAAGAGAGATATAAGTGTAAGATGATGTTTTTGGTAAACTCTCAGGAATGGTCGTGGTGAATTCCTTTGTTCACAAAAATGGTTTGTTTTGTTGAGAGCTACAACTTTGTCGAAGAAATATCTTTTGTTGTTCCCAATGAAAAGTCGATAAAGGTGGTCCATCCCAAATAAGTAGATCTAAGGTCATGACTTACGAAGCGCTATATTCATCTGAGGTTTTTTGCAACAAATATCAAACTTTGGATCCCATTGGAGTTGGTCTATGGGCTCGGAAGTATTTTTATTGGTGAAAAATCTTGCATATTCACGAATATTTGTGCATTTTGAGTAGTGAACAATAATTTCACTTTCTGTGAATATTCGTGATTATCGTAAATACGCAAAATGGCGGCAAATGGTACATGTCAAAGAAATATAAATTTTTAGCCTGAAAATTGCTTTTATGCAATAACAACAATGATTATTAAATTTATTTTGTGTTGTGTGTGTTTCAAATCGCCGCTATATTCGAGCTGTAAATGACCCTCAATAGATTAATCAAGCGAAAATTCCCATTATCAAGAATAGAGTAATTATAAATTCTTCGAACCGGACCTACAATGTTCATTTGAATTTCGTACATCAAACAATCAATTACTCTCTGAAAGTTATTTTGTTTTTATTTAAACCATTTTTAAAAGAAATGAAGTGTTCTATTATTCTTTGTTTCGTGGCCATTTCTATAGGAGCCATTCCAGGTAAGAATCTAATAGAATTCAATTCACTATTTAGCTTCACTCATTTGAAAATGGTAATATTTACCCAATTTTCTTTCCATTGAAGAAGTGTTTTCATTACATCTATTCCAATTTCCAATAAACAAAATAAAAAAATATATGGAATTTGTGTTTATCATACATTTACGTGTGTTGTTTTGCTCAATGTCAATGATCCACAGTGATGGATCAATAATTAACGAGCCGCCGCACAAATAAAATTAGTTTTTCTCTTGGATTTTTTTTGATTTTATCACTTTTTCGTCGAAATAAAGTCTACAATAAAAAATCTCTCGAAATTTATAAGCATATGATTTTAAATGTTAGAAGCAATATGTGTGCTTGTTATCAAAATTCCCCGTGAAGTTTACGGCGTAAACCGTGAACGTGATTAATTCTTTAAACCTGATTTGATTAAAAGTATTGAAAAGAGAAGATTTAATAATTCTTATACTCGACTTCAAAGCCGTTTCTTCTCTATTTACAATTAAATACATAATTTTGATTGCGTTGAATGTAATTGTCATACGATTCGCATCAGCTGTTGAAATTTTTGGCTGATAAGAGATGTGTATTCCGTTTTCGTATGCATATAAACTAAAGGAGCACAGCCTTGAATGTATTTGATACTCATTTTAATAATCGGTTACTCATAGCACAAAATATACAAATTAAATTGGTAGAGGGTATTGATTTAAATTAAATCATTCTTGTTTCTTTTACAGGTGGTGAAGGCATATTTCAATCAAAGTACGTATAATTTTAGATTTTAAAGCAGAAATTTAACTCAAATAGAGTGAATATTCGATAAAATGTGTACGAAAGTACATTGGCGAACATAACTCAGTACAAGAGGTTATCCACCAAACTAGAAAACTAGAAAAACAGTAGTAAAAACTAGCATAAAGTAGCACATAACGAAGCTTACTTGGTAAAACTACCAAGAGAACCAGCTTCACGCACTAGAAAAACTAGTTTTCTGGTTGTCCCCTTGACTTAGTATTAAATGCATCACGTTAAAAATATAAAATATTTTGTTTAAAAGTTGTTGCATTGCCGTTTTATTTTCAACGTGATCTCTGGTATGTTTTGCACATGCTTTCTAAACCATTCTCAATTTTTTTTAGTAAATCAAAGAATTGCGGCCGATTGAAGCGTATACCTCATGCTGTTACAGGACACATTAGTCAAACTGAATACGCTGTAAACTGCAAAAAAAGCTATCGATTTGCAAACAATCAAACATCAGCTTTATTAGTCTGTAGTGATGACCAATGGATCTTGAAGAATTTTAGTTCAAACGTTCCGCAAGCTTGTAATCGTAAGAAAATTTTATTCCAAATTTCGATTGTTTCTCGGTCAATAGTCTCAATACTAATAAAAAAAGTCTGAAAAAATTGCAGCAATTTGTGAACCACCTTGCCAAAATAATGGTATTTGCTATAAGCCCGGCCAGTGTTTATGTTCTAACGACTTTACCGGATCACGATGCGAAATATCACAAACAAAATGTGGTGATATACCGGAATCAAACAATACTTATTTTAATGTTGATGATACAACTTTGTACTTCACTTGTGTTGACGGTTTATATTTTCAAGATGGCTCAACCAAATTGGAGATGGTTTGCGATAAAAATGAGCAAGAATGGCAAGTAGTTAATAAAAATCCCAATTTTGCAATCCACTGTAACGAAATGTGCAACTTAAATGGAAGAAAACATCCAGTTGGTAAAAAAATTCAGAAGTCATGTAGAGAATGCACATGTACATCAGACGGCAAATTTGATTGCACCAAGGACATATGTCCGGGAAAAGCGCTAATATATGGAGATCCTCATATCGTAACATTTGACGGGTTGCGATATAATTTCATGGGCAAAGATTCGTATCATGTATTCAAAGTGGATGATAACGTTGGAGAAGAGATTGATCTCATTTCACATCATGCACCTTGCTTCTGTATGTACCCTCTATTAGTGATTTTTCTAGAATGTATCATTCAGAACATCAACAGAATTTAAAATTTTTTTTTTTCTTAAATACAGATGGCGATATTCCCGTATCATGTTTGGCCTACATCACACTAAATGTAAACCATTCCAATAAATCAACATCAATTGATTTTCGCAACGATTCGATAGCTAGTATTGAAGTTGATGGTATCGATAAATCAAGAGACCTTCCCTTCCCCCTTTTAGATGGTTATCTTTTGCTTCGTAGAGAGGAATTCAACGCCGTATCAGTTAAATTTTCAGATGGTTTGGAAATAAAATGGAAATCCGTTGGATTGACAAATAATCAGTTGAGCATGAATATACCTGTCGCCTATGCTGGTCGAACAAGCGGCCTATATGGAACATATGATGGAGACCCGTCAAACGATTTGAAAACACCCGACGGTAAAATCGTAAGTGATGCTGTTGAATTCGGTCAATCATGGAGCGTTGAACCGTCACCACCTTCATCTAATATAAAGAAAATCGACGATATGTGCGCATTATATCCAGAACGCAAGCCAAAGGCAGAAGAATTATGCTCGTTTTTAAAGAGTGAAATATTCAGTAACTGTACCGTTGACGTCGAAGGATATTACGAGGCGTGCTTGTTTGAGATATGCGCAGTGGATAAAGAGGAGCAAATTGAAAACTCCAAGAAAACAGCTTACAGTATCTATGCAGATGAATGCCATGTAATTCTGCTCGAAAGTGAGTTTTATTTTCCATTGGTATAGTTACTTTAGTATATATCATGATTTAATTAAAAATCAAACTTCAATATTTGCAGATGAAAAATGTTCCACTGGGCAAGTGTATGAAGCATGCTCCAAATCGTATTACCGTAGTTGCGGTGATCTACTTTCACCATATGTACAGGAATCATGTGTCGCCCGTTGCCGATGTCCGGAAGGTCAAGTTGTTGATGTAGAGGAACAATGTATCTCAATTGATGAGTGCAAAAGCAAAGCATGCTCTTACAATAACGTAAAATACCACCACGGAAGTAAAGTTCAACAAGATTGCAATACATGCGAATGCCACAATGGGCAATGGAATTGTTCTGCAAGCAAGCTATGCTCAACTAATCCATCACCTCCTGAAAACTTAACAAACTCGACGGAAGCAACGTCAACGACCACTATGTCATCTCCTGAAGATTCAACAAAC
>NW_022197435.1:0-1819 GCF_009176525.2 Contarinia nasturtii | reverse complement strand
TAAATGCTATGGTTTCAACGAATTTATTCGTTCCATGACAATTTCGTGTGATTTTCTACTATTAATATATGCGTCTATGCAACTTTCACAACCTTTATTGAACTATTCTCAAGTGTTTAGCGTTGCACAGTTTTTGTGTTTGTGTTTATGTGTATCATAATATTTATTTTTCTCCAAAATGGAGCTAAATACAAAAATCATTGTATTCACTTTGAGTAATCAAAACACACGAGTTCAAGATAAATTTTATATTTTACATAGATCAGGATGAACAAAAAAGGCAGAATAGCTGTTGAGATAACGACAAAAAGAGAAAAGAAAACATTTGTTATGAATATTTGCTGCACTGTTTGCTTTCCTATGGCATAGTGAACCACACATAATGTTTAATGTGTTTTTTTTTCTTTCGGTGCTCTACTCAATGTCATGACGTGATCGATAATTAATCTGGATGCGAACAAGAGCTCGACCGAAGATATAAGAAGGAGAAAGAAATAGAGATGCTGATGGAGAAAAAGTCGTTTTTAACCAACTATCGATGTATTTCGAGTGCGCGAAAAGATTTAATCTTTTATTTTTAATTTACGTTCATTTTTAGATCATTCAGTAATAGTGAAATTTTGAACTATCCGTAAACGAAATCAAATATGCACGCCAATAACTCAGAGCATATTTCTTCTCTTTTCCTTGTGGTCGCAAGGAATCAAAAGAGATGGAAATAAAATAATATTAATGCCTGTTCTCTCTTTCTCATTTGTGCATACAGGATGATATATAAAACAACAACTTCAGATTTTTCGGGTATGATGCACACACTCACAAGAAAGTGAATATCGACCAAAAATGAGTTCGATTTCTTTGTTTAGACTACATTGTTGTAACGTTGTTAAATAAACTAATAAATAAACCGCGTTAATGTTTAGTAAGTGGTGTTATTTGAAATGAAATGACATATTGAATACAATGTAATATTCTTATTCTCGGATTTTTTTTTTTATAAATTGATATCGATTGTCACGTTGGTATTCAGACTGAACAGATTTTACCGTTGCTCATGAAGTGGCCATATTGCTTTTTATGAAATTGTTGGTTATGATTTTTCATTTCTTTAAAAAAAATAGATTACCTTGAAAATGCTTGGACATTGAACTAATTTTCCAATTTTCGGAAACTGTCTACAAAAAATGTTCGTTTCTTGCACTTTTTAGTTTATTTCGATACGAGTTTCAAAATTATAACAACAAAATCCTCTAGTAATGAAAATATATACAATCTTTTATTTTAAATCCATTCACTGATGATTTCTTTTGAAATTCTGTAAATATAGTTTTCTATTTTTATAATTACGCACTATTTACTTTTACTATTAACTAGATAATCTCAATTTTTTATCACAAAAACACGTGTTTTCTCCATGAACTTTTGAAACCGTTTAAGAACAATCGGACATACACAACTGAATAACTCAGCGCACAGAAGAAGTGAAGCCACCTTCTTTCTTCTTTCTTTTTGTATATGTATCGTACAGTTCGATGAACGGGATGTGTATGTGTAAATGAAACCAATTAACGAAACCCTTTTCCACCATCGTAGTTCTTTCTGTGTATTGTACGATGACTGCATAAATTCGATCAACACAGCGTATTCGATGAACGCTTTCAATTCTTGAAACTCGAATTTGATTTTTGTTTAGTTAACCACACTATATTTGAAATGACACCGCTAAACACAATTGATATGGACATCTTTGTTTTTCCTCCTTTCAAAAGTACTAAATGCTATGGTTTCAACGAATTTATTCGTTCCATGACAATTTCGT
>NW_022197434.1:0-1388 GCF_009176525.2 Contarinia nasturtii | reverse complement strand
GGGCACAAATTGCAAAAAATTAACAAAATACATAAAATAACTAAATACGAGGGTTGCTCCATAATTTTTTTTAAAAACATATATAACACAGTTGTTTTTTGTCGAAAATGGTTTTATTGTTTTTCAAAATATTCCCCGAGATGATCGATACACTTTTGCATTCGATGAAACCATTTGTCATAGCATTCGTGCCACTCCGAAACTGATATCTCCAAAACGTGTGTTTTGAACGCTTCAACTGCTTCTTCTGGTGTCGAAAATCGTTGACCACGTAGTTTTTTCTTCACGCTTGGGAACAAAAAAAAGTCATTGGGTGCCAGGTCAGGACTGTACGGTGGATGACCCATCAGTTCGATGTTTTGACCGGTCAAAAATCGAGTAGTTTGAAAAGATGTGTGAGAGCTCGCATTATCGTGATGAAGAATTATTTTGCGACGGTGGTTGTTTTTTCTTATTTCACCAAACACTTCGGGCAAACAAATGGTGGTATACCAATCAGAATTGACGGTCTTACGATCCTCTAGTGGAACGGTTGCCACATGACCACTTCTCCCGAAAAAACAGGCGACCATTTGCTTCGCAACACTCCGAGCTCGAACAACTTTTGTTGGGTTATCTTCATTTTGGAAGACCCATACAGTCGACTGCTGTTTCGTTTCGGGCTCATAGGCATATATCCACGATTCGTCACCAGTGACGATTTTATTATCGTCTTTTGAAGCACCACGATTGAATTTCTTGAGCATTTCTTTACACCAACTCACACGAGCCATTTTTTGTTCATCGGTCAATTTATGTGGGATCCAACGAGAGCAAATCTTTTTTACGGCTAAATGTTCATGCAAAATTGTATGTATGCTGTGGGATGAAATGCCCAAAGATGCCTCAATCTCACGGTAGGTCACATGACGATCTTCCATAATCAGTTTTCTGACAGCATCGATGTTTTGTGGCACAACAGCCGATTTTGGACGACCTGTATGAAACTCGTCTTTGAGCGAACTACGACCGCAACGAAATTCTCGGTACCAGTTATAAATTGTCTGAAGGGTTGGTGCTTCATTGCCAAAGGCCAAATGAAGTCGATCGAAACACTGTTGTTGAGATAATTTACTTCGAAAATCGTAGTAAATCATTTTACGAAAATCTTCACGTGTAAAATTCATTTTTTTGTTGAGTCGCAGTTTACCAGTCACTGTAAACAATACAAATAGCGTTCGTACGACAAAAGGTTCAGGGCACGAATACATACCAAAACATCAAACTTTACGAATATGACAATGGTTTACATCGGGCAACACTATAAGTACCATTTTAAAAAAAATTATGGAGCAACCTACGTATTGTGATAACATTAACGAAGATTTCCACACGACTGAATTTGAAGA
>NW_022197433.1:0-1482 GCF_009176525.2 Contarinia nasturtii | reverse complement strand
ATTCGAATGGAATCAACCAAGAATTAAACTTTCCGTTGTAATTTATCAAAATTGAGTTCTCAACTAAAAACCGGTTTTCATTAAAATGTTATTTGATAATTACCGCATCGATAGTAATGACTATTTGACAAAACATTTACTTTACAGGGGGAGGAAAATTTTTTAAGCCTGACATATAGACGGCACTAGATACAAATTGTTCTTGTGCTGTAATTGACGAACGAACTGTCAATAGTATTGCCGAAAAAAATTGAGTTGATATCTGTCGTCGTTTGTTTTCAACAGCATTGCATACCAAGTAACCTCGATATTTTTGAAAAAATGGATAAAATCGAATATCGTGCGGTGATTAAGTTTCTCACAAAAGAAGGTGTGACACCAAAGGATATCAATGATCGCTTGCGTGCTGTTTATGGGGTCCTTGCCCCATCGTATGCCACAGTAAAACTATGGGCAAAACAATTCAAGTGGGGTAGAGAATCATTGGAAGATGATCCTCATACAGGTCGACCAATTGAAGCAACAGCTTCAGATGTAGTGCACAAAATTGAACATCACGTGGACAAAAATCCTCGAATGAGCAAGAAAGTGTTAGTAGCAATGTTTGACACCTCAGAGAAGAGTATTTACAACATACTTCATGCAAAATTGCACATGAGAAAGGTTTGCTCACGATGGATTCCAAGAACGTTGAACAAATCACAAAAAGAAGAAAGAATTGCTGCTGCACACGAGTTTCTCGAGTTGTTGGAATGGAATGAAACGGACACATTTGAGGGAATAGTGACTGGCGACGAAACCTGGATCCACTACTATGATCCAGAGCTCAAATCACAGACGATGGAATGGCACAAACGTGGTGAACCAGCATCGAAAGTGCCACGCAAACAAATTGCCACAAACAAAGTAATGGCCTCTGTATTCTGGGATGCCAAAGGCATATTATTGGTTGAATTCCTTCCAAAGAATACCACAGTCACGGGCTATTATTATGCACAACAAATGCATAGATTGCGTAAAGCGATCAGAGAAAAGCGTCCTGGTTTGCTCACTCGAAAAGTTCTTCTTTTGCATGACAATGCACCAGCTCACAAATCATTGCTTGCACAAGCTGCCATCAGGGAATGTGGGTTCGAACAACTCCACCATCCACCGTATTCTCCAGATCTGGCCCCCGGCGACTATTTCCTGTTTCCAAACACCAAGAGATATCTCAAGGGAAAGCAGTACAAGACCGAAGAAGAGATTTCAACCGATATTTTCAACGTATGGGAGGACAAAGATGCCGAGTGGTTTGAAGGAGGAATTAAAGCATTGAAGCATCGATATGGAAGTGTCATTCGTGTTCATGGAGACTACTTTGAATAATAAATATAGTCATTTAAAAATACAATGTGTGTTTCTATATCAGGCTTAAAAAATTTTCCTCCCCCTGTAGTAAATACAAATTGTTGTTTTTGTATTATATTAATTGCTACTCCG
>NW_022197432.1:0-1792 GCF_009176525.2 Contarinia nasturtii | reverse complement strand
TTCATTTATATCGACGAAAGAGTTCCATTATTTTTGAATCAAAATGTAAACGGAAGCATGCTATGTTTTATCGTTAAAAATGAACGGCCCTATAACACACGACGACAATCAATAAACTTTAAATATCATTTGGGCTTCGGGAAGAATGCAAGAGAAGCTCAGAGAAAAGCGGTGGAATTATTTTTGAAAAAGCCAACGGCAGTCGCTGATCGTCGAATGGTTGAATTTCCAATTTGGTCGACATATGCAAGATATAAAAAAAATATTTCTCAACATGTTGTACGTAGGTTGCTCCATAATTTTTTTTAAAATGGTACTTATAGTGTTGCCCGATGTAAACCATTGTCATATTCGTAAAGTTTGATGTTTTGGTATGTATTCGTGCCCTGAACCTTTTGTCGTACGAACGCTATTTGTATTGTTTACAGTGACTGGTAAACTGCGACTCAACAAAAAAATGAATTTTACACGTGAAGATTTTCGTAAAATGATTTACTACGATTTTCGAAGTAAATTATCTCAACAACAGTGTTTCGATCGACTTCATTTGGCCTTTGGCAATGAAGCACCAACCCTTCAGACAATTTATAACTGGTACCGAGAATTCCGTTGCGGTCGTAGTTCGCTCAAAGACGAGTTTCATACAGGTCGTCCAAAATCGGCTGTTGTGCCACAAAACATCGATGCTGTCAGAAAACTGATTATGGAAGATCGTCATGTGACCTACCGTGAGATTGAGGCATCTTTGGGCATTTCATCCCACAGCATACATACAATTTTGCATGAACATTTAGCCGTAAAAAAGATTTGCTCTCGTTGGATCCCACATAAATTGACCGATGAACAAAAAATGGCTCGTGTGAGTTGGTGTAAAGAAATGCTCAAGAAATTCAATCGTGGTGCTTCAAAAGACGTTAATAAAATCGTCACTGGTGACGAATCGTGGATATATGCCTATGAGCCCGAAACGAAACAGCAGTCGACTGTATGGGTCTTCCAAAATGAAGATAACCCAACGAAAGTTGTTCGAGCAAGAAGCACTTCGAAGCGAATGGTCGCCTGTTTTTTCGGGAGAAGTGGTCATGTGGCAACCGTTCCACTAGAGGATCGTAAGACCGTCAATTCTGATTGGTATACCACCATTTGTTTTCCCGAAGTGTTTGGTGAAATAAGAAAAAACAACCACCGTCGCAAAATAATTCTTCATCACGATAATGCGAGCTCTCACACATCTTTTCAAACTACTCGATTTTTGACCGGTCAAAACATCGAACTGATGGGTCATCCACCGTACAGTCCTGACCTGGCACCCAATGACTTTTTTTGTTCCCAAGCGTGAAGAAAAAACTACGTGGTCAACGATTTTCGACACCAGAAGAAGCAGTTGAAGCGTTCAAAACACACGTTTTGGAGATATCAGTTTCGGAGTGGCACGAATGCTATGACAAATGGTTTCATCGAATGCAAAAGTGTATCGATCATCTCGGGGAATATTTTGAAAAACAATAAAACCATTTTCGACAAAAAACAACTGTGTTATATATGTTTTTAAAAAAAATTATGGAGCAACCCTCGTAGAGTCATTTGTCTCCGAAATCGAACGACATGAATTTCAGAATAGTCAGTTTGAAATTGATGGCGGATGGGAAATTTGTTTTGGCTCTCTGACTTTTAATAAGAGTAAATTTCCAAATATTAGCCGATTGACCGATCATTTAAGAAGTCGGGGCTTTCGAGTCACTCTGTGGGTACATCCATTCATCAACGAAGGCTGCGAACCATGGTATTCAGA
>NW_022197431.1:0-3884 GCF_009176525.2 Contarinia nasturtii | reverse complement strand
GATACACAGATTGTATACCTTCCATTTTTCAAAAACTTAACGAACACAAATAAAAACTGATAAAATGGACCAACAAAATATATTTTATTTATTTTATATCGTAGAAGATTTGCTGATATAAGAAATGCACAACTTTCGCTATTGACTGTCTGTAACTTTATGACCGTATGATAGTATATACATATGATTGTTATTATAGAACATGATTTATTACCAACCCTTTTTTTCAATGTCATTTGTAGAGATTTTGGGATTTCCCGATGCAAGACAGTACCGGTGTACAAAAAAGTGGCTGACTATTTTGGGATAAACTGACTATGAAAACAAGCTCTAGTTAAATTTAGTTATCCGTCCGTTTCTTTAGATTCATATTAATTAAGTTTTTTCTTACACATTAATTATCCGTTAAAAAAATTCCACAGTTTTTTTCGGATCTTTATTTTCATTTATCTTGATTTTTTTCTCAATTTTACTTTTCCGCACACACCTAGTGTGTAAGGTAAAGTATTGGAATCGGTCGAAAAATTAACACCCATCAAAAATGTGTTTTCTGGGTGTTTTTGGGGCCAGGGAACACGAATCTAGCGTTTTTTCGATGTCCGAATGTATGTGCGTACCCTGTACCCTGTACCCTGTACCCTGTACCCTGTACCCTGTACGCTGTACCCTGTACGCAAAAATTTGTTAACACGATAACTTTCAAACAAGAAAAGTAATTCAAAATCTGACTTCACAGGATGATTGGGAGTGCCGAGGAATAGAAACCATTAGATTTTGAGCGACTTTGGTTGACAGGGTAAAGTGTCATGTCTGGTGTGATGCCCATGTCCATCCATGGGAAAAATTCAAAATTTCTTCCAAAAGTGATATTTAATGTATTCTTAAACACTCAAAAATGTGTATTGGGGGGTTTTTGGGTACGAGAAAACCGAATATGACGTTAGTTTTGCGATACAATCAACTTTCGAAACACTTTTCATACAAAAAATTCAAAAAATTTGGATTTTTGTATGGACTCCATGCCTGTATGATATCGTAATGAGCTGAAACTTTGCACAGGTTATTTTTATCACACATAAATACTATTCCGAGAGTTTGAAGACATTTCAACGAATATTAGGGGCACCTCCCGAACAATATTTTGGATTTTTCGCTCTAAAACGAAATTTTGTATGGGAAGTACCCTTAATATGCATTGAAATTTCTTCAAACTTTCAGAATGTTAACTTTTTGTGAAAAAAATAACCTCTGCAAATTTTCACATGATTACGATATCATATAGGCATGGCTCCGATACAAAAATTCCCATCTTTAGTAGTTTTTGTAAGAAAAGTGCTTCGAAAATTATTTTTATCTAAAACTAATGTCAGATTTAGTTATCTCGTGAATTATTTGAGTAAAAGATTTGTAATAAATGCATGTCGTGGATCACAGTGCGGAAAAGTTCATCTTACGGATGTAAGACATTTTATTTTTCTTTGAATCCAAACTTTGCCATCTACTTAACCTGGGTACTTAACTGTTGATACCTGGGGTAATTCAAATTCTTCTCCACTCTCCATAGTGATTAAGCTGTAGTTTCTTTTTATGCGCCCATTTTGTTGGCAAGAAAATGTCTTCATCCATCTTAATGGTTAGTTTTCGTACGCCAGTCAAATTTCTTACATTCATTATTCAATGCAGACAAATTCAAGACATTATTTTCACAATAAATACCTCCATCAACACATTGAACTACAATTACGCGCGTAATTGTGCCGAGTAACGGATGAAAGGTAGCATTTGGTCGGTCGTAACAAAAGAAAATGTGACTTTTTAAAGATTCACAAGACCCTTGGCTAGCATTTCCATGTCATTAACACTCAATTTTCTGCAACCGATTATTTTCAAATCTAGTAGAGTAATCTACTGCGACAAACTCTAGGGGATTCCGACTTATACGAATGTTGCATATGTGAGCGAATGTTTCATACATATTTTGCGAATGGAAGCACCGGTATGCAGTTGCTAAATAGACACTGCTTCTTCTTATTTACACTATGGGTGCAGCCATATTGGCATATTCATTTTTAAATAAGTGCGTTTAATGGAATATCAAAAATGCAAAGTACTAAATAGTACCACACGCAATGTTGAAATGAAAACATTTGCTTGTGAACAAAGTTTGTGAATACAATGCAGGACGAAAGAAATCATATATTTCTGGATCACAGTTATTCTAGGTAAGAAAAAATAAAATAAAGTAAAGTCGAAAAATATGTTTAATAATTTGTTTGCAACTAATAGCAATATTGTGGCAAAAGATATTTCTGTCGGCTTAAAAAATATTCTGTGCCGATAAAATTATTCGTTTTCTTGGCTTATTGTGCAGTATTCCATTTACAGTTTTTTTGAATCGACTTGTATAGGCGCCGATAAAATTTTACACAGCTAATTTTATTCTTTTATTTTTATTTTTAATACAAAAAGTACTATTTATTTGATTATTCACACATTAACTTCAGACTTAACTACAGATACACGTTTAGAACAAATTAGCCATACGCGCATTTTGACGTTTCATTAAACGCATCCATTTGACTTTTAGCTTGAAAATGGTAGCGCCCATAGTGAGAAAAAGAAGAAGCAGCACTAATAACAAAAAATGTATTGGAGTTCATACCGACGAATGGAAGCAAATGATCACGCATACAAACTAAACATAGAAATGTTTATGAACAAATCACAGCAATATGTCGCATCTCGCAAACAGTATGCGGCATTCGCGAATGGTTTCGAATGAAATATACGAATTTTCATAGATGTTGATGCGAATGAATATTCTTTATTTCGTATATTCTACGTATGAATAGGAACATTTTATATTTTGCGAAAAAATTGCCATTCGTGAATAGTAGAAAGCCCCTAGGACAAACTGAATATATCGCTGTCTTTTACATGATGTAATGTTAATGCAGTGAATACTGGAAATGAATGTAAACAATTGTAACTCTTCATGAACTTTTCGAAAAAGTTCTGTGTATGATCGCTAAAAACCAACCAAAGCTGCTTATAAAAGCCTTTTGAATGAAACTGGTCTAATAAATTTTAAGTATCTCCAAATATTCCATAGAAAAGTCATGAATAATACAGAGCTGAAACAATTAAAATGAAAATAGTCGCATTCCTTATCACCCAAATTGCCCTTGGTGAATAATAGTTGGCATTTATATGGAATTCACGACGACTCAGTATATTACACAGAAAAAGCTTTTTTTTGTTTTCAACTGTCTTTCTGCAGCTACATTTTAAATATAAAAAACTGAATGTCGAAATAATTTCTGTACGTATTTGCAGATACAATGCAGCTGAACCCACAATAATATGCAGATGTTTTTTGCGTAAAAATATATATTTTGACAGAGCATTTAACATGAATGATAAAAGCCGATTTTAACTAGCCAATGGAGTTTATCGCTCAAAAATATCTGATGATTGAGTCTCAATTATTGAGGTGAATCACTGCTTTTGCACTGCGCGTACTTGAATTCAAATTTCTCTCTTTCTATTTCCTCATACATTATCAGTGTATTCCGCTGAATTATCGGGTATTTTTATGCACCAACTGATTATCGTGCTACAATATCTGATTATCAGAGTAATATAGCCTTTCATTAAAGCAAATTTCATTCAAGTACTCTCTTTCGTGTATAGAAAAGGTGTTGTGTGAACGTTTCCAAGGAGCATCTGTATTAATAACGAAGTAATCTAGAGTGTTTTTAGTTAGTATTGCAGTCAATATGTGTAAACTCTTATTTTTGCCGTTTATTTTGTTGAGCACCAGCCTCTATTATTTGAAACAGAACTCCATCAACACCTCCGTCGGCTCTACTCTGTATAGGTCA
>NW_022197430.1:0-2251 GCF_009176525.2 Contarinia nasturtii | reverse complement strand
GAAGGAAGTAAAAAAAAAGAAGATCCCTTTTAACGTTGATGCCTCAGCCATTTCGACAGCGCCAGTTGGTGTTTACCCGTCGCGTCGTTATCACTATGATTAAATCGAATGAAAACCCATCATTTTCAAACCATCTTTAACTCCGAAAAATCGACACATTGCAGGTGATTCTTATAATTTAAAAAAATGATTTAATAACGTCCAATTACGCTTCGGTATTTATCATCGTTGCCTCGAGTTACACACGGAACGATATGCAGACAGTGCATACATTATGAAGATTGAATTTTAAAATCGGTGCGTGAAGGCATAATAATCGGTTAAAATGCATTTGAGCCGAGCAATTTTTATGTCATTTCAATGTGCACCACAAGATTCGTGCATTTTTCTTTCGTCCAAGAGTCAATTTGTTCAATCCCTATCATAACATTCGAATCAAAAATGCTTATATGAATTGTGAACCTTATAAACTCTTTATTTACATTCAAATTTGCAATGTTTCATCCGCTAACGAGACACCGAAGCAGAAAAAAGACTCAATGCAGAAAAGAGAGTGCACGATCGATGTCTTGACTCCATTGAATTTGAGACGGGTTCGCGACTGCGCACAATCATGTGTATGGTCAGCCGATATACAAAGAGCGAAAGAAACACAAAAGAAGAAAGAAAATCACGGTACTCATGGCGCCACACACACAGACATTGCACCAACAAATTATATGGGATACATAACAAGATTCCAATTATATATTACGAATTTATATCGCCGTTGTGGACACGATCGATACGGGTACTTTGTTAGCGGTCATGTCGATGTTTTTTTATGGCACCTATCGATCGCTATTCGATGGAAATTTACTTCCAGGTTAATACGATCGTTTGTTCGAAAATGAGAATTAAAATTGAAAAAAGGAGCTCATTTTATGCACATGGTGTGAATATTTTGTGACTTTTTTATATCATGAATGAACGTTTTTTTTTCAGCTGCCCGATTCGTTATGGATCTTTTATTTCTTGACTACTTTTGCGAATGACATCAGGTAATTTTGATAAGAATGATCTATTTGAGTGAAATTTACGATGGAAGTCAATGATATAGAGTGAGTGTTCAAATGATCTGATAAAATGTATGTATTTGACTTTGAATTTCTCAATTTAATTGGCAGTTTTGTTGCTTCTTTCAATTGGTGTTGCTTTGAATTGAAAAAAGTAATGAGACCGTAATTCGTAATATACCTCACTTTAACTTGCTTCGTTTTATGATGCCGTATCATATGAACGAAGCAACACATAATTAAGCTGGTTACTTTAAAGAGTTCAAATGGATAAATCTGGTATTTAAAAAAATCGTCACTTTCATCGTCTTAATTGGATTTATTCATTTTATTCAATTTTTAGGTATGGAATACATAATTCAGTTTTATTGTTCGATTTTCCAGTTAAATTTATTGAAATCCCAAGAAAAAGGTTTTTTTTTTTAATTTTGTTCAAAGCCATAGCTTTGTAAATATAATGCTAATATGATTGAAGGCAAAGTTTTTGATTGAGTTGGATGGGGATTTTTCTGACATTAAACAATGGAAATTGAATTTTTCAGAATCAGAATAAGAACATTTCAACGAAATGTTTCATGAACTGGTTTCAAAATCAAAGCTAAATTAAATAATGTTTCAATCATTTCTTTAAGGCTTGTACTTTTGCATCACCACGTTGTGAAAAGCGTGCATCGCAGAATGTGCACGGGAATGGCTTTTCGCCAGTGTGGTAATTTCGCATATGTCCTTTTAATTTTTGTGATTCATGCTTCAAATCTTTGCACAAATAACACTGAAAAACGCGTCGTTTGCAGCGTTTTTCGTGAGTATTCTTGTCGTTTTCTTTTGCAAATGGTTGTAGGCATTTGAAGCAATGGAACGGTTTTTGTTTGGAGTGTGTTGCCAAATGTTGCTTGAGATCACCTTTATGAAGATATTTCTTTCCACAAACAATACATTTGACTCGCATGTGCAGCTCCAAATGGGTTTTGTAGAAACATTTGTATGGGCAAAGATAACAATCGTATCGCTGGCCTTTGCAATAATCCTCATGCGATTGTTTCTTGTTTTTATCGGCAAATCTTCGGCCACATTGTGCGCAATTAAATGGAAGTTGTTTGGTGTAAGTTCATGAATGGTCGGTGAGATTAGATTTGAGTGTAAATGTTTTGGTACAAATGCGGCATCTGAATGGTCTCTGGCCACTGTGGATTCGG
>NW_022197429.1:0-3160 GCF_009176525.2 Contarinia nasturtii | reverse complement strand
CGTCACTTGGCTCTTCTTTTATGTCGGCCTCTTGTTTGATTTCAATCAGCGCTTTCTTTTGCTTCCGCTTGCATTTGTGCTTTTTGGCCTTCGCACCCAATGTTCTTTTGTTTCGATACGGATTCATTGTAACTCGATGCTAATATACAAAATAAAACCAAAATTGTAATGAATATAGTGAATCTGAACGTTTAATTTCCATGTCATTTTCAATTGGGATTTATTTCATTTTATAAAATTTATTTGACACATTAAAATCTATCTTTCGACACTAAATACGACAAGTGTTTAAATATATTCCTTTTTCTGACATTCATAACCTCAATAAATTTTATCAAAACATAGACCTATATGCTTCATGTATCTCAATAACTGACTCACGTACACATACAAGAGTAAATGTGTGTTGAATGTTACCAAGCGTCCATCATGTAGCTGAATGACGTCATAGCAAAATTCGGAGAAAAATCAAGACGCCATTGGAACAAGTGAACAGAGAGCTTTTCATACAATAAGTGATTGGCAACGAAATCAACTTGAACACGAAAGAAATGCAAATTCTATGGCATTCGTTCTCAGACAGTCGAAGGAGTTAAATTATTTGTTTCGAACAAATTTCTTCCAATTTATTTCTATCTCCCTTGAACATTATGCAGATTTTTTTAATTATATTCAGTGCAAATTCAATTTTATTTCCAAAACTCACCGTCCAATTTATTTGTGCAGAAGACAATTGCGCACGTAATCAGATTTCTGAGCAAAAATTGTACGTGTTTCTTCCTCTAAAGACGGACTACTTGTGACTCATACTTTCTCATTCCATAGTTCATGCAATGGAGCTAAAATCACATATACTCTCGTTAACGATGTGGCCATCATTGATTGTATTAGTATTAGTGAGTATTTGACATGATTGGCAATTGATTGAAGTTGACCGCAATACATTTTCACAGTTTTGCTGTAAGAATACCACAAATACACTACATTAATACATGTGATACGATCACATTCATCTCCCTTTCAAATACGTGTTTGGCTTGGTCATTCTCTATCTCTCTCTCATTCTCTCTTAAACATACAACTGAATTCTTTCTGATACTCTGACTTCATCTCAAATGTTCTATAATCTACACAGATGCAAATATGTTGCGTTTTCTGTTTTAGTATTTCGTCCGTTGCCTACATAGTAGTACACACATAAACGTGTATTTCACATCGAAGTTCTAATAAAGCGCGAACTTTCGGTCAATTTAAATTCAATAGAACCTTCATCCTGACAAACCATTGAAAATGTATTTTTATCGCTGTGAATCATTTCTGACTGATTGGATTTAATTCTACTTGTGCTGATGATGTACCACATCGAAGTCGAAATGCATTCAATGTACTGTGCGCCTCTATGGGGCGATTAGTAGTGATCTCTCAACCTGTGGAAAATATTCGTATATTATTTCACGAATCATTGTCACATGTTCCATGCTTCATTTATCAACTTCTATGGTTGTGGTTACACATTCGACATTAGGATTAAGATATTAAGTTTACCAATATATTTGTCATTTGGGTCTGAACTCTGAGAACACTTGAATGTAAATTACATTGAACTGTATTGGGTTCGTTAAAAAGATATACATTAAGAGCTTTAACCCAGAAATTATGTTGATAAAATAATATTTTAAACCAGATTTCTTCATATGAACGTTGATCAGTAATCTATTAAATGTTGGTGTTGACTTAACATTATTTGTTTATGTTTCAACTTATTCCAGCTCCACAGACGGCGTGGTAAATAAATATGACAAAAAAGCAATAAAACTGCAGCAACTTTTGTTGACTGTAAAGGATTTATTTTATTTTGTAATTAATATGGATGGAAAACATAGAAATAAGGAGATATGAATTATGTTTGTCGGTTGTTACATGAAGTGTAATTGTTTAGGTTTTCTGACGTAATTAAATATTAAATTTAATGAAAAAGTTTTCGATTAAGTTGGAGTAATTAAATGCATATTTTATACTGCAACAATATAATTTTGTCACTGGATTCGCATAAGAAAATTTCAGTTTTCTACCAGTTGATCGAAGTTGAATAGTGTCGCAATCATTTCTTGAAACCGTGTACCTTCTTCATGTGCACATTAGCTTGTACAAGTTGTGAGAAACGAGCGCCACAATGTTTGCAAAGAAATGGCCTTTCGCCGGTGTGGTAATTTCGCTTGTGTAGTTTTAATTGTGTTGAATGATGCTTTAAAACTTTGCACAAATAACACTGAAAAACGCGTCGCTTGCAGCGTTTTTCGTGAGTATTCTTGTCATTTTCTTTTGCAAATGGTTTAAGGCATTTGGAGCAATGGACTGGTTTTTGTTTGGAGTGTGTTGCCAAATGTCGCTTGAGATCACCTTTCTGAATGATTTTCTTACCGCAAACTTCACATTTGAATAGTTTCTCGCCAGTGTGATGGACTTGCATGTGCAGCTTCAAATAGTTTTTGTAAAAACATTTGAAGGAACAAAGATAACAATCGTATCGCCGGCTTTTGCAATAATCCTCATGCGATTGTTTCTCGTTTTCATCGGCAAATCTTCGGCCACATTGTGCGCAATTAAATGGAAGTTCTTTGGTGTGAGTTCGTGAATGGGCGGTGAGATTAGATTTGAATGTAAATGTTTTGGTACAAATGCGGCATCTGAATGGTCTCTCGCCACTGTGGGTTCGCATGTGTTGCTTCAGATTGTGCAAATGTTGAGTGGTTTTCTTATGCTTATTCAAATGCTGCTTTTGTGTAAAGGCCTTGGCACATATTTCGCATGCAAACGGCTTTTCGCCGGTGTGGGTACGAATGTGTTCTCTGAGATGTCCTTTTTGCGATGCAACATAATTGCAGAAATTACATTTGTGTTTCTTCCTATCCTTCGCGGACGGCTTCTTTGGTTTTTTGGCCATGCTGTCATTCTTTGTGCCTTTTGCCTTCTTTCGTTTTGCTTGTCGTTTTTTGTGCTGATCGCCACTCGAATTTGGTTTTGAACTGCTTGAGCTTTCCCCAATCCTATCATTGTTTGTCATTCCATTTCCATCCTTCGTCGAGTCACATTCTTTCTTCAATTCATCTTCACTTTTGATCTCTTTCTTCAAATAACTCGGCTTGTTTTCCAAATCAAT
>NW_022197428.1:0-2252 GCF_009176525.2 Contarinia nasturtii | reverse complement strand
GAAGGAAGTAAAAAAAAAGAAGATCCCTTTTAACGTTGATGCCTCAGGCCATTTCGACAGCGCCAGTTGGTGTTTACCCGTCGCGTCGTTATCACTATGATTAAATCGAATGAAAACCCATCATTTTCAAACCATCTTTAACTCCGAAAAATCGACACATTGCAGGTGATTCTTATAATTTAAAAAAATGATTTAATAACGTCCAATTACGCTTCGGTATTTATCATCGTTGCCTCGAGTTACACACGGAACGATATGCAGACAGTGCATACATTATGAAGATTGAATTTTAAAATCGGTGCGTGAAGGCATAATAATCGGTTACAATGCATTTGAGCCGAGCAATTTTTGTGTCATTTCAATGTGCACCACAAAATTCGTGCATTTTTCTTTCGTCCAAGAGTCAATTCGTTCAATCCCTATCATAACATTCGAATAAAAAATGCTTACATGAATTGTGAACCTTATAAACTCTTTATTTACATTCAAATTTGCAATTTTTCATCCGCTAACGAGACACCGAAGCAGAAAAAAGACTCAATACAGAAAAGAGAGTGCACGATCGATGTCTTGACTCCATTGAATTTGAGACGGGTTCGCGACTGCGCACAATCATGTGTATGGTCAGCCGATATACGAAGAGCGAAAGAAACACAAAAGAAGAAAGAAAATCACGGTACTCATGGCGCCACACACACAGACATTCCACCAACAAATTATATGGGATACATAACAAGATTCCAATTATATATTACGAATTTATATCGCCGTTGTGGACACGATCGATACGGGTACTTTGTTAGCGGTCATGTCGATGTTTTTTTTATGGCACCTATCGATCGCTATTCGATGGAAATTTACTTCCAGGTTAATACGATCGTTTGTTCGAAAATGAAAATAAAATTGAAAAAAGGCGCTCATTTTATGCACATGGTGTGAATATTTTGTGACTTTTTTATATCATGAATGAACGTTTTTTTTTCAGCTGCCCGATTCGTTATGGATCTTTTATTTCTTGACTACTTTTGCGAATGACATCAGGTAATTTTGATAAGAATGATCTATTTGAGTGAAATTTACGATGGAAGTCAATGATATAGAGTGAGTGTTCAAATGATCTGATAAAATGTATGTATTTGACTTTGAATTTCTCAATTTAATTGGCAGTTTTGTTGCTTCTTTCAATTGGTGTTGCTTTGAATTGAAAAAAGTAATGAGACCGTAATTCGTAATATACCTCACTTTAACTTGCTTCGTTTTATGATGCCGTATCATATGAACGAAGCAACACATAATTAAGCTGGTTACTTTAAAGAGTTCAAATGGATAAATCTGGTATTTAAAAAAATCGTCACTTTCATCGTCTTAATTGGATTTATTCATTTTATTCAATTTTTAGGTATGGAATACATAATTCAGTTTTATTGTTCGATTTTCCAGTTAAATTTATTGAAATCCCAAGAAAAAGGTTTTTTTTTTTAATTTTGTTCAAAGCCATAGCTTTGTAAATATAATGCTAATATGATTGAAGGCAAAGTTTTTGATTGAGTTGGATGGGGATTTTTCTGACATTAAACAATGGAAATTGAATTTTTCAGAATCAGAATAAGAACATTTCAACGAAATGTTTCATGAACTGGTTTCAAAATCAAAGCTAAATTAAATAATGTTTCAATCATTTCTTTAAGGCTTGTACTTTTGCATCACCACGTTGTGAAAAGCGTGCATCGCAGAATGTGCACGGGAATGGCTTTTCGCCAGTGTGGTAATTTCGCATATGTCCTTTTAATTTTTGTGATTCATGCTTCAAATCTTTGCACAAATAACACTGAAAAACGCGTCGTTTGCAGCGTTTTTCGTGAGCATTCTTGTCGTTTTCTTTTGCAAATGGTTGTAGGCATTTGAAGCAATGGAACGGTTTTTGTTTGGAGTGTGTTGCCAAATGTTGCTTGAGATCACCTTTATGAAGATATTTCTTTCCATAAACAATACATTTGACTCGCATGTGCAGCTTCAAATGGGTTTTGTAGAAACATTTGTATGGGCAAAGATAACAATCGTATCGCTGGCCTTTGCAATAATCCTCATGCGATTGTTTCTTGTTTTTATCGGCAAATCTTCGGCCACATTGTGCGCAATTAAATGGAAGTTGTTTGGTGTAAGTTCATGAATGGTCGGTGAGATTAGATTTGAGTGTAAATGTTTTGGTACAAATGCGGCATCTGAATGGTCTCTGGCCACTGTGGATTCGG
>NW_022197427.1:60016-91156 GCF_009176525.2 Contarinia nasturtii | reverse complement strand
CGTACAATTTTGCTATTGGGATCTATTTTATTTTTATTAAATTAGTTTGCCAAATTAAAATCCACTTATAAATTACCAACAACGCATATGTTTAAATATGTTCCTTTTTCTGACCATAACCTCAACAAATTCTCAAAACATACACTGTTGTCCAAAATACTTCATGTCTATCAAAAACTGCACACACTCACAACGCATTACAAGAATACAAAGCTTTATGAATGTGTGTGACTGTAAATGGTGCAAAGCGTCTACCACGAAATGACATCATAGAAAAATTCGGAGAAAGGCAGAGACTCCAAAGGAACTAATTCAATTAAATTTATTCATCCAAAAAACACAACGAGATGAACTACCACTCAAGAAAACGAGAGTTCTTCTAATTTTAGAACGGCATCAAATTAAATATGAAATTATACAAAATTCTTTTTATGACAAACAACCATACCAATGCATTTTTGCATGATCTTTTCCCTAACAAATTACGAAATTCAATATTTCGCGGTAATCAACTTTATTCCAATTTACTTCTCGCCCTTTTAACTTGAATTATTCCATTTTATGTTGATTGCCAACTCAATTTACTTTCAAACACTTACCTTTCAATTTATTCGTGTACAAATCTATCACGTATTGATTTTCGCGTCTTTGATTCTGTTAGTTTGTTCGTTTTGGCGTTAGTAACTGCATTACAGCGTGAAGTTGACCACATCGATTTCCATAAGAAAGGCCACAACTACATTGCACCTCTACATCTTACATCGTGTACGATCATATTCTCCTCCTTCGTATTCGTGTTCCTTAATGCCAACACATTGACATATCGCATGTGTCAGATGTGCAATTCTGACAAGTCGTCACTTTTCTCTTTGTTAGAATTCATACAGCAACCGGAGCTGACGTCTGTACAAACCACAGAGAAAAGACATCAATATATAAATTAAAATCATTAAAAAATCGAAATCTGAATTTATTTTGGCGAATTCTATATCGTGTTTTGTTTGTGCATTAAATATAAGACGTAAATTCTCTCAAAGTCCATCGTATAATTAAAGCAATTGATTTAAGAAAAATCGCCCTTTTTGTGCTTCCAAGTCATTATCAGGTAAAGTGTTTATGCCAATTAACACAAAAAAATTAGTTACAAATCAAGATCAGAACAATTCATTATTTCACGGTATATACAGTTTTATTTTTACCTATTGTGCAAGACTTTATTTGCAAGCAAATCTACCTGACTCAATATTTTTGTGCAAAGCAAAAGTAAGCTTATTAACACGAAGTTCCTGCAAAAAGGTCCAAAAAGTTTTTGAATTCAATTCCATCCAACTGCGTAGAATAGAATTTTTTTTTTATCGAAATACAAAAACATACAAAACAATGCGAGCGCATCACTGTTCACCGCTCATTGATAAGGCATCAGGAAACCCCAACAACAACAGAGTATTTCATGTTACACCCAACATCGACGACAACGATGGACTCATTGCCGATAAGTCAGAGAAGTTTCAAGCGTTTAACAAGAGAACAATGTAGCCCATTGTTCGGTTGAACAGTGTTCGGTTCGGCATTTGTTGTTATTAACATTGTGTTTTCAAACAACGATCGCAAACTAAACTAAATGAATTTGATGTTTCCTGTTCAATTTCATCGTCAGAGTCGTTGTTTGTGTTGGATTGGTTCCAAAATCGATTTTTATCTCTCTCTTTTTTACAAAAACCAGTCGAAACCATCATTTTCAATATGGAATAAAACATTTTTTTTTATTTTCAGCAAAAACATTGAGCATCAAACTTTTGAAGTGAAAATGAAGTTTCCACGAGAAAACCCCAGTAAATTGAGCGATAAGATCCTTGATCAAATCGACTATTTTACAAAAAATCCAAGATTCAAAGAGGTATGTTCTGTTATTTCCGGAGGGTCAGAGCTGTTATTGACACCGAGGAGGTGCAGGAACTAGTGACCTTCTGCACTTATTCCATATAATTTCGCTTTTTTTTTTCAAAATTTATACTAGTTTCAATTAAGTGTAGAGAAAGTGTAGATAAGTGTACAACACTCTGCGGTGTCAATAACAGCTTTGGAAGGGATCAAAGAGAACCGATAGATTGAAAAGTAGAAATTTGTTTCCAACAAAATCTCGGGACCCTTTCTTTGCTCATTCAATTCCCTACCGTCTCTTCTTGAGTCGTTTTAAAAAATGGATTTTCTCCCCACAGAAATTGGTGAGCACTGATATTGGTAAAATGCAGTGTTTTATTGTTCAACAAATGGATCAAGAAAATGGTGACGCATTGTGTGAGGCTTTTGTTCAAAATTTGAAACTGTTCAATGTGAGTAGGATACAATTTATTGATCGTTGTTTACCACAAAACATGTTATTTTCGATAGGATTTGCACGAAAAGGAAATGGCAGACCATTACATGCAAATAGCGCAGTCAATGTGTGATGTATTGTTATTACCAAACGTTCAGCATGCATTTTTGGACCAAATCACAACGGTGTGGCTGAAGCAAATGGAATATTTCCCGGCGACAGTCAAAAGTCGCGTTTTCAATCATCAATTGAAGAAATTGTAAGCGAATTCCATTGAGTTTTCACGAAAAATAAGTGAATCGTGACGTATTTTACTTTTTTTTATTTGATTGTTACTTCGGAAGCATCATTTTAAGGGTAATTGTTCTAAAATTGTGTATTTCAGCAAAGCGATTGCGAAGATCATCCCTAAGCTGGGCTTGTTGCAGTCACGAGTTCTGGAGATCTTGTACACTCACTTGGACACCACGCCGGAGAAATTCATTGAAAAATTGTTTGACGATGTCGTTGGGGAATCATGCAAAGAATCCAAAGACATCGACCAGTTCAACAACCAAGAGAAGTATCGTCTAATGTACACGGATCTTCTGAAATTCATCAATCGCAAGAATGTACAGTTGCCGCAAGTTGATGAAGGTGCAAATAAGACCGAGGAAGATGATACTGAAATGAAGAATATTGTTTGGGATGTTCCTAATCGTTCAATTTTTCAGTCAACACCATATCCAAGTGAAATGAATTCAGTCATGGCGATAAATAATGGTTTTCCAAAATTGTCGAAGAATACTCAGGAAATAATGGAATTTTTTGTAAGTTTTGCCATGGTTCTTTTGTAATGAAAAAAGTAGTCAAATCTTTTTTCATCATGACTGAAACGAAAAAAATATTTTTAGGAACCAACGCAGGACCATAACGTTGGCTCAGCTTTTAAATACACTCCAGTTGAAAAACAGCCGGTGAAAATAGAGGCGAATGCTGATTGTGTTCAGTTGGTTGTAAGTGTCTGAATTTACTTTCGAAGAACAGCTTTTATTGATTTTTGTTCTATTGATACAGCATAAAGTACCTGCGATTAAAGAAGTCAAAGAAGAAGGCACTGTTTCAGTGGAAGTTGACAAGTCGAAAGGAAATCAAAAAACAGTTGTCGTTGGTGTTAACGAAGACGTGAGTTCCATGAAATGGAAATTATTAAGAATTCTCTAATTCACGAAGATATACTTTCAGAATCCAGACATTAAGGTTGATGATGTTCCTGGAGGAAACACAAAAAAGAAACCGATTTTTATCGAAGATGAACCGATTGTATTCGAACAATGCCAAAACATTAAGACACCGAAAAAACGACATACACGTCGAAGTCAGAAGTCGAGCGGCAAAAAACAATCAGCATCCGACACCAACGACAGCGATAGTACGAAAAATCGTTGCAAAGCAACGTCAACTTCATTTGTCCCATTGGAACTAGTGCAATTTAACAACAAACAGAAGCATTTGACATCTGATCAAAGCACCTTCCTCTCTGAAGACAGTGATTTATAAGTTTCAAGACCATTTCCATTTTAAAGTTGCAAAACCTTCAAAAAGTCGATTTCGCAACGAATAGTTTTTAAAAATTATTTTTCTATTCTGTTTTGAAGCCAGTGGTTGGAGGAATTTTTTTGAAATTATATCAAGCGAATATCGCTAAAAAATTGTTAAAATTACAACTTCCAAAAATCATATAAACCATTGTGACATTTCAGTTTTTTATTCAAATACTTTTATATTGTAAAAACAATTAAGTAAATAAAGTCTTCAAATATTTTACAAATACTTTTGCTGTGAATTTTGCAAGTGAGGTACGAGTCAAAGGCATGGAACTCATATAGAAACACACGGCTACAGGGGAGTGAAGGCCAGTTTTTGGTGGTGTTGCTTCATATATTATGAATTCTCATCGCAACGCAAAAGTCTTATCACAGTTCGAGCACTAAAAAGGCTTCCTTCAATTTCAATTTTAGACCCTCTATCTCGCGCTTTTTTTAGAAGGTTCACCTCCCGCGGCATCATTTTCAATTCGATCCAGATGTCACTGGTAACAACGGAAGAAAATCATTTGTGATTCTTTTTTTTTGCAAAACTTTGTTAAAGACTTCTACAAATAAAAATAAAGTGATTTAATTTATCAATTAAAGAGGTATGAAAATAAAAAATGAATCTATTGTATATATGAAAACATTGGAAATCTATTTCATTTTGTGCAACGGACTGAATTCGCCGATGTTTTGCACGATATTGGGCGGATTCAATTCACAAATTAAAACATGATGTTTGTTTCTGTCATTATGTTAACTCAAAATACTCGTTGACGTCTCACTGAACGGAGCAGAGAACATATTTTGTCGCGCCAAACCATTGATTTTGTTGAAAAATCAGAAAAATTCCAAATTTTCGTTTATAGCAAGCTTCTGTAGTGTGATCAAGGGTGTTTCGTAATACATTTTCCAATTAAATATCACCGAGTTTTTCATTTTACTCGCGCATAACCTAAAAACCAAAGGTAAGCCACTCCAATTGTACCATTTTCTCATAATTTTGATGACGTCATATTTTTTGGAAAAACTTTCGCTCTCGTCTATATGGTCCATATGGCGTCTGATGCAAACTTTTACAAGCTTTCATTCATTGTGCTTTAAAAACAATCCAAAGATCCTTTTTATCAAAATATTTGTTTAAATCTCCAAACGTAGATGAATATGCAAACATCAAACTGGATAGAGGAGATGAACAACATGTTGGCCAAGTTTGAAAGTCAAGCAATATATTCATTACGCATCATGAGAATGTCTCTTAACCGTAACGGTTCGTCAATGCCATCCAATTTCAAGGAGATATTTTTACGTACGTCGACCAATCGGTGAGTTTTGTTTCTTTGCTTTTGGTTTTGCAACAAATTTCGACTTGAACCAATATAAATGAATATTTCTATTTGAATGCTTCTTCAGATTGTTGGAAACGTATGACAAATTTGAATTCGATTGCTTGTTGGAAGACGGGAATAGCTACACAGAAATTAGAAACGATGATGTTGATCTCTTCACAAATACACCGGCACGAGGTCTAGACTCATTTGATCGTTTTTATCCATGTACTGATTTTGCAGGAAGACAAGGTCTGTCCAGCACCGTGACATCAGGCGTCAATAATTTTGTAATTGGTTCGACAACGATCAAAAGACAAAACCCGACTGAAAACAATTTAATCGAAATCATTGACG
Source organism: Contarinia nasturtii (assembly GCF_009176525.2). Lineage (NCBI taxonomy): Eukaryota > Metazoa > Arthropoda > Insecta > Diptera > Cecidomyiidae > Contarinia > Contarinia nasturtii. The sequence continues at coordinate 85,583 of NW_022197427.1, read as the reverse complement.
ATGATCCCGATCAAAATATGTCAAACGTTCAAAATTATGGCGAAAACTTGGACCAGATCAAAAGCTCGGCAAACAAAAGACGCACTTTTGCTGAAGCGCTTTTACCACCGGTGAATGATATAAACGCTCAAAAAGATAGAAATCGGGTTGGCACTCACAATTCGAAACCATCGGTCGCTGGTTCAAACACTCGTAAAAGAACCGGCGAAACAATCAACGTAAATCCGAAAAAAGTAAAACGATTCCAGTGCCAGATTTGCGAATATAGCAGTGATTATAGTGGCAATTTACAAATTCATGTGCGTACTCACACAGGTGAGAAACCTTATCGATGTGATCGTTGCTTGAAACGTTTTACACAACAAGCTCACCTGAATGTGCACATGAAGACCCATACCACCGAGTTCGCGTTCCATTGTTTCAAGTGCTTCCGTGGATTTTCAACAGAAATCGAGAAAGACGAACATGAAAATGGTTGCAACCATCGATTGTACGAATGCTATATTTGCAAGAAATTTTCTAATCGAAATAAATCCAATATGAAGATACATATGCGGAATCATACGGATGAAAAACCATTTCGTTGCGACATATGCGAGAAGCGCTATAAAATAAAGGAATCTCTTATACTTCATTTGAATACTATTCATCGTTAAAAATCATCAATGACTTACTCATTACAGCGTTATAACTGCAAACATCGATATTGGTCGTAACTTCTTCAACTTACAGTTTTCTTCAAAAATTTCCATTCTTTTCATTGCATCTAATTATTTCAACTGGTTCATTTCCCAAGATAATTTAGATTTAAGAATTTTTCTGTAGACGAAATTGTGTGAACTTTAATGAAAACATACATAAAATATACACGAATAGAACATTAGTTCAAGTTTTAATTTAAAGTAACAGCAAATGAGTTTTTAATCACATTAAGACATGAATTTCTATTTGTGATAGATCCTTTATTCTAGTGTGTATTGTCCCAAGTGACAAGTTAGTTGATATATCAATAAAACTTATAAATGCGATTTGATTTTAATTCAGTGAATGAAATATTTATTGCCAATTGATCAATTACATTGTTAAAATCAACATGCAGAAACAAGATTATTTATATTTTTCACGTGCACGAGCATGTTCCATTATTCCTTTTATTTATCGTAATTGCGGCAGTTTTTATTGTTGCTTTTTGGTCGCTTTGCGACGTTGCAAGGTTTGCTTTGATGGTGGTGACACTTTGTCGTACCGAGTACGGAACCATTCCTCCTTTGTTCGGAATTCTAATATTGCACGAAGACGGTTGTGGCTTCGTGCAGAAACAGCGCATCGCCAAATTTTGCATAATTCTTTGTGGACTTCACCTCTAAATCTAATTAAAACAATGAATAATTTTTGAATCTAATCGATTTTCTTTTATTCAGACGAAAAACTTACTGATGTGGATGGATTGCTTTGCCGTCTTGCTTCATCTGTTCCATTAATTTTATCAAATCTTCTGCCGCTTTACGATCTTGTTTGGCCGGGATATTGGATTTGAATCCGTGTGCATTTCGTTTCTTTCGTGCCATATTTTGACCCTTTTTTCTGAAATAAAATCAAAATGTGGTCATTTCCTATAGCATTCCGTATTGCGCAGACAATTTATCTGAACGACATTCATTAGCTTTGTTATTTGAACTAAAAGAGGAAAAAAATTCAAGGCCTCCTATGACCGTTTATTAGTAATAAATTATTACTTTTTTGCCACTAAACTTTATAGCGCGAAATTTACATGGAATGTGTCATAGAAACACAGCCGAAATAGAAACGATTCTTGAATTTGTTGAAAATGAAGCGATTACTTAACAATATTTAATATTGAATACATTGTTAACAATAAAAATACATTTTTAACATCTCAAAAGGTACTCACTGCTTTCTTCACTCAACCCAATGAAATTGATTCGATTAATTTTCAAATTTCCCGAATTTTATTTGACTGGCCCACCAGTAACTACTGATTCCAAACAAAAATGGTCGATTTTTCTTTATTTTTGACTATTCTTTAACTTGGTTCATAAAAAAAATCGTTAGGCTAACTTTCCGAATAGCACCGTGTTCTTCTAGTAGCACGTGCTACTCCTGTGAATTCTAAAAGCAGAAGGGATTTGCCGTTTGTGTGATGGTATGGAAATGTCAAACAATGTTTGTATGTATGCGATGCGAGCTGGTTGGTTGGCGCGTATTCGCTATAGCTTGACATTTCGATCAAAATTAGCCCAAATCGAAAGGCAAACACAAACAAGGATTTGATTCATGTATTGTTGCGGCGAAAAATTGCTCTTATTTTGTTGAAATTCTTATATCAGTTTTATTTAAGTTTATTTCACTAGGTTTTTGAACAAGTCGTTTCTAGATTTCAGTTGTAGTGAACACCGAAAGAATGACTAATATAGAACGAATTAGGCGTGTCACTCTTAGACATGATTCAACCAATTTGTATCAAAAGAAAAGCGGCAAACACCAAGTAATGACAGATATTGTGTATAAGTAGCTTTAAAAATGAGATGTTTATCAAAATATGTTGTCACTTTTCTTTTTGAAAAATGTGTGAAATTCTACAGTTGACACGGAAATTACTTTTTTCACTCACTTAAATGAAGACAACGAAATCCATGCCAGTAAAAATACTTACTGTTATTTGAATTGAGAATGCTAAATAGAACACGTCCAGATACACATAAAGCGAAAATTAGTGCCAAAATAAAGAGAATGTCAAAGCACGTTGTAAATCATATGGAAGCTGTGCTTGTGTATGTGCAATGTGGCACCTTGTATGGTGTGTACTCTCAATGACATATCGATCAATGTTTGCCCATATGGCCAAACAATATTTAAACAAGAAATTGGACTTTTCAATGGGATTTTGGTACATATTAAATTTCAATGAAACATAATTTGTTGCATTTTTTCAAATCAAACTTCATAATAAAAACAGCTGCCATAAATGTTAGCATTTCAATTGACATTATTGATCCAGTCACGGTAAACAGAGACTTTTGTATAAATTCCCGGATAATTTGGATCGGCACATTTGGCTCCCCATGAGACAACACCGTATAAAATCGGATCTGAATTGCCGGAATAAACCAATGGTCCTCCACTGTCGCCTTTGGATGCATCCTTCCCACCGACCCCATAGAAACCAGCACAAATCATATTCTTCGTTAGTTTTCCGGGCCCTTTATAGCTTTTATAGCTTTTATAGCATAGATCGTAATCAACAATTGGCACCGACACTGAATGTAGTACGTCGACTTTATTGCCATTCGGTGTTATCACTCCAAATCCAGAAACAACAACATGTGTATCCGGTGGTAATATAATACTTGTTCCAGCCAACAGTATTCCACCTATGGTCGTTCCAAAAGTTAACGGTTCGCCGAGAAAAACTACACAAATATCGTTGTTCATGCTACTTGGTTTATTGAAATCCGGATGGGAACGAATTTTAGTAATTGATTTCAAAACACCGCCTTCCAACGGATTCGATGAACCAACTCGTGCCTGGAGCTTAGTTAAATCTGTTTTTCCTTCAAGGCAATGGCTGGCTGTCAATATTTTGGTTGGAGTTATGATTGATCCGCCACAGAAAATCTTTGAATTCTCTAACAATGCGGCTTGCCATTTGAAATTTTCGATTTTTGCCTTCTCACCACCAACGATACGCGATGTACGAACGGCACTGTCAACTAAATGAAATCGAGTCATTTGATTGAGAAAAAAAAACTTTCTTTTAATTATGCAAAAAAAATCAACAGAATTTTACCTATACCACTGCCAACGAGTATCACGCATATGATCGATAAATACATTGTTACGATTAAAACGAAAAACAAACTGACCACGAATCGAATTTAAAGTAATTTTATACATTATTGCACCGTTTCAAAATGAATTTATCTTATCTTATCATGGCTACCTTCTGAGTAAAAGGTCCGACGCAAAAATAACCGAAATGATCAATTGAATCGATTCGATAACAATAGGTGACACACATTTTGCACTTGGAAATTGATATTGCGATTCGAAGAGACGGTACAGATAAAAATTATTTTTATTTATCAGCGTACAGTCATAGGCACAGGTGAAATAATTCTTTTTCAATGAGGCAATAGAACAAAGAGACCATGATAATAACCCTGCATCAAATTATGTCATATTCAACATTTATAAACCTCCATCGATCTTTTTATTCTCTTTTCTCGCAGATTGGCATTTTTTAGTGTTTTGTCACACTTGCTTGTCACACATATCGATTTAAAATTTAATCCTTTTGGATTTTTTTCTAATCCATTTAGATTTTTATATATAAAAAATCCGAAAATATTAATTTTTAATCCCATCGGTTTTACAGTGTAATGTTCCAATTGAATGTTTGATTTGAATTTGTTTTAGCTTTTATAAATTGAAAATAAAGATACAAAAAAATTAAAGAAAAGTTCATGCGACGGAAGTGACATGCTGATGCAAATTATAAATTATTAAGTCTGCAAATTAAAACAATAATTTCAGATTCTCTGCAACTTTTGTTTTCACACAAAAAAATTTCATTTTATTCAGTCGAGGTTCAAATCAATTTCTCTAATCGAGTTTCATTCAAATGAATCTCAATGAGACTCAATTACAATATTCCTGTAAATTTATTTGTAAAAATTGATGAGACGATCAGCTTCACGCCACCCGGATTCGATTGCTCCATGAACGCACGAATAGTGTTTGGTACTCGTTGCCTCTCCGGCAAATTGAACAATTGGCTTTTCATTCGAATCATTTATCGGTTCGGCTAATTTTTGAACATTTCCCTCCAATGCTTCGGCCTTCAACGTATAGCATGAGTAAGATCCGCGGAAAAGTGGATTTGAATACCATGTTGAGCTGTCAAAAAACGAAATGAACATATAATTGTGGATATAAATTCAATCGTTTTAATTCAATTTACCGAATCATTTTCGTGGCATCCGGAATGTTTAAATGTTTCAAAAATTGTCGAAGAATCTTTTCAGCGCCGGTCTTAACATCTTCATCGCTTTTTTCTTCCATTTTGCGTGCAAAATCACCAGTGACCCATCCGCAAATAAGATTGGGTTGCAGTGGATTGACTGGATAAAAACCGTTGATCCCTTCGAGCCAGTCCCCATTCACCGGATCCTCTCGTACCTCTTTCAACTGCTCCAAGTTCCACAAACAAGAGAATCCTTCCCAATTTTCGCTCCAAAATGGTTTGTCGAATTCCAAGTAGATTTTGTCAACGGTTCCAATCATCATGCCGTCGATGCTATTGTATTTCCATCGAGGTAGCAACGGTTCGAACATGCTCAAACATCTTTCTTTTAGAACGCCCAATGAAACGGTGCAAATCACATGATCGGCTGAATAGGAACTTCCGTCTTTACATGTGATTTTTGCAAGTCCATCTGGTTGATTGTAAGCGATTTTCATCACTTCTTTGTTGAATTGGATCAGCGGAATAACATCGATTATAGGCTGAGACTTGTCACCACCAGGAATTTTATTCTATTTTTGAATGGAGAAATTATTTGAATTATATCAACTCTCTCACATTGACAAAATAGTGCTTTTAATCGCGATGTCATTAAACAAATGAGAAATACCTGTAACAAATCAAAAACCGTAACATATCCTTTGTCCTTCCAGTTCAACGTTCGATCACCTTCACAGTCCTCATATTCATGTGAATTGCATGATGTTTCATACCATGAATTGGCGCCATCAAGTGAATTCGCTAATTCATGGAATAAATCGTAAAATTGATGAGCCAATTCGGGGCTGATGTCTTTAAATTCATCAGTTTTCAATGCTTCATTGTATCTATAAAGAAAGGAATTCCAAAAAAATTCATCAAAATCAAATTCGAAATTGAATCGTTTAAAATTGTGTTACTTTTTTGCAAAAAAGTTGCCGACTGAACCATTGAATTGTGATCTTTCGTCATCGTAGTCGTCACCATCGTATAAATCGAAAGCCAAATCAGATAATTTCTTTGTAATCTCGATTGGAACGTCGGTACCATCAGATTGGATAAGTTTAAGTTCTTGGATTTTGGTACTGTGCGCCAATACATTTTTTCCCTTGGCCAATTCATAAACGACGTTATTTTTTTCACCGTGACACCTAGAAGATATACATACAATACATAGAATAGATACATTTAATTTAAAAGTTATGAAGATTTCAAAAGTTTCAAATGAAAATATTTTTGCTCATTGCATTTCCAAAATGTGGAATAATGTTCCAATAGATATTCGTAATTCTAAAAGCCTTGACATTTTTCGAAAAAATATTTTTGATTATTTATTAAATATTCAAAAAATTTAAATTTAAATGATTCGTTGCAATTTAAAATGTTCAATTTTTTTTTTATTTTTTTTTATTTTAACTTTAAGTCATCAACATACAAATTGGGCTTCGAGCCAGCATTTTCATTAATTGTAATTTAAACAAACTGTATGCTGTTTTTCTGAATAAATAATAATAATAATAATAAAAGACAAGGAAAAATGGCAAAAAAGCTAAAAAAAATAATTAATCACAGAAAAGTAGAAATTCATACCATTGTGCACCCATATCGACAACGTTTGCACCAAATGAAATGGTATTGATTCTTCCGCCGATGCGATTTCCAGCTTCCAAAATTGTCACGTTGCTAAAGCCATTCGACATAAGTTTTGTGGCAGCTGCCACTCCTGAAGGTCCGGCTCCGATAATAACGATTTTCTTGTCCATATTGACTTTTCGAATTTTATTTGGAAATAAGCAAGCTTACCGTGTGTAAATGACCACTTTACTAACTGAATTGTGAATTCAAGCTAATTCACATAGTCTTTTATAATCAAATTTATCGGTGATATGTTCTAGAAAATTTTCGTGCGAATTTTGCATAATCTGCTGATTGCGGTTCGTCAAGACTTTTTACCGGATTTTAAAAAAGAAGATAACTTTTGCGGTGCAAATTTATCAAACAAAAAAGGTCTGATTTATTGTGATAATTTTCTGAAGCGTTTGCTGAGTATATTTATTTGATATAGCGGAACTAACAAGCCATGGAACCCACAAGAAAATCTGCAAGGCCACACGAAACCAAAGCACTCTAGCACTGGCATTTGTTATCAAAGCGAATACGATTTTAAGCCGAGATAGTCTTTGTGGTCACCCGACAAAAGATTGTCAATCTGTGGTGCTGTTATATTTTTTTGTTTCTCTGTATATGTATATATTTGCGATGAAATAGTAAATAAAATAGAAAATTGATATAAATCGAAAATAATAAACCAGAAGTATGCAATTGCTAAAGTATGTAAATTTGTTGTCTGGGGACTTTGTTTGAAAATATATTTCATTTTCGTTTCCTACTTCGCACAAGCTAGAATTTAAACAGCATTTTTTGAAACAAATCTTATGTTAATGATTGATGAACATAGTTTATTGAATGCTTTATTACTTAAAATTAACAAATAATATTAACTTTAAATTTACGTGAACTCAGTGTGTCGGAAAAGGGTATCGTATTACACCAAGGGGGTCATCCAAAATATTATTCTGATGAGAAAACACTATTGGAGCCGATTTCTGGATATCTTAATGTGCGTCGATGCACCCTGTCCGTTCATCCGTCAATGAAAACTGCAAAATGGCAGTGATGGTTTCTCGTTAGCCAGTATTGTCTTAAAAGTGCGTTTTCCTAGGCGACGATTGCGATCTAATGTGCCCATCACTGCAGAATGGATTTTATTTTCAATTTATAAATGAATTTTTGTTTGTTTTATGGGGTTTACTTTTTTTTACCGGTGTGAGTTCGCAAATGTATTTTAAAGCTAATTGTAGTAGTGAACCCTTTCGAACAAAATTCGCATTTAAAAGGCTTTTCACCGGTGTGAGTTCAAATATGAATTTTAAGTTTCCCTTTTTCAGTGAACCCTTTCGAACAAAGCTCGCATTTAAAATGATTTATAACGATGTCTTCTTCAAATGAATCTTTATCGCTGTCATCTGTGCCGATCAAATCCCCAACTAATGCTTCATATTGCTATGCAATATTTCCCTTTGGTTTATTAAATTCCAATGTTTCGGCAGACGATAACTTAAAAACAGTTTCATTCGTTTGATCAATCAACATTCCATTATCCGGCACTAATTATCTGAATTGTTGACCAACCATTATTATTGTTGTTTTGAGCAGTGTTGCTAGAGTTCATCCCGATCGATTCACATTCGAATGGTAATTTCATTATATCATTTCCACGTAGCAATATTCCTTCATTGGCCAAATTCATTCCATTGTCCGGTACTTGTGACTCAATAGTTGTTGGTTGTCTGATGATGTCAACTAATTTAGTGACATTCTGATTCGTGTTAGAAATTTCTGGGGGCGCTTCATATTCATCGGTAATTAGATATTCTTCAATGGCTTTAATTATATCTTTTTTATTTCTTCTTTGATTTGGTACATTAGCAGGTCTGTAGGATAAAATAAATAACAAACATTACTTTTTGTGGTTTCTTAACTAAATGAGGAAATCAACTATTCGACACTTACCCATTCTTTGTATCTTGAAACAAAAATTCTTGTGTATCAATGAAATCTTTAATGAGATGACTTGTTACAGTTCCACTAGAATTTGTATCCATTGTGTTAAGGTTAGAACAAAATTCTTTACGTTAATTTTTGACAAAACACAAATGATCTTGTCGATTGAATAACGACTGAAGTTTGAAAGAGCATATATAAGTTAAAATTCAAAATCATTTCTGAAGATGGACTCTTTCATAATCGTATCGTTAAAAATACCGACGCTAATTAGTTTTAATTACGTTTCTAATGTAATTACATCATCCGAAAATGGTGCTATGCAAAGGTCCATTGTTTTCCAAAGAGCAATAAAAATATATAAAACGGATAGGCATAGGTTATTAGATTTAATTAATATTTTATTTGAAAAAACTAAATTTATCAATCTCAAAATCTAAAAAAAGCTTTTAAGCATTTCACTTTTGTTGTATCAAAGTCAAAATGCAATTGCATAAGTTTAGGCTCATATCCATGATACAACACTTTACCAAACAAACATATTTTCGTTGCTTTAAATTCTTAATCTGTCAAATATATTTCATTTTACTTTTCCGCACACACCTAGTGTGTAAGGTAAAGTATTGGAATCGGTCGAAAAATTGACATCCTCAAAAAACATGTTTTCTGGGTGTTTTAGGAGCCAGGGAACACGAATCTAGCGTTTTTTCGATGTCCGAATGTATGTGCGTGGTACCCTGTACGCTGTACGCTGTACGCTGTACGCTGTACGCTGTACGCTGTACGCTGTACCCTGTACGCAAAAATTTGTTAACACGATAACTTTCAAACAAGAAAAGTAATTCAAAATCTGACTTCACAGGATGATTGGGGGTGCCGAGGAATAGAAACCATTAGATTTTGAGCGACTTTGGTTGACAGGGTAAAGTGTCATGTCTGGTGTGATGCCCATGTCCATCCATGGGAAAAATTCAATTTTTCTTCCAAAAGTGATATTTAATGTATGCTTAAACACTCAAAAATGTGTATTGGGGGGTTTTTGGGTACGAGAAAACCGAATATGACGTTAGTTTTGCGATACAATCAACTTTCGAAACACTTTTCATACAAAAAATTCAAAAAATTTGGATTTTTGTATGGAAGCCATGCCTGTATGATATCGTAATGAGCTGAAACTTTGCACAGGTTATTTTTATCACACATAAATACTATTCCGAGAGTTTGAAGACATTTCAACGAATATTAGGGGCACCTCCCGAACAATATTTTGGATTTTTCGCTCTAAAACGAAATTTTGTATGGGAAGTACCCTTAATATGCATTGAAATTTCTTCAAACTTTCAGAATGTTAACTTTTTGTGAAAAAAATAACCTCTGCAAATTTTCACATGATTACGATATCATATAGGCATGGCTCCGATACAAAAATTCCCATCTTTAGTAGTTTTTGTAAGAAAAGTGCTTCGAAAATTATTTTTATCTAAAACTAATGTCAGATTCAGTTTTTCGTGAGTTCAAATTCAAGTAAAAGATAAGTTATAGTTTATAATTTATAACTTATAAATGAATTTTGTGGATCACAGTGCGGAAAAGTTCATCTTACGTATGTAAGACATTTTATTTTTCTACCATTGTAAATACTTTTTGCAAAAAAACATTAAGAGCATTCTATATTTTTCAAAACAATTTCTATTGTTCAAGTTTGAACATTTGAAATGTACAGAGTAAATACAACAAGCTACAACAATTGAAAATGTGGTTTGAAATTTAGCTTTTTAAATTATTATCATTTTATTGCATTTTTTCAAAAAAAAATAAATGTTTGTCATTCAATCGTTACTATATATACCATGTTGCACTCAAAAACGAGTCAGAAACGGTCAGAAAGAATTCACTATGAAGGTCATATTGTGTCTGTTCTTATTTAGTATCTCTCTCAGTATCGGTAAGTTGATGCAGGAGTTTCTTTTTCAATATCACCTATAAACAAATTTTTTGTTTCTTTTAATTACAGACAATACTGGAGCATCAGTGTGTAGGTATTCATGACTTGCATAATCATGGTCTACATTGCAAAGGTTGATGTTATACCACACCAGTTCACCTAAAAACAAATAATGATCAATATATTATTAACTAAAAAATGACTAATTTATTTGAAAATTGCAAATATTTTACCTGGTCTATATTAAGCTAGCCTTCCCATTTAAAATGTCCCTGACGACAATATCTTGTGCTAGAACATTAACTGTGTATCGTCTATTAATTGGAGGTTCATCATCGTTCTGGACAGACAATATTTTCCCTTCTACCCATGTGTTTTTCAATAATGTCCTCGTTGAATATCGTGTGCAAAAACCAGTATTGTCTGTAATTTAAAAGAAACAAATAATACAAAAATAAACATCAACTTTTGACAAAAAGTAATTAACAAATGCAGTTTTTCTTTAGGTCCATTGTTTACTCAACATCAAGTTGACAGTAATAAAACCACCAAAGAGTCAAGGCCAATTGCACAATGAACACACCAAAGTCATATCATAAGTCTGGGTTTGCATACCAATTTAATTATATAACCTCTCTTTGCTCACATATTTTTTTTCCATCATTGCATCTTCTTTTCTCTGATTTTCTTCTTTCCAGAAGTGAATTAGAAAATAATAATCTTTGTTTATCGATAAAAATCAACATTTTAAAAAATATGAAAAAAATATATACTGAAATCGTTGACGAATTCAAGTCAAATGGCCTTTTTATTGATATAAATCGTGTTGTTTCCTTATCAGATTTTGTACACTCAATCTTGAATTATCTAATGCATTCGACCTAATTGATAAGTTTTATCAGCAAGAAACGCCATGTTGTCCTCACTGTACGTCAATTCAGACGCGGCTTCAACTCCAGGTGCACACCTTTTTCCGTCAATATTTGGAATGGAACTTTTTTCATCTTCAATGGAATTTGTGTGTCTTTATTCGCTTCGAATGAAAAGTTCAACAACAAATAATAAAGAATGGCCTTCATTTCCATCAGGGCGAAACGAGAACCTATATCAAATATTTAAAATGTTCAAAAAACTACATTCAACATCGTTCACGTACGAAAAAATTCGTTGGTTGCACAAAAAAATTAAAGTGGTGCATACACCAATGACATACCAATACAGTTTCTCGGACCGACTCCAAAGGGTACATAAGTGCCTGGTACAATATTATGTTTATTTTCATCGTTAAATCTCTCCGGGTCAAATTTGTCTGGATTTGGAAAGTATTTCGGATCATGTTGAATGCCATAAACGGGAAAAATGACGTTAGATCCCTTCTCAATTTTAAACTTCAATTTGCCGTCATCATAGATATAGTCTTTAACACAATTACGATCGGTTTGAGTGGCGGGTGGCCATTTCCGCAAAACTTCACAAATCACTTGATCTAAATATTTCATTTTTTGAAGTGCATCGTATGTAATTCGTGTTCCGCCCAGTCGTTCGTTCACTTCGGCAATCTCTTCGTACAGTTTCTGCTGAACATCCGCATTTACAATGAGTTCATGAGCAACAAAGGTGAGCATCGTCGATGATGTCTCAAATCCGGCCAAAAAGAATAAAAAGCATTGCGCAACAATTTCATTGTCGTTCCACTTGCGGATGACAGTGAATTTTCCAACATCTGATTCATCGACCGTTGCAAAACCTTCTTGTATCTTTTCATCATTGTGCTGCTCCAAATTACCTTCACGCACTTTCATCAGCATATTTATCATATCAGGCCGATGGATTTTATTATTTTGTCGCATTTTCATTGTGTCAAGAATCATATTTTTGAAAAAATTCGATACCAATGGATCAAAAAACTTCAATTTCAAACCTCGGGTAATTTTCGGAAAAATTATTATGGCAAAAAATTTGAGAGTTTTAAAGAAACCGCCAAAGTTTAATATTTTTTTACCGTTCGCATAAAAGTCATTGTTTGGATCAGCGTAGGAATTTACCTTAATGCCGAAGGCACACGTAGCGATCACATCGTTTGTGTATCGCGAGAAGAAATCTTTCATTTCAATGTTGATTTTCTCACCATTTGCGGACTTTTTCTGAAAATATTTAACTATTTCATCGGCACATTCTGACACCAGCTCAAACATTTGACGCATTTTACTTCCAGTGAACGCTGGACTAAGTGTCGCTCGCATTTGACGCCATTTCTCACCGTGCATCGATATCAAACTATTTCCAAATAATTCATCCATATTCTCGTTGAAAATGGCACGATGGTCTTCGAAATGATCGAAATCTTTGATGGCAATCTTTTTATAGACCTCAGGATCACGAACGGCATATTGACGAATGGTGCTATCGAGCACTCCATAGATTCTATAAAATGATTTTGAATGAAATTCAATTAAGTAATTCGGTTAAAGTGTGCAAAAACGTACGATTCGTCAGGAAATGCATCATAAAAACTTTGACTCAATTCAAAAGCGTCTATTTTGTTAAACAAAATGGAATAAAATGACTGTAATCCAGCCAATCCACTTTTGTATTTTAGATTTCGTTCATCGAAATATGCACAAAGGTTTTGCGTTCGTTTGTAGTACGTGTATGCAATAAAAACAATCGCAGTTAAAATTAGTAACAGTAACTCAATGAACATTTTTTGTTTTGCTTCTATTCGCTCACACAATTCAAGTTAAACTGACTGGTGTGTTGTATGCTATCATCTGGTCAAAGTTTGACCGTCAAACACTATCTCAAGTATATATACGCTATCTCTCTAAAAAAAATTTAGAATGGGTCATTAAAAAAAAATTGCGCCATGTTCACTTAACTACTTCATAGCGACACTCTCCTCCCTTCTTCTCTATTTTCTAAACATTCTTTCAACGTTAGTTTTGAGCAATCTGTAAGTGCTCAAATAAAGGAACTAACTACCAAACATTTTCTAAAGCATTCATATTGAATCGCAGTGACATCGCTTCCAATGAATTTTTGAATTTAAAGCTCCCAAACTCTTTAGTTTGTGTTTGGATGTGCAAAATATAACACGAGAAACAAGTAGTTTAAATATTTTATTAAGAATTGTTCGCAATAATAAAAATCCACACAAAGCATCTGATTTTTGAACATTCACGGATTTTGAACAAATTTTTCTCGAAAATTTCCATAAACATGTCAGCTTGATGATTAATCAATAAAAAACATCGTCATTTTATTCGTTGTAACCAAAAACTAGAACGTTTCGTCATTGCGCGAAGTTTTTCGGATGCATGAAGTCACAATTTTATGTTCTATCAAAAGCTATTTATGGACGATAACCGAAAAATGATTGACACGAAGTAAACAATTTTTGGACGTTTGCATTTTATCAAATGTACATTTTTCAAGAATTTTCATTTTTAAATACAGAATACAGATGTGTGCTTGTCATAAAAACGCCAATAAATCGACATCAATGCATGATAAAAAAACCAACGGTGATGGCAAAGCATTGCAATAAGACTGCTTACTAACGCCACCAAATAACTTCATATAATTCTATATAGTTCTGCGGTTGCCAGCGGTACTAATCTCTAACAAAGCGTTGCCGAGCTGTCATTATTTCCATGCTCTGGGTGATGGTTGAATTTAAAAATCATTTTGGCCACTTCCTGATCAAAAGAAGTATCATACTTCAAGTATGGATTATGAAATATGCATTGTTCACGTTTTCAAGAATGTTTCAACGTTTCATGGTTTGAAAATGGTCATTCTATTCACTGTTTGGAAATGAAAGAATTTTTAAAAATTCACCATCAATAGGCGTAACACTGGATTGACATTCTGCTACAGTGAAGGGGAATATCACCTTAATATTTAAACAAGAATGAGCGTATAAAAAGCGCTCCGTACCACATACAATGTCAGTTTAAATTCTCAAGTGAAGTAAAATTAAGCAACTGGACATTCTTAAGGAAAATTCTGTAAATCGACGAAATTTTTTTCGAATTAAGTTTTGGTGTGAAAATTCATTTATTACATTTCGCGGAAACATTATCAATTTTTTTTCACCCATATCTGTGAAATGAAACCACTTCAATCGGTTCATCAAGCATTGATTTGGCTGAACATGTGTTCAGCCGACCAAAAAATGGGCAAATGGGAAAGACGGGTTCGTTTGGTTTGTGCTTGTACCATTTCACCGTTGTCGTCAGCTGGATGTGTAGCGAGTATTGCTTTTTTCATCAAATTTGTGTCAGTTTACCTTGAAGAATCATTATACGCAATATTCCAAATTGTTGGTACAATTGTTGCGGTCTATATTGCCATTGTGGCATTTTTTTCCCAACACAGAATCAATGGAATTTTCATAGACCTCAACGAAATTTATGAAAATTGTAAGTATCTCCAAACACAAGTCACAAAAATTAGAATTTTTATTTATTGCAAATTTCCTCTTAGATGCAAATGAAGACTCATTTCAATTATTGGTGGAAGCAAACAACTCCAGTGAATGGTTTTATAAATTGTGTCACTTCTGTGCTGTGTACATATTTTCCGTTGGTACCATTGTGTTGTCCATAGCGACAGCGACTTTTTCTTATGTAAAAATTGGAGAATTTGATACAGAATATGCATTTTATCCATTCAAAGTGATGTAATTATATAATAGTAACTTTTTAAAATTTAAATATACTTCCTCGAGGACATCCCCTTTGAACATTTGAAATATACTAAAATATTCGGTATTACTTTATAATTCATTTTAGTTTCCCTTGGAATCAAAAAACCATTCTTGGTTACGTAATTGAGATATTTTTTCTAATCCTCATGGGCGAAGCGTATCTGTTTGTGTCGTTGCCTCTTTTGACGCTTTTCATTTCAATGTGTTTGAATCATCAAGCATTTTATGGAATGTTTCAAGATTTGGTGACGAAATTAAAGCGGCCGGATAACATTTCAAATCGCAAAGAGCTGCTGTTTGAATTGATTCGTTTTCATGCTTCGATCAAGAAGTAAGTTTAACTCTGTACATTAAAAATTGAATTGGCTCGCTAGGAAATGACGCAAGAAAAAAGTCTAAGAAATTATTCAATACATTGGTTCCACATAATACAAAGTTAAGAAAAAAACTTAATCCATTTTTCAGATGGTTCTTAGATTCAGCAGAAGTGTACGGTAGCTTCATAATGATATTGCTCATCAGCACAATAATCTATCTATCCTGTGTCCTTTTTCAGTTGGATTTGGTATTTTCGACATTTTCCTTAAACTTGTCCATTGTCCAATTTTTAACCAAAAAAATGTCTATATCATTTCAGCAATTGAAACACATTGATTTTAGAATTCTCTTTCTTCTGTTGGCATTTTCAATATCACTGCTAACTTTGTTTTTGTATTGTTTCTTTGGTAAATTGGCGAACGAAAGTTATGATAAAATGTGCGGCTGTTTGTATCGATCGAATTGGTATGAACTTCCGGTCGAATTGCAAAAATGCTTTATTCTCATGATTGGAAATGCTAAACGTCCAATGTTTTATCGTGGTTTTAGTGTGGCTCGTTTGGATTTGGAAACGTTCTCGAAAGTGAGTGGAATTTTGTTGTGTTTTGCATTGAATTAAATTGAAATTGTTTTTCAGATAATAAAATCAATAGTCACTTACTATATGGCGTTCAAGACAATTACGCAGTAAATTACATGGCCAACCACAAAGAAGGCAACTTTGAAGTTTTAATTCGAATCTCATGATGAAGCATTGATATTCAATTTTGATGCATTATAAAGTATTTTGTTGTTATTTTAACATTTAAGAAGCTTCAGCACTTTATTTTGAAATGTAGTTCTTAGATCCAAATTTAAAGCAACTCCAAGAAATGAGGAACTCTTTTGCACATAGCTTGTTCTCAGTCATCAATGACACAAAAAGATGCAAAACTGTTCAAAAGAAAGCAAACTTTAACCTTAACTCAAATCAATTGTGTACATCATGACACATTATACAAAAAATAAATTTTTTAGTGAATCTAGCAAATATTTATTCAAAGTTTCAATATTGAGCAAAAGTAGTATTATATGAGGAAAATATTAATTCTCTCTAACTTCACGACACGTGCATGATTGAATTAAATTAACATTGAAATTAAAGTTAGTTCAAAACATGAAAAACAATTTTTTTGCAAGTTACTTCATTTTCTTCTCTTCTGTCAACTAATTGAACGCAACGAATACAAATAGTCCCATTTTCGCAATATAAGAATTTTAAAATTTATAATTATCAAAAGAAAAAATGTGATCGAAAAATAATCGTTTTAAAAATTGTAGATGATCGATCTACGTGTAAAATATTCGCTGTTTTCTACATACTCCCTTAAATGAGCTAGTTTGGCATGTGCATTGATAAATTCTTTCCATCTGAAACAGAATTCAATCGATTAATACAGATGAAGTATTGTTGTTTTTCTACGTCGATACTTACGGTATGCTTACGTCAAGATTCGTGAATCCAGCTGATATGGCTGCTTTGTTGGAGATGTCGCCTGAAAACGTGGATGAAGATACGTGCAATCCGTACTTTTTGCAAATTCCTTGTCTTGCTTGTAGAAGGTTCGTGCTTATACCCAGACCACGATAATCTGGAAGAACAACCAGTCCATCGCTACACAAATATCTATTAACTCCATACTTGTCACATACATTAAAGTATATTGCTCCAAAAATTTGGTTTACAAGTACTTCTATTGGTTTTCGATTTCGATTTTTTTTATATACAAAAAAGTCTGGAAAGAAATGAAATTAATATGTGATCGTATTAATTTTTAAATATAAAAACAATTACAAGTGCAGAAGATCCCTCGTCACATTGTTCGATCAAAGCCAACCAACTCTCCGGTTGAAGTTTTAAAGCAACCCAAAAATGTATTTTGGCTCATCTCATTAGTCACCATATGTGCGATGTAATTTCCATAATTGTCTTTTCCAAATCCAAGTGGCTCACGCATAAGACTCCAAGCTTCTTTTTCAATAAAATGCTCCCACATGTAGTGCGCTGTTATTTGAAATAATGATTGAGGTAAATCTTCAACGTGATATTTCGTCTCCTTTTTCGTTGATGGATCCAGAGCTTTAAATTTAAGATAAACTTTGGCCTCGACAATTTTGAAAATGAAAAGAACTCCAAAGAGCATCGATACTACACACTTGATATTCAACATTTTTTTATCGACTGTGTGATGAATTCACGTTAACAAGAATTATAAACTTTTTTCTTTTCCGCACACATCTGGTGTGATTTCAATGCATATTAGGGGTACCTTTCAAAAAAAAAAATATCCGATGTTTTGCTCAATCGTTCACATAGTTATAGTTCGATATCATGGCTCCGATACGAAAATTCCCATTTTTAGTAGTTTTTGTATGAAAATTTTAAGTGTGTCGAAAATTATTTGTATCGTAAAACTAATGAGAGATTCTTAAAACTAATGACGGATAATTCGGGGTTTTCGATCAAACTATATGTGAACACCTATATTGGCTTGAAAAATATTTTATTTTCTACTAGTTTGAATTTTTTTATTGAATCGAATGAAATTTTGTAATAATAATACCGATTTTGCGTTTATTCGCCATCCATTTCTGAAATGCCATTTGAATTTTCGTGAATGTTAACACGATTAGCGTCCCATCATTATAGCGTATATAAAACACCTTATAAACAATCATCTGAATTATTTAAACTTCTGTTTTGTACAAAGCGTTTAATTTGAGTGAGAGAAATGAGATTGTTTTCAAGTATCTTATTGCTATCATTATTTGTTCAGGTATTAGAAATTGTAAAAAACAATAAATTTTTCAATATTTTTTCTTCTGTCATTTCTTCTATTTCGGACTTTTAATATTTCCAATCTTAATCCATAAAGCTGATCAACGGCGATGACAACGTGACATTTTCTACGTTAGTGGATAAATTTAAAGCAAAAATATCTGCCGCAAAACTTCCCATAGAATAAAATTTAAATTTCCTGTTGACTCCATTCACAACGGTTGATGAAATTAGAAACAAATTTGAGGTTCTAACTCTTCCATTCCTGAATACCACCTATATAGATCAAGTACACCAAGTGATACCCGATATACAGAAGAGATGGCTGCTTTTTCATCGGAAATTCAAAGACATTAATTTAGTACAGGAAGTTGGTATAAGAAAAGCATGCCACATCATTTATCCAATAATTTCGTACGAATTGTCAGAGATTTGTATCGCAGATTATAAGTTTGGCGATTCATATGAGCAATGGATTGAGAATCTACCTAATAAAAAGCATTTGAAACAAGTCCTACGTGATTTGCATGTAATGCAATCGGAATACGATCGATTGCGCGAACAATTCAACAGTAAAATGACAATAGCTGACCAACTTGAAGCGAGCATTGGAGCGGACAAGGCCACCGTTATTGAATTGTGCAATAAACTTTTGAACGCGGCCAATGCGAATGAAGCGAAGAAAATCAATGCAAATTATGTGATGTTCTTTCATGCCATATGAAATTCATCATGAACAGTTACAATGAACAGCGAAAAACATGGGCACAGTTTTTGATTGGCATGAGAAAAAAGCTTGAGTCAGAACCAAAAACAGTGGAACCAATGACGAACATACAAAGGTTTTGCATGCCTTTGATATATAAATGTAAATAATATCAGTCGTTTCAAACTCGACGACTCGTTTAGTAACACTTTCATTTTCGAGTTATATTTTTCGTGCAATTTATTTAAACGCAAAACCATTTTATTTAATCTGTATTTTCAGCAAAACATGTTTTATGTAAACTCATAAGAAAGCATCTGAAATAAAAATAGAATAAAAATCATATTTTTTTAAAATCAAAATTAAATTCATTTTTCAACGTTTGAGAAAAAAGCCAAATTGCCTTTTTGACAAATTTCGCAAGACCAATCAGCGATGCAACTGGATCCTTCAACTCTGATGTTGATAGTTCACCATTTTTAATCTCGCGCATACTGTGTATACACAGATAATATATTTAGTATGGAAATATTCACCGGCTATTTTTTGCAATTTTTTACATGTTTTTGCCAACGAATTTAATTCTCCTATTGATAACCAAGCGAATATTTTGCGTAAACAATTCTTATTCAAATTGATAAGCTGGGTTGATGACGGCGGATGTTCATTAGACGAACCGGCGATCGGACTCCCAACATCTTTAATCGCCAAATTTGGTTCCTTTGTACATGGGCGTCGCCAGGAATTCCATTAAGGGAGGGCAAGACACATGAAAAACGAGCACCCCCTGCCCCCTGCTAGCGACGCCCGTGCCTTTGTACGCACACGGTGAACCCACTGACAAACGTCTTCGTACAGTAACGCCACAAACGATAAGAGACGGTGACGTTTTAAAACGGTGTTTCAACACCAGCTATTGCTCTTGTCTTACAGAGTATGCTACGATTTAATGTTGTGCGTGAATGTGTTTTCACATCTAACTGCTTAATTGTACTTGTTGAACGTCGAATCAATTGTGGCGCTAGTGTAAGTAAACAATCATCTAAAATTATATGTACTTCTATACAATGCGCTCACTGTGCGTTTGTACGTGACTCTGGCTGGTCGTCAGCTCCTGGTTTGTCATTGATTGCAGCATCATCGGTTTCACCCGTTGAGCTTCCTACTACTCATTTTGCACGATTGCTTGTCATCTTCTTCATATCAAAGGAAGTACGAAAATCAAAATTTTGGTTATATAGTTGATAGCAAGCGGTTTCAGAAAAAATTTGCTCCGAAAAGAAAATAAAAATATGAAAAAAAAACCGGTCAGTCTATTGGGTATTTCACAATGATTCACAATGTGTCACATTGCATGACTTTTATACGGCTAAAAATATGAAATACACGCAAAAATTATTATCAACGTTGACATATGACGCTGGGGTTTATCTAATTTGAAAATAATCACTTCTGTTAATAAGTTATCATGAAAGCACAAAATGCTCAACCATAACGAAATGTAATCTTTAACGAGCAGTTCGCTTTCTTCTTAATTCCGTTCAGGTCAATATCGCAAAAATTGAGTTTAAACAGACATTTTCGTTTCAGTTTTTGGTAGATTCATTTCCATTATAATTTAATCGTAACCAATTCAATTAATTGAATTTCGTGTAAATTCAACCATGAAGTCACTCATCCTAAGCATTCTATATTTTTGTGCAGTGTTGATCAATGCCACTTCAGGTATGTTTTATTTAAGATAAAATCCACTCACTACTCTGGTGATTAGTGTGTAATAATTCAAATAAAAGTGAAAGCTGTCTTCGTGTTGTCGAAGATTTTATACTCAAATTCCATTTTCAGTTGAATTTATTAAATTTTATTTATGATTAGACGAGACAAAGGATTTAATACAAATTAAACAATTGCTGAGAATAGGAGTGAACTTTGATCGTTTAGATAGTGCTTATAACCTGGGTTTATGTGCGGCAGCGACAAAGGGTAATTTCATATCTTCGATACTGTCAAAATACAATGAATAGATACAAAAATGTTTTGAATTCCCATTTTCTCAGGTCAATCGAATGTGGTTGAGTTTTTAATCAATAATGGTGCAAATATTTCTTCAAGTTCCCACGGCACTTTTCCACTTTATCTTGCAAGTTTCTATGGTAACCAATTTTAAGCCTAAAGAAACTAAATAACCAAAACTCTTTATATGTTTGAACATTTAAATTTAATCAAAATTTAAGGTCACGATCGTGTTGTAGACTTACTAATCAAACATGGCGCTGACGTAAATGTAATAAATAATACCGGATGGACTCCAATAAATGTCGCAGCTCGTGAAGGTGCACTCAAATTGCACCGTTAGTCCCGGGGTTTTCGCTCCGCATTTTATTCCGTGTTTACGCACGGTGTAGAACCTCCGGGGCGAACGGTGAAATTTGAGTTCTTGGGATAATCGAAAGAAATGTTTTCAACGTTATTTTTTCAAAATTAAAATCATTTTCATAGGTCATCAGCAAATTGTTGAACTGCTAATTGAAGCAGCCGCAGATTTCAATTTTCCGAACAATGATGGGGAAACGCCGTTATACAGCGCTGTTTCGGCTGGTATTTTTCATTTATTTAATCATGATTTCATTTGATTTTCTTTTTCTCCACGAACTAAATAAATTTGATTTTTTTTTCACTCAAAATTCAGGTCATGAAGATGTCGTTTCAATGCTACTCGAAAAGGGTGCCGATGTTAACATAGAAGATAACGATGGATTGTCACCGATGCACAAAGCAGTTGAAGGAGGTATTAAGACAAATAACGAAACTCAAATAATTGTTATCGCATGACATTTTTCGTTCGTCATTTTAGGTTTTGTGGAGATCGTAAGGTCTTTACAAAAAAATGGTGCCATTGCCAATTTAAAGAATAGAAACAATGAATCCGCTTATGATATTGCTGTTAAGCAAGGTATTAATTATAATCATATTTGTCGAATTATCATCAATTTAACGAAGACTCTTTTCATTTTTGACAGGAAATCAACAAATCATCGACATTCTGGTACCTCCTAAAAAGTAAGTAAAAGTTATTTGATGCTTGGTAACAAGTCAGCAAGTTTAATAACTCAGGCTCCGTATTAAACAATGAATTTCATTTCACATTTTGATTATATGAATTTCCAAAAAAAAAAAATTGTCACAGTCCAGGGCAAAAACTTCATACGGCGGCTCGTAATGGTAATTGAAACCTTCAAATAAACATGTGTATGGGGATAGTTTTGAAACCTGTTTCACAGGCATACAATGATTTTTGGATAGAATAGACCAAGTGTGCGTACGTAGCCGCATGATACATACATTCGTTATTCCGTAATGCTATGGCATGCGAATCAAAGTATGCGAAATAAGAATAACGAATTTGCATGCGTATTATATATGTATGCATCATGCGGCAGCGTACGCACGCTTGGATCCGGATCTTGCGGAGATCTTACGGATCTATTCTATCCAAAAATCATTGTATGGACACAGGTGATGTAGCAAAAATAAAAGGATTGCTGGAAAGTGGAATGGACGTTAATATCGTAGATGGCGGTGAACGAACACCTTTATTTGTCGCGGCTGCAAATGGTAATTTCATAATTTTAAGCCCGTGTAAAAAAATACAACAGAAATGTATATTGATTTTTCTTCTTCATCAGGTCAAATTGATGCAGTTAAAGTCTTGCTCGAGAATGGTGCCGACATAAATAAGAAAAATAAGTACGGACGTGCCCCAATTTTTGATGCAACTCTCAATGGTAACAAAAGTGTTCAAATTCTTAATATATTTAACACGCACGATATAAGTGATAGAAAATACATTTCTTATTAAATTTAGATTTCTATAATGTTGTTGAAATACTCATCGAAAGTGGTGCTGATATAAATATTAAAAAAGATGATGGATGGACACCGTAAGTAGAGAAACTGTTTTAGTCCCGTGAAATTTTTCTAATTATTTCATCTTTTATTTACACTTAAGATTAAATATGGCCGCAAAAAAAGGTGACTCTTTCAAGCCAACAAAATGTTTTGGAAACCAAAAATCCTGAAAATATTTCTTAAACTTTGTATCAAAATCATTTCCATAGGTTATCTGCAAATTGTCGAACTGTTGCTTAGGAAGGGTGCAGTTGTTAATATTCAGACCTTTACCGGTGAAACGCCGTTATACAGCGCTGCATTGGAAGGTTTGATCTATTTTCTTATCTCTTCAGTCACGAACATACAGGGGCATAAGGAGAATGTAAGCCCGGATAACTCTCCTTTAATCGTCCTCCCTTAAATTTTTACTGTGCCATGTGCTCGAATTCAATTCATTCTGTTTATTTTTGCGATACTAAATAAAAATCTATTTTTCCCATATAAAAAATGAAGGCAAAAGAGAAGTCGTTGAAACATTAATCCGACACGGTGCTAATGTTAATATAGTAGAAGACTATGGATGGACACCGCTGCACAGAGCGGTTGAGAATGGTATAAATATTCAGAAGAAACTGATAAAATTTTCAATTACGATTATATGAGATTTTTGGTTGCCTTCCAGGTTTTGAAGAGATTGTGGAAATTTTGGTGAATAATAAAGCCAACGTTTATTCAAAAAATAAATACAATGTCACTCCTTGGAGTATTGCTCAAAGCAAAAGTATTAATTATAACTATATTCGATGTAAAATGTTCTTCGATTAAACAGAGACTCTTTTCTTTTTTACACAGAAAATTCAAAAATCATTGGATTACTCAAAAAAACACCTCGTATTTCAGAAATGGGTAATTAGTAGGTTTAGTCGCATAGTTCTGACTTAGACAGTTCATTGATTTTATAAATATCTGATGAAATTTCAACTATCTTTGATTTAGTTTGTGAAACGTACGGTAAATTGCCAACACCGCATATTCTTGGGGATGAAAAGATGGAAGATGGTGATTTTCCCTGGATGGTGAGAGATCGAAATTTATGATTTTTTTTACATTTCATGGAAATTTTCTAATGGTGTTTAATTCTCAGGCTGCGCTGGGCTATCTTGTTAGAAACAGACTAGTTTACAGATGTAGCGGTACCATTATTTCGGACCAATTCGTACTCACTTCAGCACATTGCACAAGAATGGGTGTACTAAGAAAGGTTCGACTGGGAAAGGTAATAGAATTGTTTCTTCATAAACCATTTTACATTTCATTTTTAATATGATTATTTAATAGACTTCTTTAGCCGATTCCAAACATTACACAGTAACTCCAGTCATGCGTGATATACAGGTCACTATGAAAAAATATATATTGATTTTCATATAACAACTAAAGACATAATGTAAATTATTTTGTGTAGAATATCACCATTCATTCCGGTTATGATCGTTTAACCATGTCTAATGACATTGCTTTGATTCGCGTTGTTGATAAAATTCCATTTAATAATTTTGTTTGGCCAGCATGTTTACATACAAATTTAGATGAGGTACCATCAAATGTGCCGCTTACTGTTACCGGTTGGGATTTTCAAAATCCGAGAAGTAAGTAATAATTTATTTTCAAATTCATTTTGAAATGTGTAAAGTTCAACTAAATGTGTTTAAGGATCATCGACTTCATCACAAATGTATAAAGTAAATTTGACATCAATGCCACTACAGGAATGTAACTCAAAAGTGGTGACGAGAGGTCGTGCGCAATACCGAAATGGCCTTTTTGAAGGGCAGTATTGTGCCTTTGGTGGTGGAAGTAGAGGTTCCTGTCGAGTTTACAGTGGAGGCCCTTTGCAATATCTCAAAACCAATACAAGCACAATAGTTGGTATTGTACCCATCAGTGATAGATGTGGATTGAATATACCAAACATTTACACGAGAGTCGCATACTATGTGGATTGGATTGAATCAATCGTTTGGAGTGATTTAAAAAATTCAAAATGATGTTTAAATAAGTAAAAAATAAAACCATTTCTTCTACGTTTTTTATGAAAAAAAAAAAAAAATAAATAAAGAGGCTTACGTACGCAAGCTGACTTTTGCACAAGGAACCGAAATTTTTGGGAATAAACTGAAATTATGGTCTATGTATGGTTGCAGTAACTTAAATTATCGTGAAAACTTATGAGTATTATTTTCTTATCAAAATAAATAATCACACCAAGTTTAAAGAAATTTCAATAAAAAAATAGCCTGTTCAAAGTTTTACATCATTACGGTACCACAAATCAATGTTGTTGAAAATTTTACCAGATCTATTTCTCGTAATGCCCAATCATCCCGTAAAGTCAGATTTTGAATTTCATGTCTGAGCACGAAACCATCGTGTCACCAACATGGTTGAAAAATGATCAAAAAATGTATGGATGTGGGTCATTACGATATCATACAGGCATTGAAAAATGTATCAGAAATTATTTGTATCGCAAAACTCATGTCAGATTCAGTTTCTTCATGAATTCATATTTATGGTAAAAGATACGTAAT